>NW_022631008.1:25536248-25882743 GCF_010015895.1 Lontra canadensis
ACATTGATTTAGTATCCTGACTTTACTGAATTTGTGTATCAGTTCTAGCGCTCTTAACTGATAACTGATGGTTACCAGAAAGAAAAAGGGGGGGTGACGAGTGAAATAGTTGATGGGGTGATCATTTATTGTGATGAGCACTGAGTAATATATGGAATTGTTTAATCACTAAATTCTACATGTGAAACTAATACTGTATGTTAACCAACAGGAATTTAAATAAAAATTTAAAAAATATGAGTATAAAGAATGATTGATAAAAAATTAAGAATTATGCAAAGCAGTTTTAGTGGATGTAGTGCTGACTTACTGCCGTATTGTTTTTTCTTCTCCTGTTTCCTCCTGTTAGTCTTTCTTCAACAGTGAGATTGCAGACTACTTGATAGCAAAAACCATGCTTGAGTGTTTCTTATTTCTACAGGGTATAGCATATAAGAGGTAGATAACTAAATATTTACTTGTCTCACTTGACTCCTTTGTTACCACTTTGCCCTGCTTTTTCTTCCCCCTTCTTTGATCTCCTTTGAAATATTTTATTCTTTCATTTGCCTTCTAAATGTTAGTGGTCTTTAGCATTCTGAGCCCCACCTTTTTGTCTCCTAAGTCTGTTATTCTACCCTCCTAAAATTTTCCCTAAATGCGTCTGTGGGGCACCACAATGGATAGGTAACAGTAGCTCTCTAATAAACAAAGGCATTAAATCTCAGCCACTGCTTTCCTGTACACAACACACACACACTGAAAATTGCTAATCTTTATACTGTCCTTGGGTGATCTGATTGATAACCAAATTTATGTCTCTAGATCTAGCCTAGCCCGCCTGCCTTAACACTAACCGATATTTCATTCTGATTGCTGAATAACTTTGTCTCCAGTACCTCAAACTTGACATATCTAAAATAGAATTCATTGTTTTCCACTAGACTTGTATCTCCTTTTATATTATTTCTCATTTCCATGAATGCCATTGCCATCTCTTCACTTGCTCAAGTGAAAATTTGGGGAGCACTTTTTTATTCTTCCCTCTCCCCCATTTTCCCATTTCACATATTGAGTTGGTTCCTAAGTCCTTTCAATTATATCTTCTCAGTATCTTTTATGTTCCTCTCATCTACTCCAGTCTTAATTCAAACCTATATTTTTCTTTGTCTTATTTTTCTTTGTCTATATTTTTTCTTTGTCTTAATTGCTTCAGCAACCTCTTTGTCCCTCTGTTAATAATTTCTCCCCCACCAATCCATCTACCTCATAGCCACCTGAATAATCTTGTCAGAACGTAAACATGATCATGTTATTTTCCTTTATATCCTTCATTAGCTCCCCATTGCCTGATCCTATGGAAGACAGACTCTCAGTGTGATGTACAAAGTCCTTTATGGTTTGGCCCTTAACATACCTTTTTAGCCATCTCTTACTGCTAGCATTTATTCACTGTGCTCCAGTCAAATTCACTAGAGTCTGTCATGTCCCTCAATGATTTTACATCCTATCTGACTAAATATTTCCAAATTTTGTGTTCCTGTTAGCCTCTTGTTTGCTTGTTTTGGTCTCTGTCTTTCATATCTTTTCTCAGTGTCTGGTAAGGCTTGATTAAACAACTTAAATCTCAGAGTCAGATACTGAAAAACTGATTGGAAACTCCAAATCCATCCAATCCATTTATTTTATCATCTTTAGTATCTTTGTTAACTTGGACTAGTCATATTCCCTTCATCAGGATATTCCCATCTCCACTTGGATATAATCTAGACCACCAGTGTTCTGAGAACTGAATGTTCCTGCCTGGAGTCAGGTGCCACCCTCATCTATGCTGGGAGTCCCTCAATTCAGACAGAGACACTCTGTCGTTCCCTTCTAGAAAAAATAAAACAAAAGTTCTAGTTTTCTTCCCAGATGGGGATAAAGCAGTCTTCTGACTTCATAGAGCGACGAAGAGAGTTTGGGCATACAATTTACTAATGTAAACTTTCATACTGTTTTCTAGTGTTTGGCTCTATCTTAACTCTTACCTTACAGAGGTGCAGCTTTGTCCCAAGCCATTTGGAGGTTTTGCAGAGTAAACTTAAAAGTCACTTTTCTTCCTTGGGTTAGAAGACTGCCTTTTTTACATTAGCTCATTCTATTACTATTTGTACATCTGTTTTCGATTTTTCCAGAGTTTTGTTGTTGTCCTTGCAGGTTGATACCTTTTTTTAAAAAAGTGTTTTAGTATTATTTTAGTATGTTTCTAAGAGGGAACAAATTGGTGTGTATGTCCACTCTGGCATATTTACCTAAACTCCTCTTTCAAAGCTGTAATTCTAAATTAGTTCTGGCTTTTCTTATTTCTCCATCAATCAGGAAGAGTTAGATAATATCTTTTGTACTCCCACGGCACTCTGTGTGCGCTTTTGTTATGGAACTGATCCCATTCAGTCATATCTTATTTTTTTTTAAGAATTTTTTTCTTTTTTTTTTTTAAGATTTTTTTTTTTAATTTATTTGAAAGACAGATCACAAGTAGGCAGAGAGGCAGGCAGCCCGTTGTGGGACTCGATCCCAGGACCCTGGGATCATGACCTGAGCCTAAGGCAGAGGCTTTAACCACGGAGCCACCCAGGCGCCCCAGTCATATCTTATTTTTAACCTGTTTTCTCCCCTACCACATATTGTTAGGCAACCAATCTACAGAATTTTTTCATCTGGGAAAACCGAATCTCTGTAACTCCCCATTTACCCTTCCACCATTCTGCTTTCTGTTAATATGAACTGGACTACTCCCGATACCACTTATAAGGGAATCATACATTATTTTGTCTTTTTGGTTAGTGTATTTCACTTAGCATGATGTCCTTAGTGTTCATCCATGTTTCAGTGTGTTTTAAAATTTCTCTTTTCTTAAGGCCGAATTATATTCCATTATATGTATATACATTTTGTTTATCTATTGATGGATATTTGGGTGGCTTCCACCTTTTGTCTATTGTGAATGATGCCATTATGAGCATGGATATACAGATATTTTCTCAGTTCTGCTTTCTTCAGGATATACTGAGAAATGTCATTGTCTTTTAAGAATTTTGACTTTTCTTGGGGCACCTGAGTGGCTCATAATGACTGAGCCTCTGCCTTCAGCTCAGGTCATGGTCTCAGGGTCCTGGGATCGAGTCCCACATCGAGCTCTCTGCTCAGCGGGGAGCCTGCTTCCCCCTCTCTCTCTCTGCCTGCCTCTCTGCCTAGTTGTGATCTCTCTCTGTCAAATAAATAAATAAAATCTTAAAAAAAAAAAAAGACTTTTGACATTTCTTAAGGAAAACATTTTCCCCCTCTATAAAAAATAGAATTGTTTTTCATTTGGGGCTTTAATGATGTTTCTTATGTTGAGATTCAGGTTATATATTCCTGGACAGAATACTGCTTAAGTGACATGTCTTTTGCAGGGCTTCACATACAGAGGTACATGATGTCCATCTTACCTTTTAGGGGTGGTATTAATTTTAATTATCCAATTCAAGTGTTACTCTTTCTCTTACATAGTTACACCTGTTTTTTCTTGAAACTTACAAGCAATCTGTGAAAGAGATACTTAAAGACCATGCAGATATCCCACTCCTCATCAAAATTTCCACCCTTGGATTTAGTATTGATGCTTCTTGCCTAAGTTAATCTTTACTACGATGGTTGCAAAATGACTTTTCAAATCCAATAAGGGCTATTTTTAAAAAATATTTTATTTGGGCGCCTGTGTTGCTCAGTGGGTTAAGCTGCTGCCTTCAGCTCAGGTTGTGGTCCCAGGGTCCTGGGATCGAGTCCCACATCGGACTCTCTGCTCAGCGGGGAGCCTGTCTCTCCCCCCTCAACTCTCTCTGCCTGCCTCTCTGCCTACTTGTGATCTCTGTCTGTCAAATAAATAAATAAAATCTTTTAAAAATATTTTATTTATTTATTTGAGAGAAAGAGAGCACAGAGGGGAGTGAGAGGAAGAAGCAGACTCCCCTCTGAGCAGAGAGCCCAGTGCAATCCCAGGACCCTGAGATCATGACCTGAGCCAAAGGCAGACACTTAACCAACTGAGCCACCCAGGGCTTACTGCACCCAGTAAGGGATATTTAAGTTGATTATTTACTGTATTTAATAGAGCAATTTGAATGTCAAGTGGCCAATATATTAAATGTAAGATATTTGTTGTTACTGTTAATACATTATATATGATAATCATTGAAGCATAATGTCTAAACTGCTCCTAATTTTTGGAATGTAATAGTTAATGGTATTCATATAAAGTCATTGCATATTTTTATTTTTTTAATTTTTTTAAAAAAGATTTTATTTTATTTGACAGACAGAAATCACAAGTAGGCAGAGAGGCAGTCAGAGAGAGAGGAAGGGAAGCAGGCTCCCTGCTGAGCAGAGAGCCCAATGCGGGACTCCATCCCAGGACCCTGGGATCATGACCTGAGCTGAAGGCAGAGGCTTTAATGCACTGAACCACCCAGGTGCCCCTCATTGCTTATTTTTAAAAGTTAAATATATAGTGTGCTTTTCTTTTTTTTAATTTCAACTTTGGTTTTTTTTTTTTTTTTTTTTTTTTGGGAGGGAGAGAGTGAGCATGTGTGCAAGCAGTGTGGTGGGGGTTTGGAGGGTCAAAGGGAGAGAGAATCTCAAGCATTGGCCTCAATCCCATGACCATGAGACCATGACCCAAGCCAAAACCGAGAGTAGGATTCTCAACCGACTGAACCATCAAGATGCCCCTAAAGATTTCACTTTTAAGAAATCTTTGCACCCAACATGGGGCTGGAACTCACAACCCTGAGATTAAGAGTCATGTGTTCTACCAACTGAGCCAGCCAGACACCCTTGTAGTGTGCTTTTCTTACTTTCAGTTTACAAATTGTTTACCAGGTACTCTCTATTGTCTGAATCCTGCTAGTGAACTCTGTATTTAATTAATGAGTAACCAAATAATACTTTCTGCTGTTGAAGAAGAACAAATTTTAGAATATGGAGTAGCTTTGAGAACTCCAGTTGAATGGAAAGATGTAAACTCTCTTTCCTTTTGAAAATATAAATCTCATTCTATCTGTGTAATTAGAACTGGTTGGTCTGGGGGCGCCTGGGTGGCTTAGTGGGTTAAAGCCTCTGCCTTCAGCTCAGGTCATGATCCCAGAGTCCTGGGATGTAGCCCCGCATTGGGCTCTCTGCTCAGCAGGGAGTCTGCTTTCCCCTCTCTCTCTGCCTGCCTCTCTGCCTACTTGTGATCTCTCTGTCAAATAAATAAATAAAATCTTAAAAAAAACACACAAAACTGGTTGGTCTAAAGCATTTAGCATCTCTTAAATATGTCTGAAGTTGTTACATTTTCAAGCCGCATGGCAGATTAGATGTTCAGAGAAACCTCCTCTAGTAAAGAACACAGAAATGCTGTATAAAATGTTAAAACAACTTTTGAAAGGCATGACTGAGTTGGAAGCGATGTAAGAGGGGATATAGGAGACTGTATGTAATGAGAAAACCCAGTTCCACAGAGATAAATGAGCCCTAGAGCCCATTTTATCCCTGAGGACACCTTCTGTGATCCTTAATGGCCCAGAACCTGGGCATTAAGGAGGTATTTCTGCTTGCAATGGGGCGAGGGACAAATTCTGATGGGCATGCTCATAAATTTGGACACTGCAGTGTAAAAAGCTGACATCCCCAAAGGATAAAACCTTCTATTAATGACAGGAAAATAACCTGCTCTTCAGAATGACACTGTTTATTTTATCTTTGGCTTCGGATGAAGTGGACAAAAGAATCTTTTCTAATCACATGTGGGGTTGGACTTGGAATTCATCCTGCACCAAAAAACAAAACAAATCCTCAATATAAAAGTCATTGAATGGCGCCTTGAGTTTGGGGTGCCCTAATGGACCTAGCAGAAACAAACAGAAATCTTCTCTGGAGAAAATTGCTTTAAATACTGGTTTTGAAGTATTTTCCTAGTTAAAGGTCCAAGTATACACATTTATTAGCAACTGTTCTTGGGATCAATACATGTAGAAGGGAGAAGAAGGAAGCACTGTTAGGCAGAGAAGTCCAGCTTCAGTGAAGACCCAACTAAGGTTTCACTACTACTATAGGGAGCTCTGGAGATGGGTGATCCTTCGTTGTTGACTTGACTTGGGACAAGAGGGTCAGGCATTTTTACCCTCATCGGATGTGGACTGCCCCTGGAAGGAGACTTGACCTTAGATGAGACAGTATTCTCTAGACAAAGCAATCCCCAAAGAGGGCCAGCAGCCAAGAGCCACTTTCTGGCAGCTTTCCCAGGAACTGGGAAAAGTTCACATTCCTGAAAGGGAATCCAGGCAGTGCATCATAATGTCCACCACAATGAGCAAAGAAAACTTGTAGGTGAATATAACCAAAACACTGACTTTATAAATCAAAGCAATATTGTCTAATTTGTGTAGTTAAAATAAAAATAAAACTAAAAATTTCAGAACCATAGTATTATATGAGTCTGGAGGGGAGTGATGGGAATTAATGCCTTCTAGGATCTGTGATCTCTGATAGAATACTATACAGAAGTGAAAATGAAGACCATACAGCTTCATGTTCCATCATAAATACCAAGATATTTTGAATGAAAAAAGTATGGTTCCACTTGTAGAAAGTTTAAAAACCATCAACACCAAACAATATATTGGTAAGGATGCATACAAATATGACTAAACTTAACAGGCATTAAAATGAGTAACACAAAAGTCAATGCAAGAAATGGGGAAGACATAGAGAGGGCTTCAACAGCACTATCACACTATTTCTTAATCTAGGTGTAGATACACAAAAGTTTGTTTTGTTATAATTCCTTTAACTATACGTGTATGTATTATGTATATGGCAAATTATTTTTAAAATCTATTAAGTTATTAAGAAGAAAGGAATCTGCTGGTCTTGGTGACCAGAACATGCTAAAGTTATCTCCTAAATTAGAATTCAGCTGTGCTAATCTGGATCTAGTCCATTCTACTGAGATTTAATTAGAAATAAGTTATCAGTTATATGATTGAGTCATCTCTATTTGATTTATCAATTTTGCCCTCAATTAGGGGATGGGGTTACTCTTTTACAGGCTTTTCAGATACGGGGATGAAATTTGAAGTTTGAAAATGATCCTAAATTCTGCAGCAAGTTTTTGTTAGATGAATTCAATATGTAATATAATAGTTATCACAGTCAATATTCAATGCAACCTCTCTATCAATAAGTATAGAAGCCCTACTTTTTTCCTCGTAAAATCTGTGTAATCTGTAAGAATCAGAGACAGCAACTTTGAATTCAGCATGAGGATAGTGAGTTCTATCTCTCTGGAGTCCTATAGCAGAGCTTAGATGACTTGTTAAAGATAGTGTGAGAATAAGTTTGTGAAATTTCACTTAGAGAATAGATGGCCTCTAAGATGCTCTTAGGCTTCACCAAGATTACATGATTCTATGCATGATTCAGTGTTTCTTAAACATCCCATTTTTCTCCAGAAGGCATTTTCCTGATGACACTCCATTAGGGTAGTTTCTGTTCAGATAAATATAAATAAACAGAGTCCTTAAGAGAGAATATTTTTCTCGTGCTCCATGGATTTTGGAGTGCAGGAAACTTGAGCTATGTGATTAGTGATTAGTTAGTGTCTCTGGACTTTGGCTCCTACATCTATAAAACAGGAAGATTGCAGCTGATCTAAATTTTAAATGGATATATGAAATTTCCCTGTCAATTCTAGAACTCCCAAATATTTATGACTTATACAGATTTATGGTACCATGAACTTCTCAAACATTTTGAATATAGTCCCCATTGTTTCAAACTAAATAACTTGAAATATATCCTTTGTCACCTCTTAATACGTTTTGGAGGAAAGTGTTAGATAATGTTTTTTAAAAACCAGACTCTAGGGGTGCCTGGGTGGCTCAGTCAGTTAAGTGTCTGCCTTCAGCTGAGGTCGTTTCAGGATCCTGGAATTGAGGCCATATCAGGTTTCCTGGTCAGTGAGGAGTCTGCTTCTGCCACTCCCTGTCCCCATGCTCTCTCTCTTTCTCTCTCAAATAAATAAATAAAATCCTAAAAAAAAAAAAAAAATTCTATATTTCGCTGTATTTTAAAATTGCCTGAATTTGATTGTACCTTAACCTTCAGATTAGTTATTTATATGTTCCTGTATTTATGTCCATGTAATTCAAATGTGTCATATTTTTCTAATTTTACAGTGCTGTGGTTTTTTTCAATGATACTTAAATTCTTTTTTTTTATTATGTTATGTTAGTCACCATACAATACATCATTAGTTTTTGATGTAGTGTTCCATGATTCATTGTTTGCTTTTAATACCAAGTGCTCCATGCAGTAAGTGCCCTCCTTAATACCTATTACTGGGTTAACCCATCCCCCCATCCCTGTCCCCTCTAAAACCCTCAGTTTGTTTCTCAGAGTCCGTAGTCTCTCATGGTTCATCTTCCCCTCCTATTCCCCCCCCCCGCCTTCTTTTTTCCCTTCCTTCTCCTAATTTCCTCCATGCTATTCCTTATGTTCCACAAATAAGTGAAACCATATGATAATTGACTTTCTCTGATTGACTTATTTCACTTAGCATAATCTCCAGTCCCATCCATGTTGATGTAAAAGTTGAGTGTTCATCATTTCTGATAGCTAAGTAGTATTCCGTTGTGTATATGGACCATATCTTCTTTATCCATTTGTCTGTTGAAGGGCTTCTCTTCTCTTTCCACTGGCTATTGTGGACATTTCTGGATGAACACTGGGGTGCAGTGGCCCTTCTTTTCACTAAATCTGTGTGTTTGGGGTAAATACCCAGTAGTGCATTTGCTGGGTTATAGGGTAGCTCTATTTTTAATTTTTTGAAGAACCTCCCCACTATTTTCCAAAGTTGCTATACCAACTTGCATTCCCACCAACAGTGTAAGAGGGTTCCCCTTTCTCCACAACCTCTCCAACATTTGTTGTTTCTTGCCTTGTCAATTTTTGCCATTCTAACTGGTGTGAGGTGGTATCTCATTGTAGTTTTGATTTGAATTTCCCTGATGGCTAATGATGATGAACATTTTTTCATGTGTCTGTTAGCCATTTGTGTGTCTTCTTTTGAGAAGTGTCTGTTTATGCCTTCTGCCCATTTTTTGACTTGATTATTTGTTTTTGGGGTTTGAATTTGAGAAGTTCTTTATAGATCTTGGATGTCAGCCCTGTTTGTAGTGTCATTTGCAAATATCTTCTCCCATTCTGGGTTGCTTCTTTGTTTTGTTGACTGTTTCCTTTGTTGTGCCGAAGTTTTTTATCTTGATGAAGTCCTAGAAGTTCCTTTTTGTTTTTGTCTCCCTTGCCTTTGGAGATGAATGACATTTTATTTCTTAACTCTACAGCATTATTCTTTCACTTTTAATATAAACTATTGAGGAAATAAATAGTTTATAATATTTTAGGTAAAAATGCTAGTATTTGGGTCAGAAACTAATACAAATGCATATACATTAAATGAATATGAGTCAAAAGCATGATTTTAGTTTTATTCTCCCACTTGATTATGCTGGGGCATTTTTAATCATTTTAAATTATTGCATACAGGATAGCACATTAACAATTTCCTATTTAATTTATTAAGCTTAAGAAATTACTGAAGGTAAGTTATAGGGGGAAAATAAATCAAGGTAGGGTTACATAATTGTTTCCCATCAAGTAGGAAACTCTAAATTGCAAATAGCTTTATTATGTCCTCTAAATAGTGTAAACCTTAGGCATCTGTTGTTACGTCCTTGGCACTATTCCTGTGTTTCATTCACTGTGAAACAAAGGTGTAAGTTGCAGTCAGTATATTAGTTTGCTAGGGCTTCCAAAACAAATACCACAGACTGGGTGGCTTAAGCAACAGAAAATTTATTTCTCACAGTTCTGGATGCTACAAGTCCAAGCTCAAGATGTCAGTAGATTTGGTTTTTTCTAAGGACTCTCTCCTTGGCTTGCAGATGGTTGTCTTCCCACTGTGTCTTCACTTGATCTTTTCCGGATCCCTGGCACATCCCTGGTACATAATTTGTATGTCCAAATTTCCTCTTTTTCCAAGGAAAGTTAGATTGGATTAGAGCCCATCCTAAGAGTCTTGTTTAAACTTAATCACCTTTTTAAGGCCCTATCTCTAAACATAGTCTAAAATACTGGAAGTTAGAGCGTCAACATATGAACTTTGAAGGAATAATGAATTCAGTCAGTGAAATTGTATGTAATGTACTTTGCTGCCACAGAAGTTTTCAAGAATGAAAAGTATTGATTCTGTGCAAATGAATGATGGGCACAGTTGTTTGTACTGTGACTTCTGGCAAGTTAGCTCACAGTATGGATGACATGACACAGTTTATGAGTCTTGGGTCATTTTAAGCCAGATAATTGCAAAAGGACATCCTAATTTGAATAAAATTTCTGTCTTTTGCTGGTTTCTCTTCTTCTACTTGTTCTTTTAGTATGAGGCCTTTGGAACTGTCTTCAGTTCTTACATTATACCATCAGTGGTCTCTTCCTTTTCAAAATCAGTTGCCTTTTTTTTTTTAATCTAAACTACTCCCTCCTTGTAACAGCCTTCTTTCTCTATTTCTTTTCTTGTTTTGATTTTTTTTGAAGATTTTATTTATTTATTTGAGAGAGAGAGAGAGTGAGAGAGAGCATGAGAGGGGTGAGGGTCAGAGGGAGAAGCAGACTCCCCTCTGAGCAGGAAGCCTGATGAGGGACTTGATCCCAGGACTTCAGGATCATGACCTGGGCTGAAAGCAGTTGCTTAACCAACTGAGCTACCCAGGTGCCCCTCTTCTCTTTATTTATAACATCACACTTTTCTGGTTCTTTTCTGTCACAGGTTTCTCTTTCTCTTGTTTTCCTTCCTTACCTGAAATCTTTTCTATTTATACTCTTCCTTTTAGGTGACTTCTTTTCTCTGTGGTTTTCTATACCATCCATATGCTGACAATGCTGTTCTTTCTATTTCTATACTAGATCTCTCCTCCAAGCTTTAGACTCTTCTAACAAACTACCTATTTCATAACTTAACTCGGATGTCTCACACTTAGACTGGTGTTTGACACATGTCAGTACTACGTGAGTAGTCTTGGTCTTTGTTTTTTTAATGAATGGCACTATCATCTACCCAGTTATTTAAGCTGGAAAACTCAATTTCTTCCTTTTCTTCTCCTCTTAATCTTCAAGATGCATCTTGCTTCTGTACACTCTCTTCATCTCCATTGTCACCACCCTAATCCAAATGCAGCATCATCTCACACCTGACTAACTGCAAATGTCCCCAAACTATGGACTGTTAAGTATAGTGATTAAGAACCCAGGCTTTGGAATTGAACCGGCTAGTTTTAGTTCCTGGTTCCACCACTTGCAAGTTGTAATACCTTGAGTAACCTCTCTGCCTCTATTTCTTCATTTACAAAATGAGAATAATAATAATAGTAATAATAATAATAGAGCAGTGTGAGAAACAGAGAGTACCCTATTCCTAGAACCCATTGTAGTATCTCTGACTGTCTCCTAGTGCTGTCTCCCTAACAGTCCTATGGGATTATGCAGAGATGATGGCACAGTCAGCCACTAACCAGAATAGACACTGGTTGTTAAAAAGGACCATTTTGGAACAATTGTTTCCCTCAAGAACAAGTCAAAATGGTTTTCAGTACAATATTTGTGTCTGACAGAGTTTTTTTTTGGGGGGGGGGTATTTCTTTTTGAAGTGGCTCCTTAGCTGCATCCCACAAAGATGTCTTAATTTTATGTATTATAGAGAGAAATGGATTATATCCCTGGTTATTTACAAGCTGTCATTAATGGTTCTAGTTATAACTTGAATTTCCCTAAGCTTTACTAGGCTGTTGATGCAAATGAGACCCACATTTCACAGCCTTTTGCCCCCATTTGCAAATCCTCTGAAGTGCTCCACAGGATTTTCTGAGGTCTTTTCAATGACCTACAGCTAGGCTCCACACCAGATTGGTCAGAATCCTTGGAGGTTGGGGCTTAAGCACCTCTCTACTTTGAGAAATTTTTTCTCTAGAAATTTCTGTCGTACATGCCCGTGAATATGTATGTCCCTTCCAGCTGCTCCCTTTCTTGCTGAATGGTACTGACAATGCACCAGAGCCCTCAAAACATCAAAACTGTTGTTAGTGATCTCTAGCAATTTTCCTCTTTATTGGAATATACCTACACAAGGCAGGACAGCTAATGTCCCAACCTTTTATAGAGATATTGGTGAAATATTTCTCAGTTTTTTACTTATAGTCCTCCCCCCTTCCCCACACCCACGTGTGAGTCCATGAGACCGGGTTAGAGATGAATTAGAATGACCATGTCTGTGCTTTACTCAAAATTACTCCTCCCTTCCTCCATCAAGTAAGGCTTTGACTTTAGATCAAGCTTTCTGTACTTCTTTCATCTTCCTTCAGAGTGAGTTTTTCTCCTAGAATGCCACAGTTCTTTATGGGTATAAACTTCTGCTGGGTTTATGCACTTGTTTGTAACTTAGACTAGATTGTAAGAGTTAAGCTAGGACCTTTATTACCATGACAGCCACTGGGCATCATTGTGTGTCTTCTCTCATTTCTATACTGTTTTCTTTTGTTTTTCTTCGCCTACCGGTAGGTTGTTATTCTGCTTATCCCCACTTTAAGATGTGTTTACACATTTAAATAAATTTTAGTTCTAATTTTTAATTTACCAGCATCTTCCAAGTAGTCATTTACATTAAAAACTTCAACTTTGAATTTGTTTTTTAACTGGTACAAAATTTAGTTTGTGAAATAAGTACTGTATTTGGTAAAGAGGAAGCAGAGTCCTCCCCAAGGACCTCAGGGTACAGTGACTAATGGCAAAACTTCATTCTTTTTATTAGAGAAACTCACCAAGAGCCGAAAACTGAGATATCTTGAGTAATTCCAAGGTTCTTGGGTAGCTTCAGCCACACACCCTCTCTCTGAAGATGTACAGCTGTGTTCAGAACTTCTCTACTTTGGGATCCTACCTCTATTTCATTGTGAGCCAGCTGTGACTAACTTTGCTTTCTTATTTTTTGAGGGAACGGCAACTTAGATAGATGCAGTCTCCCACGGGGAGCACACAGTATCTGAGCAGCAACAACCCGGAGGGATGGAGACATGGTTAGTAAATGGTAGCTGATACTAGTAACAATAGCAAAAAATGATTGCTTCTCAAGAGCAAAGAGCATCAAATATTCTAGCAAAGCCTCCTAGGCTATTTAACCTTTATTTATTTTATTAAAAATTTATTTACTTATTTTATAGGCAGAGAGTGTGTGTGTGAGCTTGGGGAGGGACAGAAGGGGAAGGAGAGGGAAGAAATCTCAAGCAGACTTCCTGCTGTGCATGGAGCCCAATGCAGGGCTCTATCTCACGACCCCAAGATCATGACCTGAGCCAAACTCAGGAGTCATTTGCTTAACTGACTAAGCCATCCAGGTGCCCCTTTTCTAAAGTATTTAAATTACAGAAAGGACAATAAGTGATTTGGGGGAAATTAGATAGGAAATTGCCTGCTAAAATGATTAAAGAGCTCTCCTAAAAAATAAAACATTAAAATTAAGTAAAACCAGAATGACAGAGCTATTTCAGATTCTTCAGATTGAGAACCATCTAAACTATGATTAGAATGCTGGTGCATTGGGGCGCCTGGGTGGCTCAGTTGGTTAAGTATCCAACTCTTTTTTTTTTTTTTTTTGAGTCCATTAATTTTTTTTTATTTTTTTATATATTTTTTTAATTTTAATAAATTTTATTTTTTATAAACATATATTTTTTTTCCCCAGGGGTACAGGTCTGTGAATCGCCAGGTTTACACACTTCATTGCACTCATCATAGCACATACCCTCCCCAATGTCCATAATAACCCCAAGTATCCAACTCTTGATCTCGGCTCACCAACTCTTGATCTCGGCTCAGTTCTTAATCTTACCACCTGAGTTTGAGTCCCACACTGGGTTCCATGCAGGGTCTAGAGCCTACTTAAAAAAAAAAAAATACTGGCTCATTAAGTGGAGTCGTGTCATACTCAGTGATTAGATTCAGATTGATATATCCAAATTACCCTTGAAAATCCCTTAGGAAGCCAATACATTGGAATTCAATAATCTGTCTTTGAGAATTGGATTATATGGGTGGCTTGTGTTTCAAAGCTATGTTGCCTTTTAGAATATGTACCTTCCCTGAAAACCCTAAAGTCACACTGTTTGTAGAGAGGTGCTTGGATGACGAGAGGTATATGAACTTATGATCAACTGAGTAACCCGCAAATTCACACCACCCATATAATTAATACTCACTCCAGAGCATATGCTCACTGAAAGTCAGGCAGAATTGTCCATACTGTTTATACAGTAAATAATAATTTTTCTCTCTCGTACTGATGAGCTTATTATAGTTGAATTTGTGATAATTAACCTCATAAAGAAATAACACCACAGTATATGATTATGTATTATGTTAAGTTTACCTAAATTTTTGTCTAATATTTTTGTCATTTAAATAAGAAAGAATGATGCTATACTATACTATTCCTTTATTCTCTACAGATAATGGATTCTGAATTAATGCACAGTATAGTAGGAAGCTATCATAAACCTCCAGAAAGAGTGTTTATTCCATCATTTACCCAGAATGATGCAGCATCTCAGACTCACCACTCCACAAACGTAGAAGCCACCTCTCCTAAAATGCTTCATAGTCCAAACAGCCAAGGTAATTCTAATATGAAGTCATATTTAAAATTAGGGGAATGATATGAAATATGTTATAGAAAACTTTACATTTTTATGTAGAAAAAAGTATGATTGTTTAATCTTAATAAAACTATTAGTTTTGACTCTGTTGCTTAAAGTTTCTATAAACATAGATAAGTTATTTAACATTTTTTTCCCAAAGATATTATTTATTTATTTGTTAGAGAGAGGGAGAGAGAGAGAGAGCACGAGCACAGGCAGACAGAGTGGTAGGCAGAAGCAGAGGGAGAGGCAAGCTCCCTGCCAAGCAAGGAACCCGATGTGGGACTCAGTCCCATGATGCTGGGATCATGACCCGAGCCGAAGGCAGCCGCTCAGCCAACTGAGCCACCCAGGCGACCCAAGTTATGTAACATTTTTTATTTTGGCTTCTTCAGCTGTAAGATAGAGATTTACCAGCTAGACACATAATTACAATTTTATCCTAAAAAATCATGAGAAAATAGGAAAATACTCTTTGAAGAATCAAAGGTCAGATTTGGAATCTTTCTAAACTAGATGATTAGAATATTGGTGAATTAAGTAAAGTTATATCTTATTCAAGGATTAAATTCAGAAATTTCCTATTTTCAAAATTATGCTTGACATTGGAGTAACTATGAAATAAAAGTATTGTAACTTTTAAAAAGGAGGATATCAGAATTGAATTAGGAAAACATACCTATGCCATATGAATTGCCTTCTAAAACACTGGTTATTACCTTTTTAAAAAATACTCTTTAATAATGGTTACCATTAATAAATAGACTAGCTTTGTGGAGGAAAAAACCACAAGAAATATTCCAAATCAGCAAATTAGGTATTGCATATCTAAAAAGCAATAAATATAATTTCTTTATGTCATTTGTTATTAAAAAAAAAAAAAACCCAAACCCAAAAAGAACCAAATGGTAATCTCTAGCAAACATCTTTCTCATTGGATATGAACTACAGGCATACCTTGGATATATTGTAGGTTTGATTCCAGACCACCACAATAAAGTGAATATATCACAATAAAGTGAGTCAAATGAATTTTTTTGGTTTCCCAGTGCATATAAAGGTTACATTTAGACTATACTGTAGTCCATTAATTGTGTAATAGCATTGTGTCTAAAAAAACAATGTACTATATATCTTAACTAAAAAATACTTTATTGCTAAAAAATGCTAAGCATCATCTTATCTTTCAATGAGTCATAATCACTGATCACAGATTGCCATAACAAATATAATAATGAAAAGTTTGAAATACTACAAACATTACCAAAATGTAACACTGAGACATGCATGCAGTGAACAAATGCTATTGGGAAAATGGTGCTGGTAGATTTATTCAACATATGGTTGCCACAAACCATCGTTCAATTTGTAAAAAATATATTATCTATGAAATGCAGTAAGGTGAGGCATAATAAACCAAGGTAGGCTGGCATATGAAAATTAACCTATAACATTTACTTATATTCCATTACACTCCAGTTTTATAGTTTGAAGTTATAACTGAATAGAAAGTTATTTGAAAATTGTATAACTCTGAACATACCCGAATCATGATGATATTAATATAGCTGAATAAAAATCACAGTTGTACATGTGTACCACTTAAAATCTTTCAAGCCTGACGTGAGTTAAACTACTAGGTTGTAATTTTTTTTTTTTTTCTTGTGGAAGAAACTGTTGTAACTCATATATTCTGATTATTAATACTCTATCTTAGACAAAAACAATAAATGTTTGTGATTTAACTAAAATTGGACATATCAAGAACTGAGAAAAACCTTTAACATTAAACCTAAATTTCCATGTTAATTAGTGACACAACATCCTAACTTTCTTTATCCGTACTCAGGCTCTTATGCCTCCTAGACTGTATATTTGATGATATTTATTTTATTGAATTAAATTTTGATTATTAGCTATCTCAAACCTAGAAAATTACTAAATACAATAATAAATATATTGTTTTTAGAAGATATGTTAGAAAAAAACTTCTCTTTTTAGAGTTTTAGTGTGTTTTTTTGAGAAATATATATTACTTGTATGTTTTTCTGGATCACTAACAAAAATACTGTTCAGTTTTATTGCTACTGTATAAGTGTTCAGAAATTTTCACTAACGTAACAAGCAAATTTTTTTCAACAGCTCTTATTTTAGCCTTAAAAACTCTTCAGGAAAAGATTCATCGTTTAGAGTTGGAGAGAACACAGGCTGAGGATAACCTAAACATTCTATCCAGAGAAGCAGCACAGTATAAAAAGGCCTTGGAGAAAGAAACAAATGAAAGAATTCTGGCACACCAGGAACTGATAAAACAGAAAAAAGGTAAGGAAATTCAATAGTTCTCAGAAACAAGGAGTTATCAAAATTTACAACTTGAAAATAAAAAGCCCAGTTTAAGATTTACTCAAATATCTTTGTTCTTATATATATTCAAACCTTGAGGCCTTGTTCACAGACAATGTGATATTTGCATTAAATAGATATCACTTTGAGCTTCTATTGTTTATTATCCCAGTTCATAAATTCTTGAGATTAAAAGACAAATTAAGTTTTTAGACAGATTGTGAAATTAGGCTATTTTCAGAATACCAACAAAATCTAGTTTTACCTATAATATAATTGAAATGCTTCACACATTCAGTCAATACTGGTTTTTAAAATTTGAAAATAGAAAGCAACACTAGTAATTAGACAATACAGAAACCATAAAAATACATTAAAATTTTTGTTAACTTGAAAGATTAATTAGAAGAAATGGACAGGTAAGTAGAACTTTCTGTGGAAATTATGAAAAAGACATCTGAACCTAAGTTTTAGAGATTTAGAATATTAGTTCTTTGTATAATTTTTACTTCATAATGTATGGCTTTCTTTTTCCTTGTACTACATTCACCTTCATAAATAATGTTGAAGTTTGTGTTTCAAGTTATAAATAGAGTGAAGAAATGAGAAAATTTTTTCTGAGGTAATTGGACAAAAGTAGACTAAAGAGCTGAGGAAAGTAAAAAATTAAAGGATTAGAAAGATGTTGCTTACTTCTTGGGAAATAACCATGCTGTCAGTAGTCAAGTCTTTTTCTTTTCCTGAAAGATAAAAATATATTGATAGGAAAGAGACTTTAGGTCCTCTATTTTTCTAGATAATGTCATTTCCCAGGAACAGCCAGGATTTTTATCATTCCACAAGTCACTGACATCTTACTCTTTCAGAAGTTTGCCCTGTGGGCCTTTTAGGGGAAGACAATGTAAAACTAGTATTATGTAGTTAATGAGATAGTCACAAAATGAATGCCCACAACACTTACAGTCGGTATTTAGAACTAAAGAGCTTTTAGTTCTTGATTGAATTTATATAATGTATTTCTGTGACTACCAAATCTCTGATCTATATGATAATCCAGACATTATTACTTTTTCTTTTTCACAGATATTACTATACAGTTAAGCTCAGCTCAGTCTCGCTGTACTCTTCTAGAGAAACAATTAGAATATACAAAGAGAATGGTTCTCAATGTAGAACGAGAGAAGAATATGATCCTAGAACAACAGGTAAACACATTTTCTATAGGAATATAATATCGTTTAATGTGTTTTTGAAGAATATTTAATGTCATGAGAAAATTATATTATAATCTTAATTAGGATAGAAAGCTATATTGAGGAGATTTCCACTTACAGTGAAGCAGAGTAGGTCATTTGGAACAACCTTTCTGTAGAAGAAAACACAAAAAACTGGACAGGATATTAAAGAGGAAGGAAGGAAGGAAAAAAGATAGAGAGGAAAGAAAGAAAGAAAGGAAGGGAGGATGAAAAGGGGAAAATACTTAAAGGCATTGGAGAGTTAATGAAGTCATGAAAATCACCAATTAAAAATCTATGTGTATGCTTAAATCCAAAGAGTTTGGCCTCCAGAGAATGTGATTTCAGGCCTCATCCTTCTTAGGGAATTTCTGATACCAGAAGAGTACATTGAGAGGCTAAATAATGCGCTTTTTTTTTTTTTTTAAGATTTTATTTATTTTTTGAAAGAGAGCAGAGAAAGAGAGAGCTCGCACATGAAATGGGGAGGGGCAGAGGGAGAGGGAGAAGCAGACTCCCCACTGAGCAGGGAGCCTGATGCTGGGCTTGATCCCAGTACCCTGAGATCATGACCTGAGTGGAAGACTTAGCTGACTGAGCCACCCAGGTCCCTCTAAATAATGCTTTTAAAGCTATAGGGCTTAAGCAATTGAAGTTAGATTCCAGAGCCTATCAAGAGTAGGAACTCTGATAATTTTCCTATGCTCTGAATTCTTTGCAAAGGTGAACAAGAAAGAAAACAATCCAAATTACAACTCTATCAGAGTAATCCGGAAAATCTTGTTCCCTGAAATGGAATTAAAGTGATCCTGGATAGCAAATGTTCCTGGGGACCTCAAATTATTCCTACGAACATTTAACAGGAATAACTTGATCAGACATAACGAGGCAGCTGGAGTTAAGACCCTATGAAAATTGTTTTCGTTAGTGTTTTATAGTTTTCAGAGAACAGTTCTTTTACCTGTTTGTTTATTCATAGGTATCTTATTATTTTTGGTACAATGGTAAATGGCATTTATTCCTTCATTTCTCTTTGTGTTACTGCTTCATTATTGGTGTACAGAAATGTAATGGATACGTGGGTGGCTCAGTCAGTTGAGTGTTCAACTCTTGATCTCAGAATTGTGAGTTCAAGCCCCACATGGGGCTTCACATTGGGTATATACCCTACTTAAATAAAAACATTTTTTAAAAAGAAAGAAATGCAATCAATTTCTGTACATTGATTTTATATCCTGTGACTTCACTGAATTCATTTATCAGTTCTAGCAGTTTTTCAGTAGAGTCTTTAAGGTTTTCTATATACAGTATCATGTCACCTATAAATAGTGAAAGTTTTACTTCTTCTTTGTTGGAACACTGATGAAAGAAATTGAAGAAGACACAAAGAAATGGAAAAACGTTCCATGTTCATGGATTGGAAGAACAAATATTGTTAAAATGTCTATACTACCCAAGCAATTAACACATTTAATCTCTTAACAAAATACAAACAGCATTTTTCACAAAGCTAAAACAAACAATCCTACAATGTGTATGGAACCAAAAAGACCCCAAATAGCCAAAGCATCTTGAAAAAGAAAAGCAAGGCTGGAGGCATCACAATTCTGGACTTAAATTATATTACAAAACTATAGGGATCAAAACAGTATGGTACTGACACAAAAATAGACATGTATCAATGGAACAGATTAGAAAACCCAGAAACAAACCCACAACTATATGGTCAATTAAGCTAAAAACAAACTGGGAAAGACTATCCAATGGAAAAAAGACAGACTCTTCAACAAGTGGTGTTGAGAAGACTGGACAGCAACATACAAAAAGAATGAAACTGGACCACTTTTTTACATCATACACAAAAATAAATTCAAAATGGATTGAAGACCTATGTTTGAGACAGGAAACCATTAAAGTCGTAGAGAAGAACACAGGCAATAACCTCTTTGACATTGGCTATAGCAACTTCTTTCTAGATAAGTCTCCTGAGGCAGGAGAGACAAAAGCAAAAATAAACTATTGGGACTTCATCAAAATAAAAAACTTCGTGGCAAAGGAAACAATCAACAAAACTAAAAGGCAACCTTCGGAATGGGAGAAGATATTTCCAAATGACATATCTGATAAAGGGTTAGTATCCAAAATAATATAAAGAACTTACAAAACTCAACACCCCCAAAACAAATAATCCAGTTGAAACATGGGGAGAAGACATGAATAGACATTTTTCTGAAGAAAACATCCTGACGGCCAACAGACACATGAAAAGATACTCAACATCACTGATCATCAGGGATATAGAAATCAAAACCACAATGAGCTATCACCTTATACCTGTCAAAATGGCTAAAGTCAACAACATAAGAAACAACAGGTGTTGGCAAGTATGGGGATGGTGAGAAAGGGGACCCTTTTGTGCACTGTTGGTGGGAATGCAAATTGGTGCAGTCACCATGGAAATCAGTATAGAAGTTCCTCAAAAAGTCAAAAGAGGTACCCTACGATCCAGCAATCACACTACTAGGTATTTATCCAAAGGATACAAAAATGCTAATTCAAAGGGATACATGCACCCTGATGTTTATAGCAGCATTATCTACTATAGCCAAATTATGTGAAATAGCTCAAGTGTCCATTGACTGGTGAATGGATAAAATGAATGTGGACCGTTACTTGGCTATAAAAAAGAATAAAGTCTTGCCATTTTCGATGACATGAATGGAACTAGAGAGTATAATGCTAAGCAAAATAAATCAGTCAGAGAAAGACAAATACCATATGATTTCACTCATATGCAGAATTAAAGAGACAAATAAGCAAAGGGGAAAAAGAAGAAAGACAAATCAAGAAACAGACTCTTAACTATAGGGAACAAACTGATGGTTACCAGAAGAAAGGTAGGTGGGGGGTGGGGTTCAATAGGTGTTGGGGATTAAGGAGCACATTTGTTTGTGATGACCACCAGGTGATGCCTGAAACTGTTGAATCACTGTTGTACACTTGAAATTAATAGAACATTGTATGTTAGCTGGAATTTAAATAAGTTTTACTTAAAGAAAAAAAGACACTATGAAAAGAAATAACATGCATAACAGACTATATGAGCACTCTTACAAGTTATTTCCAGCTGGATGCTAGCTCTAAAAGACACAGACTTTAAAATAATTGTGCTTGGGGCACTCAGGTGGGTTAGTCAGTTAAGTGTCCCACTCTTCGTTTCAGCTCAGGTCACGATCTCAGTGTTATGAGATCCATTCCTGTATGGGCTCTGCACTCAGCATGGAGTCTGCTTGAGATTCTCTCCCTCTTCCACCCCCTACCACCCCTTTCACTCACTCTTTTGTTCTCTCTCTCTCTCAAATAAATAAATAAATAAAATCTTTAAAAATATAATAATTATGCTTGTTATAATTAAGGAGATAAAAGACAGGATTGACATTTTCAGGAAAGCATTGGAAACCAAAAAGGCAGAGCAGATTTGAGAGAGAACCATGTAAAAATTATGGAACTGAAAAATATAGTATATGAAATCTAGAACTGAATGGATGGATCTAATGGTAGATTGGAAGAGATAATTAGTGAACTGGAAGGCAAAATCATCCATATGAACAAAGAGGTGAAATGAAAGTAAATTGAGAAGAGAGAACAAGAGGCATAAGTTAGAGTGAGAAGGTCAAACTTAAGTGTAATTGGAGTTCCATCAGGAAAGGAGAGAAAATGGCACAGAAGCACTATTTGAAGAGATAGTGACTGAGAATTTTCCAAAATGGATTAAAAAAAATCACACCACAGATTCAAGAAAACCAATCCCACAAAACCTATAAAACTAAATCAGGATGAATGAAAAGAAATATATACCTAGATACCTCATAATGAATAATAAGACAAGCATAAAATCTTAAAAGCTGGTGGGGGAAAAAGATTACATTCAAAGGGACAAGAATTAAAGTGACAATTGACTTCTCAAAGTACTGAATTCATAAGACAATGGACTGATAGTAAAAGGAAATACCTACCAATCTAAAAGTCCTAAATCTGGGGAAAATATCTTTTAGAAATAAAGATGAGGGGCACCGGGGTGGCTCAGTCAGTTAAGCATCTGCCTTTAACTCAAGTCACTGTGCCCTATGACAGGCTCCCTGCTCAGTGGAGAGACTGCTTCTCCTTCTCCCTCTGCCCCCCCGCCCCTGTTCTCTCTCACATACGTGCACTCTCTCTCTCTCATATAAATAAAATCTTAAAAAAAGAAAGAAAGATGAAATAAAGACATTTAAAGACTAACAAAGACTGAGATTATCTGTTACCAGGAGATCTGTTCTAAAGGAAACACTAAAGGACATTATTCAGACAAAAGGAAAAGTATCTTAGATGGAAGGTCAGAGATGCAGGAAAGAAATAAGGGCAGCACAGATGGTGTGTATGTGTGTGTAGGTGTATGTAAATCTAAGTGAATATTGTATAAAACAATAATAATGTTTTACGTGGCTTAAAGATATATAAAGGATTAAAACTAATGAGGACAACAGCTTATAAATTAGGAAGCTTATAAATTAGTAGTTTAAAGTGTTGTAAGGTTTGGGGGCACCTGGCTAACGCAGTTAGAAGAGCCTGTAACTCTTGGTTCTGAGTTCAAGCCCTATGTTGGGTGTTGAGATCACTTAAAAATAAATTAAAAAATGAAAAAAATACTAAGTGTTGTAAGGTTTTTGCATTGTTTTGGAAGTGGGTAACAGTACCAATCAATACTGGATTTTAATGGGCCAAGTATTTAATAGGTTTTTTTTCCAGGAACTATAGAAGTTGACTCTAAGATTTATAGGGAAAAGCAAAGGTCCAAGAATAGCAAAACTAGTCTGAAGAATTAGGTCCTGTTCTATTACATATTGAAACAAATTGTAACTCTAACAAAATTAATATATTTGTATGGATAGACAAAGCAGAATAAACGAATAGACTATACTCAGAAACAAACTCACATGGAAAAAATACAAGAATGCCATTTGCAGATCAGTGGGGAAAAGATAGACTTCAATAAGTTGTTTTAGGAAAACTGGTTAGCTATGTGAGGAAAAAATAATGAAATTGGATCCCAATCTTACATCATACACAAAATCAATTCTAGGTGGGTTAAAGATTTACACATAAAAGACAAAACTTTGTAATTTTTAAAAAGCAAATGCAGAACAATGTCTTGATGACCTTGGCATGGAGAACAATTTCTTAACAAGATATAAAAAGTAACAAAACAGTAGGAAAATGGGCCCAGTTATGAAGAGGCATTTTCCAGGAAAAAAGATCTTGCAAATGGTCATATATTTATAGAAGAATTGTCATTCTCATTTAGTAACTAGGAAAATGCAAAATAACAGCACAAATAACAGCACATCCAGTCCACCAGATTGGAAAAAAAACCTATAAACCTGGTAATTCTGGGTTTTATTTATAAATGAGGGTGCAACAAGTAGAAGAGCAACCACTTCATAAACTACAGAAGATAAAATATAACTTATTATATAATAATAATTACAAAATATGTTATATTTTATCTTATGAACTAACCTAGAAATTCCTATCTAGCTAAATATTGTAGATCAGTGACTTTCAGCCGTTCTTTAAATGTTTTTTATTGAGGTATAATATTTTTTGAGGTATAATTTTTATATGGTGAAATGCAGAGATTGTAAGTGGAACGTTCAGTGATTATTGATAAATAAATGTACTCATACAATCCATAGCCGTACCAAATAACAGAAATTCTCTGATAAATCTCTGTCAAGATATTTGCTGCTCTACCTCCCAATAAGGCAACTACTATTCTGCCTTACTTTTACCTTAGAGTTTTTGCCTGTCCTAGAATTTTATATAATTGGATCATAGAAAATGTACTCTCTTGTTTAGCATAAAGTTTTTTAGATTAAGCCATGTTGTTGTATATATAAATAGTTTTTTACTTTTTATTGCTGTCTAGATTTTGTTATACAGATATGCCATGATTTGTTTATTTGTTTTTCATAAAATTAGTTGGGAAGATACTTTCTCCTGTTTTCTGAAAGATCTTGTGTAAGATTAGCATTATTTCTTCCTTAAGTGTGTGAGATAGAATTCAAATTTGATAGAAGCTATCTGGGACTGCCATTTACTTTGTGGACTGTTTTTAGATTATGAACTCAGTTGTTTTTTGTTTTTTGTTTTTTGTTTTTTTTTTTAACAGGTATAGGCTACTTGGATTTTCGGTTTTCTTTTTGTGTCTTTAGAGATGTACCCCCTTTCATTTCTGATATTGCTAATTTATAATTTTCCTTTTTTAAAATTATTTATCTACTCTCACTTTGTTTTTTTAAAAAAGCAACCTTTTTATTTTTAATTTTTTATTTCCTACTTAGTTGATTTCTACTTTATTATTTCTTTCCTTCTACTTATATAGGGTTTAATTTGCTTTTCTCCCCCTACCTTTGTATGTTGGAAGTTTAGTTGATTGATTTTAATACTTTTATTCTTTCTTCTAAATGTTGCATTTTATGATGAAAGTTATCGAGTTCTCCCTAAATTGCTTTACCTGCATCCCACAGATTTTGATATTTTGTATTATTTTCATTATCATCCAGCTAAAAATATTTTCGAACTTTTCTAGTGATTTCTTTTTAAATTTTATTGACTTCTTCTTGTCCTCTGGTAATTCTCTCCTCCTCCTGCTTTTTAGTAGCTGCTGTACAGGTTAAAATATGTATTCTTAACTTACCACACTCTCATGAATTAGTATTAAAACACCTCAATATAATGTACCATCCTCACTAAAGTATGCTTCTACTTGTCTCCCTTTGATCTACAGCTTCCATACATTTAATTCTGCTTTTTTGTAAAACCCACAAGATATCATAATTATTTCTCCTTTAAAGGTTAATTATCCTTTAAAGAAAAGCTAAATAAGTTGAAATATATATCTTTTCACATTTTTACCATTTCCAGTGTTTTTTATTTCTTTGTGTAGATTTGATCTTATGTCTGGTGTCATTTCCTTAAGGCCGAAGTACTTCCTTTACAAATATGCTGGGAATTCTCTTAGCATATATTTTTCTGGAAAAGTCTTTATTTTGCCATTATTGAATAAGGATATTTTCACTGCATATAAAATTCTATTTGACAGCTTTTTTCTCTCAGCATATTAAAGGTGTGGTCAAAGTTGTCTTCTGGATTTCATAGGGTTTTTTTGTTTTGTTTTGTTTTGTTTTTATTTATTTATTTGACAGAGAGATCACAAGTAGGCAGAGGCAGGCGGGGGTTGGGGGGGAAGCAGGCTCCCCGCTGAGCAGAGAGCCCAATGTGGGGCTCGATCCCAGGACCCTGAGACCATGACCCGAGCTGAAGACAGAGGCTTAACCCACTGAGCCACCCAGGTGCCCCTGGATTTTGTAGTTTCTAATGAGAATTCTTACCTTCATTCTTCTGTGCATAAGTACCATCATTTCTCAGGCTGCTTTTAAGGTTTTTCCTGGTTTTCAAAAATTTGATAATGTGTCCAAATGTGGGTGTTTTTGTATTTGTTCTGCTTGGATTTTTAAATTTATTATTATTATTGAATCTGTCAGTTAATATTTTTCATCAAATTTGGAACATTTTTAGCCATTATCCTTCAAATAATTATTCTTGTCTGACTTCACTCTTCTCTCATTCTGTAACACCATTTGAATGTTAGATCACAGGTCACCAAGACTGTTTGATTGTTTCAGTTTTCACCTTACAAATTTAATATAGATTTCACTGTTGATATTTTCTGAGTAGAAATGTTATATAAAACATGCATAGAAGAGTATGTTCCATTAATGCTAATATAGCTTATCTTTTTTTGTATGTTCTTTAAAAGTATTTGATTTTCTTTTTTACTCATAATTACCTAAAATATGTACATGTACATACGTGCTTCTTATGACAGATTTATCATGCTTTAATTCTCAGAAATTGTATTATTTTTGAGCCATTAGCATCACTTGCCAAATTGAGGTTTTGTTTTTATCCTTTCCAGGCCCAGCTTCAAAGGGAAAAAGAACAAGATCATAGGAAGCTGCAAGCAAAACTTGAAAAACTTGATGTCTTAGAAAAAGAATGTTTTAAACTTACAACCACTCAGAAAACTGCTGAGGTAAGCTTCCACTTATTTCTTTGAAGTGATGATGCCAGGAATAAATCTTTAGTGTTAAGCAGGTGTTAAGCCCTCTATGTGAATATACAGTAAATCTGATATAAAACTTCTTTAACAGCTCTTAGTAATCCACATATGAATTTCTGCCTGTGGAGATAAAAATTTAATCTATTCTGTCATGGCATGAATGAGCTTGCCTTTTGATGTAAAATTGTAATTTTGGCTTCTTTTGAAATGGCAGAACATTTTCATTTGTCAGATAATTTGCCTAAAGGGTATTGAAAAGATTGTTTTTCACTGCTTGCAGTTAAATCTATCCTCAATCCCCCCTGAAATGCCCTCTCCTATTTCAACCCACATTTTATCCATATCATAGGACTTTTCTCCAGGTCCTGCTTCTGCTATGAAGCCTTCCTTGAGTTCTCCAACATAAAGGGAGCTCTCCCTTTGAAATGTAACTGTCCTCAAATTCTGAATCATACAATAGGTATAAGATGAAGTACTTATATGTATAAGTGTATACATGGTCTGAGTCAAATTATACTCATTGTCTTGTTGTTTATTTCAGGTATGTTACTATTGTTTCCTTAAGTACAGTATAAGCTCTCAAGCAACAAGGAACATATCTTATTTTTTTTTATCTTTTTAATTGAGGTAAAATTGACATAGAGCATTATATTAGTTTCAGATGTACAACATAATGATTTGGTATTTGTATTTTTTTATATTTGTATATTTTACAAAATTATCGTCCCAGTAAGTCTAGTTAATATCCATCACCATATGTTGTTACACAATTTTTTTTTAAGATTTTATTTATTTATTTGACAGAGAGAGATCACAAGTAGGCAGAGAGGCAGGCAGAGAGAGAGGGGGAAGCAGGCTCCCTGCTGAGTGGAGAGCCCGATGTGGGGCTCGATCCCAGGACCCTGGGATCATGACCTAAGCCGAAAGCAGAGGCTTTAACCCACTGAGCCACCCAGGCGCCCCTCACAATTTTTTTTTTAAGTTTTTATTTAAATTCCAGTAAGAGGGGGCACCTGGGTGGCTCAGTTGATTGAGCGTCCAACTCTTGGTTTCAGCTCAGGTCATGATCTCAGGGTCATGTGATCGAGCCCCATATTAGGCTCTGGCATTCAGTGAGGAGTCAGCTTGGAATTCTCTGTCTCTCTTTCTCCACCTCTCCCCCGATCCCACACTCTCTCTCTTTCTCTTTCAAGTAAATAAATAAATCTTTGAAAAGAATTCCAGTTAACATATAGTGTAACATTAGTTTCAGGTATATAATAGAGTGAATCAGCAGTTCCGTGCATCACCTGGTGCTCATCACAACCAATGTAGTCCTTAATCCCCATCACCTGTTTAACTCATCCCCCCCTACCCACCTCCCTTATGGTAACCATCAGTTTGTTCTCTATAGTTAAGAGTCTGTTTCTTTTTTTTTCTTTATTAAAGATTTTTATTTATTTATTTGACACAGAGAGAGATCACAAGTAGGCAGAGAGACGGGGAGGGAGAGGGGGGAAGCAGGCTTCCCGCCAAGCAGAGAGCCCGATGTGGGACTCGATTCCAGGACCTTTAGATCATGACCTGAGCTGAAGGCAGAGGCTTAACCCACTGAGCCACCCAGGCACCTGTTAAGGGTCTGCTTCTTGATACGTCTCTCTTTGTGCCTTTTTTCCCCTTTGCTCATTTGTCTCTTAAATTCCAAATGTGAGTGAAATCATGTGGTATTTGTGTTGCTCTGACTTACTTATTTTGCTTAGCATTATACTCTCTAGTGAAATTTCAGCTCTTTCTGCCTTCAAAGTAAGGTTGGAGGTCACCTATCTACTTTTCTGTCTTGCAAAAATCATTGCCAACTTTTCTCACGTTACCTTGTGGTGTGTTTGTCCTTTGGTATTTAAAACTTTCTTATTCCATCCATGTCATTGTAAATGGCAACATTTCATTCCTTTTTATGGCTGAGTTATGGCTTATTGAATAAATATATATTTATATATGGCAATATATACACACATCTTTTTTTTTTAAGATTTTATTTATTTATTTGACAGATAGAGATCACAAGTAGGCAGAGAGGCAGGCAGAGAGAGAGGAGGAAGCAGGCTCCCTGCTGAGCAGAGAGCCCGATGTGGGGCTCGATCCCAGGACCCTGGGATCATGACCCGAGCCAAAGGCAGAGGCTTTAACCCACTGAGCCACCCAGGCACCCCTATACACACATCTTCTTTATCCCTTCATCAGTTGGTGGACACTTGAGCTACTTCCATAGTTTGGCTATTGTAGATAATGCTGCTATAAACATCAAGGTGCATGTATCCCTTTGAATTAGTATTTTTGTATCCCTTGGGTAAATACCTAGTAGTGTGATTGCTGGATCGTAGGGTACCTCTATTTTTGACTTTGAAGAACTTCTATACTGAGTTCCACAGTGATTGCACCAGTTTGCATTCCCACCAACAGTGCACAAGGGGTCCCCTTTCTCGCCATCCCATCCTTGTCTATACCTGTTGTTTCTTATGTTGTTGACTTTAGCCATTTTGACAGGTATAATGTGATAGCTCGTTGTAGTTTTGATTTGTATATCCCCGATGATCAGTGATGTTGAGTATCTTTTCATGTGTCTGTTGGCCATCAGGATATCTTCTTCAGAAAGATGTCTATGTCTTCTATCCATGTCTTGGGGGTGTTGAGTTTTGTAAGTTCTTTATATTATTTTGGTTACTAACCCTTTATCAGATATGTTATTTGTAAATACCTTCTCCCATTCCATAGGTTGCCTTTTAGTTTTATTGATTGTTTCCTTCACTGTGCAGAAACTTTTTATTTTGATGTAGTCCATATCTTATATTTCTATGTCTTCCTATCCCTTCCCTCTGTCAATAGCTGCACCCTTAATAATATGCACACGGTAGACATTTCTCGTGATTTCTCTGTTTTGAATGAAACATTGAGACCCAAGACTATGATCATTTGAACCTCTAAACATTTAATACCCCGCAAAACTTCATCATTATAGTTTTTTTGCTAGAAATAAATAATGCCTTTGCATGTACATTCTTTGCTTTTCCTTTATTCTTCTTATATGTAATAGCAGGTAAAGAAGCATAGGAAGAAAGCCAAGAAAAATCATAGTATCTTTGACATTTCTTTTTCTGACTTTCTGCTTTAATTTGCTCAACTACAAAGAATCAAGACTTGAAGACTCTATGTGGAAAAAGAACAAAGGCTAATTTGGCTCTAGTTTTTATATAAGAATCTAATTTTTTGTTCTTTTGTAGGACAAGATTAAACATTTAGAGGAAAAACTTAAGGAAGAAGAACATCAGCGTAAGCTGTTTCAAGACAAAGCATCTGAAGTAAATAGAGCATTATGGCATTTATCACAATAAACCACACATGTTTCATTATGCTTTGTTTTCATTATCTGTAGACTATATTTTAGACTATAATTTCTGCTTCCTAGCTTGTTAGTTTTGTCTCTTTTTGCTATAATAATGAGATTATCAGTAACTCAACCATACTTGGATGCGCTGCCAAAAGAAGTCTTGTAGTCTTTTGAAATTCTGACACACACACACAGATATGTATGTACATATACATATATATATATATGATAATACCTGATATAGATTGTTTTCAATTTGATTAACATATATGTGTTAATGCATTATTTTATAAGCAGAAAATGATTACAATTACCAATAGACTTAGTAGCTTTCACAAACAAAAAATAGCATTTGGGGTTTTCTTTTTTCTTTTCTTTCCTTTTCTTTCCTTTCTTTTCTTTTTAAGATTTTATTTATTTGTTTCAGAGATAGAGAGTGACCATGAGAGGGAGGAGGGTCAGAGGGAGAAGCAGACTCCCTGCTGAGCAGGGAGCCCGATGTGGGACTGGATCCCATGACTCTGGGATCATGACCTGAGCCGAAGGTAGATGCTTAATCAACTGAGCCACCAAGGCACCCTGGGGTTTTCTTTTTTTCCTCAAAAAGCACTTTTTTTAAAAAAAAGATATCGTTTACTTATTTTAGAGTGAGAGCACATCAGTTTCGAAAGGGGACAGAGACAGAGTCTTAAGCAGGCTCAGCGCTGAGCACAGAGCCTGACATGGTGCTTGATCTCATGACCTAAGCCAGGTGCTCAACCAACTGAGCCACCCAGGCGCCCCAAGCATTTTGTCTTCATAAACTGAGACTTGATTTCTTATTACAATGTTTTTGAAGAAGTTTGTTAAAAAATCAGTTGTATAAAGCTTTTTCTTTAATATTGTAGCTTCAAACTGGACTTGAAATCAATAGAATTTTAATGTCTTCAGTATCAAATCCAAAACACTCTAAGGAAAAGAAGAAGTCTTTGAAGGTATGCAGATACTTCATTCTTATTTGCTAATGCTTATTTCTTTACCTTTTAAATATTTATACCTATCCATTTCCAAAAAGAATTTGAAGAGATTTATAATAAAACACATGGAATAGTGCTTTGAAATGTGATTGGTTTTAGGTTTGATGATAGAAAATTCCATAAAATTTCCATAAAATCTAGTTAAAGAAAGTATCAGCAGTTAAGCACAAAACCTGGGTTGGTTGGTTGTTTGTTTTTTAAGATTGTATTTGTTTATTTGTCAGAGAGAAAGAGCACAAGCGTGGGAAGCAGCAGGCAGAGCAGGCAGAGGGAGAAGCAGGCTCCTGCTGAGCAGGGAGCGCAAAGTGGGACTTGATCCCAGGACCGTGGGATCATGACCTAAGCCGAAGGAAGACGCTTAATTAACCAAGCCACCCAGATGCCCCAGACAAAACCTAGTTTTGAGTTTACTTGACAACCAAAGCAAAAAAGACCATATGACAGTAGGTATATTTGTGAAACAATAATAAACATTCCAATTTTTCTAGAAAGATAAACATTTTCCTAGTACTAAACTATTTTTTGCGATTTGTGCAACTTTATTGCTAGAAAAATAAATTAAGTTACTAGCAGAGCTATTAGTTGATCACTGATCCATTGACAACTTTCATCATTTGCTCAGTGCTATATTAAACAGTGTATCAGAAGGTAGATTAACTATGAGCTCCAAGCCTCCTAATAATTTAAATTAAATGAAAATTTAAAAAAATTTGAGACTCTGTTTTGGAATGCAAAGAGTATTGACTTCCAGTTTCCATTCTCTGTAGAACAAGAACATATCATTCTATTATTTAACCTGCATAAAATACATCATAGTTTCTGTTCTGCTGATGCTATAAATTAATACCAATTCTCCAGTCATAGCAGTTATGAGCATAAAGTATATCGTGTAACCCAAATCTCTCTTGGTGGAAGGCTAAAGAATGGATGCTTGAATAATGTTGCTTGCTCTCCTGTGACAACTGAGCATCCATCTCCGTCCCCCCCTGATGATTTCTTCAACATGTTAAAGCAGTGAGGAATGGTTTTCATCTCATAACCAAGTTAGAGTGAAGACACTGGCCAAATAATACACATGCTCCATTTTTTTTAAAAAATTCTGAATCTTGGGGGTAGCTGGCTATCTCCGTCGGTTGAGTGTCACCCGATTTCATCTCAGGTCATGATCTCAGGGTCGTGGAATGGAGCCCTGTGTCAGTGCTTGGTGCAATCCGCTTGAGATTCTCTCCCTCTCCCTCTGCACAACACCCCCCCCCAACGCAAACAAATAACTAAATAAATACTTTTTTTTTTTTTTTTAATTCTGAATCTTGGGCAACTCTTCTTTTATAAATACTTTGTAGTTTTTAAAAGCAGTTATTGCCTAAAGCTGGAAGAACTCAAGTCTTTGTCAGATGAGTGTGTGAATGAATGGAGGGAAGTAAACAAAAATTAAAATTTAAAAAGATGAAGTCTGACAAGGATAAGCTGGATAAGAAAATCAAAAAAGGACCAGTAGTTTAAATTTTATTCCAGCTATAATGTAGGTTATTCTGACTTTATGGTAGCATCACATGACCTACTTCTGAGTCCATTTCCAAGATACTCTGTTGTACTTATCTTTTTTAGAACCATGCAATCTCTGGGACTAGGGGGTCACGTAACAGTGAACAAATGGATGAAAGAATTTTAGAAATAGTTAAAGCAGCACATCACTGTGATCTTAGAACATTGAGACAAATAGCTACCATTACTGTTAATATTTGGCTGATAAATTCTTGTTGCAAATGCAACCTTAGGTGGTTTGAAGGAGTAGACTATAGGAAAACGAACTGTCAAAGAGAATACACCACCTTGATATGGGCTGTCATTAAGTTCCATGATTGTGGCTTGCTAATGAAAGGTGTCATCCCCAGCAGACCTGCAGAATATTATGCTAGAGGGTTATGGACCGAATCACTAAGTTCCGTATTAATCCGCTTCAGTGCCATAACCTGTGCCTTTCGTCTGGCTCCTCACTGTCTCAGTGTGTGCTCAAAGGCTGCACAGGGAAGGATCGTCTCTTCATCTCACACCAGCTCTGCCAGACACAGGCACAGAGGGACCAACGCCTCCCTCAAGCTGCCCCTAGTACTAAACTCTTATAGAAATGTATTCTGCAATATTTCATAAAAGAGGCACCAAACGACACAAAAGATGATAACACAATAGATCCTAGAAGCAGCTTTATATAACTTAAGGTCACCAGACCGTATCTGTTAGAATAACAGTAATATTTATCTATCAGTTCAGATCTTGGAAACACAGAAACCCCTTAGATCGGAAGAGTAGTAATTATACACAGGTGGAAACTTAAATACTATCAATAAATACAGTGAAAAATCAGTGTCAGTAACTCTGCAGATCCAAATAAATCCAAATCTAAGGAAGGTCTTGAAGAATTCATAAGTGGCATTGTTCTTAACACTGAGAAGAGAAAAGATACCTATATATCTTGCTACTTCTTCTGATAAAGAATGAAGATACTTACGTACTCATTTGGTCTAGCTCGTCCTGCATTGCGGTCGGTGAGTAAGCTGCAGTACATCCGTGATGTGAAACACGACACTGAAATAAAAGGTGTGTGCTGGTATTTGCTGGATCCGGTTGAAGGAGATTTGGATTCATGTCAGTTTTTGACTATCACAAATAAAGCTGTTATGAACATTTGTGTGTAGGTTTTTGTGTGAACATTGGTTTTCATTTTCTGGGTTAAATGTCCAAGAGTGTAATTGCAGAATCATCATATATACTTACCGTCTAAGCACATATTTAGTTTTACAAGAAACTGTCAAATTATTTTTGAAAGTTTATATTATTTTGTATTCCAACAAGCCATGCGTGAGCAATCTGGCTTCTTCACATCTTTGCCAGCATTTGGTATTGTCACTGTTCTTTATTTTGGCCATTCTGATAGGTATATAGCGATGTTTCATTGCAACCTGCATTTTCCTAATGGCTAATGATGTCGCAGATCTTTTTGTGTGCTTATTGGCATCTCTGTGACCTCTTCAGTGAAATGCCTATCCACATTTTTTGCTTATTTTCTAATCAGATTGTTTCCTGTTGAATTTTGAGGCTTAGTTATATCATAAATGTCTTTTAAAACAATTTTTGTTTACTTTTTTGTCAATATTTAGAAAACTAAATGTTTAAAGGGAGGACCACCTCAGCAAACTTATTCAAAGTTTGGATCACTGCCTATTGTGGCTGAGAAGGTGAGAAGGGAAAAATGATGGTACTTGTTCAGACCCACTCCTGCTTTGTTGTAAGTGCTATTTAAATGCCATGAGTCATTTGAAGTTGTTCTTAGCTATTTCTTTTCCCCTAAAGTCTGCCAGTGCGAGCTGTTCTGTGAATTCAAGTATGCAAAGCCTCCTGCAATTGATGCAACATTATGGGCCACATACCTGTCAGAAACTTCCTGAAGTTACTGAGCCTCCATGTCTCTACAAGCCTCTTAGAACAACTTCCCAGGGTAAAGCTGAACCTTCTGATTCAAAAATTTCCATTTCTATTGGTGACAGTTTGTCTGAACTTTTGATGGCAATGCAGGATGAGCTGGACCAAATGAGTATGTAAGTATTTCTATTCTTTATCAGAACTAGCAAGATATATAGCTATCTTTTTTCTTCTCAGTCTTAAGAGTAATTCCACTTATGAATTCTTAAAGGCCTTGCTTCAGATTTGGATTTATTTGGATCTGCAGAGTAGTTGTCACTGATTTTTCACTGTATTTATTGATAGTATTTAAGTTTCCACCTGTGTGTAATTACTACTTTTCCGATCTAAGGAGTTTCTGTGTTGCCAAGATCTGACCTGTTAGAAAAATACTACTGTCATTCTAACAGATACAGTCTGGTGACCTTAAATTATAACCCACAAATGCTTTTATAAGAAAGATTCTCCTTTTGTGTTTTATAATCTTTTTAATTAAGTGAGATTTCATTAGACAAGTAGGAAAGCAATTCCTTGTTTTAAACTCGGATGGTCTGCATTGTAAGTTTTGAAGCACCCATAGTAAATAAGATTCTGAGTGGGATACATATTTTAGGCCCCTACTTTAAATATATATTCAACAAGAATTCCAGGAAATATGAGATTTGGGTAGCAAACTCGTTGAACTAAGATGTCTGTAGAAGATATAGCTGGTTCTCCTGACAGTATTTCTTTAAGTGGGCTATCACCAAATCTAGAGATTTCTTGAGCAAATATTTTTATAGCTGCAGTTCTTCCCAAACACCCTATATTAAGAATTCCAAAGTTGGAACTAAAGAGAGTCCTTTAATGCTTTTAGCTAAGGACATCAGAATATTTTATTACATTTAGCTATGAAAATCAAGAATTCAGACTTTATTTTAAGGTTCTTTAAGACCCTAAGTCTGAGATATTTCTAAATTTATCTAATCTCAAATCATAAGAGCCTTTTATATTTACCATAGATTATTAGATAACTCTATGTAAAAAGACTGTCTTTGAAAATTAATATTTAATGGACAAAAATTTATGGTTGAACAGAAAACTGTTTAATTATATCAAAGACATATAGTGTAAGTCATAACAGTGCTTGATATTTGCTTTTCTTTCATAGCGAGCATGAAGAACTACTGAATCAAATGAAGGACACTGAAAGTCATTCGGTCTGTGAAGACATTGAATGTGAACTAGAGCATTTAGTCAAGAAAATGGAAATTAAAGAAGAACAGATTTCCAAACTGTTGAAGCATCAAGACAATGTAAGAAGGTTTTAGTAAAAGATTTTAATGAAAAGATACATCATGGAGGACATGGGGAGATGGAGAGGAGAAGGGAGTTGGGGGAAATTAGAGGGGGAGAGGAACGATGAGAGACTATGGACTCTAAAAAACAATCTGAGGGTTTTGAAGGGGCGGGGGGTGGGAAGTTGGGTGAGCCTAGTGGTGGGTACTATGGAGGGCACGTATTGCGTGGAGCACTGGGTGTGGTGCATAAACAATGAATTCTGGTACACTGAAAAGAAATATAAAAAATTATATAAAAAAAGATACATCTGGAGTCAGTGTTCTATTTCTGTATGATCCTTCAAATATAAGGTCTGTATGTGTAGCTTAGTAAAAAGATGGCAGGAATCCCGTAGGCCTCTTACAGAGCCATCTATTCCATTGGAATAACATTGCCTCCCACATAACTCTCCAAGATAACGTAAAGTAAGAGGAACAAAAAAGTTTAGTTATGTATTCAAAAATGGCCTTGGGAAAATTGTGAGGTAGACTAAATTTGCTTTGCAGCCCTCCTTACCCTTTTAACCATTCTTTACCTTTATCTCTCCTAACCCTAATGCCTTAATGAAGCCCTTTATGTTGACAGGTCTCTACTTCAGTACCATAGATAAACCTGGCTCCTCAAGCAGTACTCTAATGCTAAAACCACTATTTCTGCTTTCCCAGATCAAATTAATGCTGTGTTCCATTACCTGGGGACCTGTGCTTAGCTAGCTATAGTGTGATGTTAAGGGGGACTCTCTCCTTGCACGTGAATTCTTAATAACTAAGATACATAACAATTTTAATATTTTAACAGAAGAATCATGGAATATTATAAGCATGGAATATTATATTATATTTTATCCCAAGACAATGATTCCATAGGTTGGAATTTCAGCACTGTTAAGCTGTTGGAGCAGAAGGCAGAGGGAGTCTTTCCAGGAAACTTCAAATCACATCATGTAGCTTATCTGTCTATAGAATAATCAGCATTCATATAAGTTGGTGGTATATTAAGCTTACAAGAAAGCCCTCTTCACTTTTGTAGAAAAGTAATAAAGGATTCAGAATTTTACTGCCTTTATTCTCCTATGATCAATAAAGAGAAAAAGAGGAAATGAGACTTCTGAAGCAAATATTTTCACTTTACTGGCTTTTAGGGCTCTACTAAAGTAAATTTTTTTGCATGATTGTGTTAGGGTGAAGATTATTTAACTTATACACTTTCTTAGAATTGCATAGGAGAAATTTGAAGAGAGTAGAAAAATAGCCATATTTTAAATGCACATTAATTATATTTTAAAAAATATTATTTAATGTTCTATTATAGCTGTAGCAGTATAAATTTTCAAGCATTTTATCATGATAAATTTAATCTCTGCAATTAAAATGGCCTTGGACAAATACCAGGTTCTTAGCCAATGTCTGGATCAGCTCTACAAAATCAGGCCTATGCATGAGTGAAACAGACTGAGTAATGGACTAGGCTTGGCAGAAATGAGTTTTGGCAAGTTGATAGGTTTTATTTTGTTTAATTCTGTCTACCCAACTGTTACCAAATACTACTGAATGGAACTTTTTTCTTTTCTTTTCTTTTCTTTTTTTTTTTTGCACTGGCATTCAGTAGTACTTTAAATTCAGGAATTTATATATAACACATTTCACTCTGTAAATTCAATTCTCATTCCTAGTACCAGATCTTTGCTTTGCTTAATACCACCTGAAAGGTCCTTTTTCTCTCGTCTCTATTCTCCAGTTTTTACTCATTTTATATCCCTTATAAATCTTCCTCTCCGCTTTTCTGAGTTCTTGATTTTCTCAGCCTACATTGATCTTATCCTACTTTAGTCTTCTCAAATAAACACTTTTTGTCCTATTCAGAGTTATCCCAGCCTAAATTATTTTCTAGTTGTTGTGTATATGCTTTTCTTTCAGCGATAAGAGCAATAGCTTTGTGAGAGCAAGGATTGTTTTATTCATGATATTTTTACCTAACTAGCATGGTATTAGGCATATAACAAGTATTCAATAAATAAAGACCTAATGAAATTTTAAAATTTCATGTAATCTTTATAACATCAATCCATCTATTTTAGGGTATATTTTTAATGTCTTTTTTTTACTAAAATGTCAGATTTTTTTTTTTCTTTTCCAGGTCCGTAAACTGCAGCAAAAAGTTCAAAACTCAAAGATGAGTGAAGCTTCAAAGATTCAGCGAGAAGAGAACAACCTTAAAGGATCAAAGACCATAAAAAATAGTCCCAGAAGATGTTTGCTAACTAACTCTCTTCAGAAGAACAGCAACTTTCATCCAGTACAAGTCCATAATCTTCAAATGAAATTGAGAAGAGATGATATCATGTGGGAACAGTAACACAATAGTAAAACTGTCACCTTAAATGAACTCTGTCAGTGAGATCTTGAATTGTCTAGAGTGGTTTTAATTTAATATACCTTTATAAAATTTTGAATTATGTTTCTAGTCCCTATGAAGTGTCAAGTTGTAGTATTTTTTAAATTAATGCCTAATGACCTTCTCAGAGTCACAAATAATAAATGACTGTGCTTTTTTTTCTCTTACTGACCGAAATACCTAATCTGTCCATGTTTTAGACACATCGTTCACTTTGCAGATTTCTTAAACTAAGTCAAAGAATTTATACTGGATTAGTGGTATTTACAATTGAGTTAAATTTTGAGATACAAGTACCATTCCACTTTTTCATTTAGTAAGCTTGTAACCTTAAGAACCAATGTAAAATGAACACAATAATGAAAGTCTTTTACCTTTCGTGATGCTTCCTCCCTGTCTTACTTTAGAGCTGTGAAATACTTTTCTTTTTTGGAAATATAAGAGCTCTGTAAAGAGGCCTTTAGCCCAAGTTTTTAATGTGACAATTACAAATACAAACTCGTGGTTACTTTATTTTTAGATTACAGTAACTCAAGTACAGAAGCCTTTTTCTGTAGTTCCTGTTCTCTTTTACAAATCCAGGGCTCCTTTTTAAAACCAGTGACTCACCTTATTCCTTTGTACCTAAAACTTTTGATGCATTTTAGTCTTTGCATTATATATAATCATCAGTATAAATTGAGAATATGAATTCCAGTACCCACTTTTATAGCAAAGTATAGGAAAAATAAATTGGACATTTTATTACCTTTCCAATAAAAAAACTCAGAGGAATATGATACATTTTTAAAATATTTTAAAATCCGTGATGTCCTAAGTGATTTCTTTGTATATGAATGCTTTATAATAAATTTATACTTGTTGACCTATCTTTTTAGAAACTTATGGAAACTAGTATGCTCTTTAGAACTTTTTTGGTTTTTCACTGAAATCCTTTGGGGCAACTAGAGAATTGAAGTCCTCAACTGAAGTAGAAATAGAAGACTGACAGAAAAGGCATAATAGAAGGGAGGAACTCAGAAGCTCGGGTAGCAGTTTAAGAGATGGTGACTCCAAAAGGACAGAGTTGGAGGTACATTTTATCTACAGCTGGGGGAATAATCAAGCTATAGGTATGGAAGAATTTTCAGGGCAAGGTCTGGAGGAGCTAGGAAAAGCAATTATGTTAAAGACAATCCTCCTAGGAAAATCCCTAACAGAATGTAGGAGAAAGGGGGTAATTATGGAATTTCTGGTGAGGGGAGAGGAAAACTCTGATTTCGTTCTCATTTGAGAGAAGAGGTGTTATGTAAGAGGACCTTTCCAGACCCAAAGTGGGGAAATAACTGAAAATAGATGAATACTTGGCATTATCCTTGAAAGTAAATTATGATAGAGATGAAAGATTCTCTCTGGCTGAACTACTGCATGTGTCCTTCACCCACTCTTATTCCCTCTCCCTCTACAGCTTCTTCAGCCCCAGAGATGTTGCTTCATCTAAATTCATTTTCATCACCTTATCTACTTTTCAACTTTGCCTTTCCTCTTCCAGAATGTGAGTGCTATAGTTTCAACTTAGCGGAAACCTCACTAGACCATAATGCAGCCCGATACCCTTCTGTGCCTTTGTTCCCTATGCGTTTAGGAAGGTGGCTGGCTATATTTAGTTTATCAGTAGTAAAGTCATTACTTGCAAAAATGTATTGCTAAAACAAAAATAGAGTCATTTTAGGAACGCTTGAATATTTCAGTTAAACACTGAGAGTTTTCTTGGAAAACCGGTGTTGTGTAGGAGAAAAACCATAAGACTTCAGAATTAGGAGACTCAGGTTCAAATTTTGACTCCAGGCTTTTAGTAGCTTGGACAATCAAGTAACTTTGGAGGCTCCATTTCTTATTTGTTAAGTAGGGATTATATTGTTACCTACCTCACAGGACTGTTGCGAGAAGTAAATGAAATAACACGTCAAAGCCCCTGGCAGAAGGGTTGGTGCTGAGTAAAAATTCAATAAATATTAAATCTGACTGCCCTCCCCGACCAAAAGTGGTCAGAGAACCTGAGTTTGCATGGCTTAAAGCCTAAAAGCAGGAAGCGAAATGTGTTCTTCGGAAAAGTGGAAATATTCTAATTACTTGGATTTGGTTTTTTGGACTGTTGTTTCGTTTGTTTTTTTGCTTTTTTGGTTTTTTTGCCTGTGTGTCTGGGAGGAAGTTATTTTGGCTTATTCCCTAGCTCAGGTTTCTAGTGAGACGGGGGGAAGAACATGGTCTTACATTGGTGCAGAAGAAATACACAATCACACAGAGCCACTTGATTTGGAGACTGTTTTGGTTGTTGGGTAACAGTTATTATGGAGAGACACTAAAAAATTGTCTCTTGTTGCTCCATCACAGCTACTGAACTAAAAACGTGTCCTGCTTGCAGACGGCTGTTTGCCAGAGCCCTTGACTCCTCAGGAGGTGGAGCAAATGATTTCCTTCCTGGACAGGGGCAATCTGTGGTCAGTGTTCCCGAGTTACTGTAGCAACCCTGCAGCTGTGCTCTGCCTAGCAGAAACTCGGTAGGATATCATTGATTTTGCCCACTTCAGTGAAAAACAGGTTTGTTTGTTTTTTATTTAATCAGAAATGGAAAAAAAAATGAAGTTGGAACTTTCTAGGCAGGACAGGTCTCAGATTTGATGAAACTGTGAAACTAGGAAGTTTGAGTGTTTAACCTAGCAGGTATTGTGAGTACTCTAATCGTAGAAACAGCGGTTGGAATCTTGAATTAACTGTACCTGTGTGGGTCATTGGTAACCTAGTCCATTTTTATTAGGTTGTGTAGCTGAGGATAGGAGGGTTGGAGGGAAATGTTCGGTTTTCAGCAGAATAAGATTAAAGGAGATCTTAAAATAGTGAGCTTTTAGCAAGTGGTGATGGTATACTGAAAAGTTTTTGAGATTTTAGAGTCATTTTCCTCTAAAACTACAATTTGAACTCTAAAGGAGTAGTCTTAATCTGTGATAAGACATCAAAAAATTACATTAAAATTTGACTTGCAGTGTGGTGAGCCTCAAACTAAGGGGAAAAGTCTGGTTGGTTATGCACAATGAAAGGAGTGCTCACTATGGCCAAAAATGTACCAGCTGCTACTGTTGGTGTAGGGTAAATAGTGAAACTCCTAATGGGGTTTCCTGGAACTCTATTCAGCTGTAGCTAAAGCTGTATGTACTGAGAACATTTAATTGTATGTGAAGTTTAGATAAGTTCAAGCTGACTCCCAGAATGTATAACAAGACAAACCTCTCTATGGAATAATAGCATCTGTGAGGGGAAAAAGAACAAAACAAACAACAACAAAAAAAAACTCCATATGGGTGCCATGGCACCTTTGGATTAAAATGAAATGAGGATAAATAAAAGTAAAATTGACTGCCATTGATGTAAAACTAGATTTATTTCTTGGTGATTAAATAGACCTTGCCAATGCTTCAGCCTTTTTCTTCATAATCTATAAACTTATGTTCATGTAACTTTTCTCCTTTAATTCCTTTTTTATATTTTGTTAAAGAAGGAGAATTAATCATAACAAAATTATAAAGTTTAAAGTTTTATAATACTGTCTAGGGCAGAGTTTGTTTTTATTGTATTTGTGAATTAGTCGTTTAAAGAATAAAGTGGATTTTTTGTTTCCCTGGTGGGATTTTTGGGAACGTTCTGCTTGTTCATACAGAGTCATTGAATTCTCATTTGGTACTAGATCCCACTAGGTGCCATAGGCAATTATTAGAATTACAATTAGCACACCCCCCCAATTTATTTTTTATTATATACAAATGGTCCACTGGGTACCTGTGTGCATTAGCAGTTTCAGCAGAACATAACGGAGAAGCAAATTTATCTCTTGTTACTTTATACTCTGAGGCAGTTCTGTGACAATCTTAAGTTCAGCGGTCTACCATGTTAATGACCCATTCAGCGGTCTACAGTGTTAGGAGGCTAGACCCAGTGTGGTTAGAGAAGGGATGTTAGGAATTAAGAATTATCTGTCAAAAAAAAAAAAAAAAGATAAAAAGTTCTGATTATCTTTTAAATAAGGGTAAAGTTGTCCTTCTTACTCTCTGCCTAGGTTTCTCCTCTGTAGATACTGCTTATCTATCCTTCCCTCATTCTTCAGATCTCAATGTACTGCTTCCTCAAGGAAGTCCTCTGTAAGTCTCCCCTTCATACTCCTCTCCCATCTCCCAGATCTGGCTTCACTGCCACTTCTAGGTATTTCTCCTATCTTTGCACCTCGAACACTTTCTTGTTATCACTTGTTTGTCTTTCCCATAGACTGAAAGTTCCCTAAAGGCAAGATCCTTTCTTGCTCATTACTGTAGCCCAGCACTCACATAATACTAGCCTGTAAGTAGTAACCTTCTCAATAAATATTTAATAATTACATGTCATGAAATTGTGTTAACTGTCTTTGGTGACCTCATCTGAGTAAGCATATCGGGTCACTTACAGCTGTTTTAGGCACCAGTTCAATTGTGCTACTGTTGGATCTTTCAAGGATATGTGACCAAATTTTACATAATTCCTGGTTAAAATATGCCAGTATTTTATTGTTTGTTTGTTTGTTTGTTTGGGGGTAAAGACAAAAGGCAGTCAGGATGATGCTTTCTTTGATTTTATGATGCCAAGAGGAAAAGGTTAGAGAGCCAAGGTAGTTCTTTATTTGTATATTGGTATGTCAGACTTGTTCAGTCAGCAAGTATTTCCTGATCTCTAATCAAGTCTTTGTTGATCTACAAGATACTGTGCTAGATGCTATGGGAGATTCAAAGCCAAATTATGCATGGATTCTCTCTTCAAGTTGCCCATAGCCTGATAAGAGGAAACAGAAATATAACAGAAGGAAGAAAACAGTAGGTGACATAGAGGTATAATGACCATTCCAGAGAAGATGCTTAAATATTTGGCTACTAAATTTTTGTTCATCATCTGTTGATAGGTAAAGTTGAACCTATTTGTATTTCTTCATTCTCTTTCTTGATATATATAGCTTTCATTTGCTTTTTCACCTGGTGGCAGTATTGGTCTAGGATTCTTAATTCTTACTGATTGAAGATACCAGTTCGCTTAGCATAAATTTCAAACAAGTGTTGTCCACATAACCATGTATCAAATTATGAGTAGAAAAAATGGGTATGGAACACCTAAGTAAAATGGGAAGGCAGTAGAGAATGGAGAGGGTAAAAAAAAAAAAAAGCAATAATGACTTAGACTAAAACAGAAAAATAATACTTTTACAGAAAAGTTGTATTCTAGAGACCAATTATTGGCCTGTACAGAATTATGCAAATGATCACCACTCACTTTTCTTATGAATTTAAGCCACTCGATTTTCTCACTCTTCAGCTTCCTCATTGGTTGGACTAAGTCTGTTTTTCAAACTGCAGGTCATATCCTATTAATGGATTGTGAAATCCATTTAGTGGGTCTCTACGAACAATTTTAAAATATTAGCATAGCACTGAAAATACACAGAGAAGGTAGTCAGTGTTTTTGTGAAACTCTGTGAATACTGGGTTATAATTTAAAATGTAGTCCTAAATGTTATTTAAGGAAGAAAAAGTTGGCTCATAGTAAATGTTCAGACGGAATGAATTTGAAAGATGTGGGGGAAAGAGAGAGAACCAATTTAAAATAGGAGTACTCCCAAATCCCCTATATGGCTTGTGACAATCCATTGCTTATCCCGGTAATGCTACAAATCTGTTTTATATATTTTACAGATAGAAGTCCCATTTTAATACCATTACATTTCCTGGTCTATAGAATACTCTTTTCAAACACTAAGCAACCGTTATTAGAGAAATTTCACTTTTCTAATGTGCGCACAAATAAATGTATTCAACATGAATCCCTTAATGAATGACATCATTATGCCTCATCCATTGTTGCTATCTGGTCACTGCCTCTGTGTGGAATCTAACCAAGTATGGGTCTTATGGTTAGGAAACAAATTTGTTCTGTTTAAGACAGTTTTAAAATTAATAAAGATAGGAGAGTTGTGAGAAAAAAAAACTATGCATGTCCTGAATCTGAAATGAGCAAAGATTTATCCTAGACAAACCTGAGCATCAACATTCAACACAAAGAAAAAATTAAAAATCTGATAATATTACCGATGTGGCACTTTTTAAAAATCATATCATTTTACTGAGCGTTAGACCTGATAGAATATTTTTAAATGAGTGAGCAGATGGAATAGATAATAAATACCTTACCTGAAAAATAGCTTCATTAAATAAAGTACTACTAAGGGGTTACATTTCTGTGACTTTTGATATCCTCCTCAATGTATTTCTTAGTAGCCATATCAGCTCTGAATTATGGTCAGAACATAGGAAGAAGTGCCGTAGGGAAGTAAACATTGGAACTGTGTTCATTATAATGGGATTCTACCCACTTGGCAAAAGTTTATTCACTACAAATTACTGAAGTTGCTTAAACAAAGAGATCTTAGTCTTTAGGAAAGGAGGATGGTAAAGTGAACAGGCCCTCTAGTCATAGCTAAAATAATAAACTTTTGACCTAATTTTACATAACCAGATTAAGTAAATTTTAGGACAACTTCAGAAAAACACTGGAAGGCATTTTTTGGTTAGTTTTCTTTAAAGTTAAATGTACATTGACTTGTATGGTATTTCTTAGAAGAATCTATTACTGAACTGGTACAGAATGTGAGTCATTTCTTGTCTGAAGTAAAAGATTGATGTTTACAGGGCAGTTGTCCAGAATCTTCTTGCTGAACCAGAAAGTATTTCACTTCTCTTCACTGTAGGTCCTTTTAACTTTACAAATGTGTTATTTAAAACATAAATTATATTGGTACACTGGAAGCCCATTTAAAATGAAATTGAAAAACACTCCTGAGGATTCCATGGAATATTTATGGTTTTATAGTTTATAATTTCTCGCAAAAGAAAAAATGTTTAATACCTTAAAAATCTTTTCAGAAATAGCCAAATCTAAAATATGTAATGCATATGAGAGAACAGTGCTACTAATATCTTAACTATTGAATGCTTGAACACAACATAAAAAGCATTATCTTCTGCTTTCCTAAAAATAAACTATAAATTTGAAGCTAAGAAATTCAGTACCAGAGTTAAAAGAAATTATTTTCAAGTTCAGAATTGCTTTTAATCTCTAAAGTAACAGGTATTTTAAAAACTTATTCTATGATTTTATGTATGTAACTTCTCTATTCGATAAACTTGGAAGAATTTGTATCAGTTATCATATACCTTGATTCTCTCTGGTATGATTTAAATCCTAGGCCCCTAAGCTACATTTTCAGATAGGGTATTTTCTTTTTGTTCATTTACAGTATAGGTCTCAAGTAGATGGAGGGCTATGTGACTTTGGTATTTGGGTAGGATATTTGCCTGTGATTTCAAATTCTCAGAGCCACTTCAGAACATTCCTAGGAATGTTCCACACAAAATAGCATTTCTCTTAACCAATCTACTAAAATGCTATTGATTCAAGCTACCATCTACTGAAATAAAACTTAAACTACTTAGAGACCAAAGTATTTAGAAAAGAGGAGTTTATATGCCAAAAAAAAAAAAAAAATCTGCAAAGGAATCAAGCTTTAGAAAGACAGCCTTAATTAAAAATATGACATACATTTAAAGGAAAAAAGCAACCTACAAACTTATCAAGGTCACCGAGTTTGCATTTAATCTCCTCATATCCAAAAAGGTCATCACATATCTTCAGACATCAACATTTCCAAAATCGGGGCAATAGTTGTTTTCATTAGAGAATAACTTACAGGAAAGACTCAAGAGTTCATTTATTTGAGGAGCAACTACCAGACAGAGTTAACTTGTTTGCTGATGTTACTTTATCTCAGGGTTTCAAAGTGTGTTTGCAGGGAATCCCCAAGATCACCTTTGTATTCAGTGTTTCACTAACAGGACACTCAGAACTTAGAAAAGCTGTTATACTCACAGTTAAGGTTTATTAGAGCAAAAGGATACAGACTTAAATAAGCAACTGAAAAAGGGACACAAGGCCAAGTCCAGGAAACACCAGGCAGGAGCTGCCAGTTGTCCTCTTCCAGTGAAGTCATGCAGACAGCGTTTAATTCTCCTGGCAATGATGTGTGATGATACGCTTGCTGTACTGCCAAGCAGGGAAGCTCCTCTGACAGAGCCTCTATGTCCAGGTTTTTTCCTGTGGGCTGATGACACAAGCGCATGGCTAACTGCCCAAATGACTGACCTTCAGTCTCCAGCCCCTCTGTGGATCAAGCTGATACTGTATGGCCCAAGGCCATGGTGGATCATAAGTCACATTGTCAGCATAGACTACCTGGTCAGGCCTCAGGCCCTTAGGTAAACAAAAACATTATCAGACAGGATATTCCAAGGGTGGAGAGGTCATCTCTTAGGAGCGGAGTAAAGACCAAACCTTTCTTTGGAATGTGAAAGGTTTGCACAACTTGGGCAGTCTGTGTTGACCCTTTACTGTATAGTGTTACTTCGTTTTGTTTTCTGACTCTGGAATGTGATGTGCATTGCTTACCCATCTGGTTAAGATGTAAATTTTGTCTCCAGATTTCCTTTTAAGCCCGGCTTTGACTGCATAAATTTGCCTAGTGATTTTACGGTGCAGTATTATTACTTTGATGGTTTATTTGGTCAGTTTTATTATATGAATGTGATAAAGGGTGATGCTTAAGCACAGAGACCTCTTTATAATCTGTTTAGTGAAATTAGAGGCATGTGATACTAAAACTGAGGGGTTAACTTTGGAGGCTTTGTAAAGACTTTAAGGTTGTCATTGGTTTATGTTTAAAATATTGCTCTTACTGGCTCATATACCAAGATCGGGAACCAAGAGCCATTCAGTTCACCTCAGTCAAGTTACTTGGACCTTGTTGCTTAGCAATGGGCTTGCCATACCTGATTTAATTAGATTTAAGGCATAGCCACAGACTCAAAAGCAATTTTTAAATTACTGCTTGATAGGAAAGAGAATAGATCTTTATTGAACTTATACAAAATAGCTACATGACTGTCAAAAGTCAAGGAAACTTAGTAAAGGCATTCTGTGTAATATTTAACCATTTTTACTATTTTGTGGTACACATTTATGTCATTTTCTCCAGTATCGCTATTTTTATGTTTTCTTGACAATATATTACTTATAAATTATATCAAGAATTTTCAAAGAATTTTTTTTTCTGGAATTCCAAAGGGTCAGTTGGAACATACCATTTAAAGAATGTTTATGCCAGTTTATGTAGTGTAGCCAATAGATAGTTCAAAATAAAGAAGATGTCCATTAACCATAATTAACTCATTTCAACCTAGGTAATTATATCTTGTTTTTCTGATTTTGGGTGGAGCACTCATTTTCACAAAGTCATTTGCTTCTGGATTTAAAGAATCCTAGAAATCCTGACTCTTATCTTTTGGTAGGCTGACAGGTATCTTTTTGTCATGCTGACATCAGTTTATACTGAAAAATCTGTTATCCATGAGCCTACGCCCTATAGAGTCAACAATTATGAGTGTGGTAAAAGTCTTTACTGAGGCTTTCATTCTTCTCATGTTTCTTCCAGAAGATTCAGTTTTTGCTCTGTAGCTTATCACGGGGACTTCAGGCAAATGTAAGAAAAAAGCGGAAAGTATCTGTGGATGATAAGACACAATGGCTTAGGTTAATGTGTAAAGGCCTAACAATACTAGAATAGAGGGGAGTGGAACTGTATTTTTTTTTTCTGAAGTAACACATAATCCCTTTGCAAGATTTTAGTCAATGATTATCCTGAGAGGAAAAATACATTTATAGACAGAGTAGGCATTAAATTTCATTTAATTAATGTCATAAAATATTTTAGGATTGTCACCTGCAAACAAATTATTCTTAAAAAATCAATTTTTAAAAAATAGTTACTGTACCAATCTTTGTATATGGATAGGTATATGCTTCTGTCCAACCTGAACGTTAGACAGTTAGTAAAAATATCTTTATATTTATAGTAATACATTTTCCTTAAATGTAATTAACTTTGGTTAAACTCCTCTTACTGTTGTATAAGTTTTTTTCACATTTAGGAGGGGATAAGCTGGATGACTTTTACAGTAGCTTTGAACTAATAAAAAATCTGCAGTATACCAACCAAACATATCTAATTATTTTTAGTATTCCTCCTTTCATAGGATAAATTAGCAAAACTTTGGGGCTTCTAGCAACTGTTTGGGAAACCCCAAAGAAAATTTTTATGTAAAAGGTGTAGTAATAGTTTATAATTCTGAATTTGGGAAATGCCATATCAAAAAAGTTATCGGGGGCGGGGGGGGCGGTGGGGGCACCTGGGTGGCTCAGTGCGTTAAGCCGCTGCCTTCGGCTCAGGTCATGATCTCAAAGTCCTGGGATTGAGCCCCGCATCAGGCTCTCTGCTCAGCAGGGGGCCTGCTTCCTCCTCTCTCTCTGCCTGCATGTGATCTCTCTCTGTCAAATAAATAAATAAAATCTTAAAAAAAAAAAAAAAAAGTTATCAGGAGGCTCCTGGGTGGCTCAGTGGGTTAAAGCCTCTGCCTTTGGCTCAGGTCGTGATCCTAGTGTCCTAGGATCCAGATCCGCGTAGGGCTCCCTGCTCAGCGGGGAGCCTGCTTCCTCCTCTCTCTCTGCCTGCCTCTCTGCCTACTTGTGATCTCTGTCAAATAAATAAATAAAAATCTTTAAAAAAAAAAAGTTATTAGAGGAGAAAACATGAGTAAGTGACTATAGAAAAAAGGTTACAGGCAATATTTAAAATAAAGTCAGCATCAAGTAATGATACTTACTAGAAACTTTTTCAGAGGTAAGGGACTTTTGTTTAAGAAATAGTTCAAGGAAAATAAAAAAGAAATAGTTCAAGGGTATGACAAAAGCACAAAATGTTAGGCTCCCAAGAGCGATAATATATAATAATTATATATATAAATATAAATTTATATATTATAACTATAAATAATATAGTTTGATAATATAAGAAAATCCTGCTATTTAGGCACTAAGTACCTCTTAATTGCTTTTTGTTCAGAGTAAACATTTACTTACGGATTTGTCAATTTAACAGAAAATCCAAATTCTAGTTTTACTCTTTGGGGATGCCATCCATATTTTATAGAGTAGGATTCACAAGTCCTTTTTTCCATCTTATGAATAAATTCATTTTTATCTAGCTAACTTTATAAAATAAGTTAATACATTTTTATGCTTCTTTCAAATTGATTATTCGTGAATATTAAAAACCAAGACAAAGTCCATTTCCCTTCATACCTTCTACAACCTGTTGTATACCCTCAAATTTGGCTTTAATATTTTCTGTCACATTTTGGCATAACCAGACAATTTGACTTTAAGACAAAATCAATCTTTTCCCATGATAGACAAATAAAAATTTATTACTTTGCATTTATACCTCTTGACATATTCACAAACATTATTTTACATTTCTTTAAAAAAAGAACATGTATACCAACATATCTTAATTTTTCATATGTATCTTTTCAACCTATTAATTAATGGTCATTTACAATGTATAAAAACAATGAACAGGACGAATACAACTGAATAAAAGAGACATGTGGATGGGACGCCTGGGTGGCTCAGTTGGTTAAGCAGCTGCCTTCTGCTTCTCCCTCTGCCTCTGACTGCCACTCTGTCTGCTTGTGCTCACTCCCGCTCCTCTCTCTCTCTGACATATAAATAAATAAATAAAATCTTTAAAAACAAAAAAAAAGAGAGAGAGACATTTGGAATATAGCTAAATAATCAAATGTGTGTTTAATTAAGAGTCCCAGAAGGTAAGAATGAAAGAGAATGGGGCAGAGCAATATTTCAAGAGATAATAATCAAGAAATTTCCAAAATTGATGACTCACATCTGCCCCAACATTAAAGGTCAGTGAACCCCAGTACACAGCAAGGATATATACAAAGGAAGCCACAATTAAGCACATTATAGTTGAAACACTGAAAGACAAAGATAAAATATTGAAAGCAGCAAGAGAAAAACAAGTCACATCTACTTTCTACAAAAGGAACAGCAAGATAATTTATTTTCTGACAAATTATGGAAGCCAAAAAGAATAAAAAGACATTTAAAGTGTTAAAAGAAAAAAAAATCAGTTTATACCTAATTAAAATATCCTTAAGAAATCATGATAAAATAAAGATTTATTCAAACAAATAAAAAATGGGAGAATTCATCATCAACAGACCCAGACTATGAAAACTATTAAAGGTAGTTCTTTAGACTAAAGGAAAATTAATTCAAATGCCAACATGGGTCTTCAGGAAAAAAGAACAGCAGAAAAGATAAGTATGTGATTACGTTTTTTAGATTTTAAATTTATTTATTTATTTATTTATTTATTTGACAGAGAGACAGAGAGAGAGCACAAGCAGGGGGAGCGGCAGAGGGAGAACCATGCTCCCTGCTGAGCAGGGAGCCCGATTTGGGGCTCAGTCCCATAGGGATTATGATCTGAGCCAAAGGCAGATGCTTAACCAACTGAGCCACCCAAGTGCCCCGTGATTAAGTTTTTAAAATTGAGTTTCAAAGCATCAAAAATAAAACATGTTGTGGAGTTTATATGCAGAAGTTAAAAAATAACAGTTGCATGAATTGTAGGAGGGAGATAAATGTACATAAACCATCGTAAGGTTTTTATTCTTTGGACAGTGGTTTAAAAAAAAAAAAAAAGAAACTAGAGAGACTTCTGGATGGCTCAGTCAGTTGAACATCCAGCTCTTGGTTTCTGCTTAGGTCATGATCTCATGTGTCATGAGACAAAGCCCCATATCCAGCACTGTCCTTAGTGGGGAGTGGAGAGGGGATGCTCTCCCTCTGGTCTCCCCCCACTTGTGTGTGTGCTTTTACTCTGTATATAAAATAATAAAATAAATAAATCTTTAAAAAATACTAGCTTAATGTAAGCTGTAGTAAGCCAAGGATGCATATTAAAATCTAGAGGAATGATTATCAAAGTATAAGAGTTAACAAAGTAACAGTATAAGCATCATCTGGGAATTTTTTAGAAGTAAAAATTCTCAGTCCTCCCACAGACCTATTAAATTATAAACTTTAGAAGTAGGGCCCAGAAATCTATGTTGGAATAGTCTTCTAGGTGATTCTGATAAACACTAACATTTGAGAACCACTGCTCTGGGTAACTACCAAAAGAAAACAAACAGGTATAATTTAGAACCTAATAGAAGAGGTAAAACAGAATAATAAAAACACTTGTTTAATCCAAAGTAATAAAAGAAAGGAGGAATGGAGGAAGAAAGGATAAGACAAGTAGAAATAAACAAAATGAATAAAATAAAATTCACAGCAAGATTGTGAACATAAACCCAACTATAACAGTAATCACATTAAATGTAAATGAACTAAATGTTCCAACTAAAAGACAAGATTTTCAGATTGGATTCAAGAAATAAAAAGGCACAGATAATTTAAAAGGTTTAAAAAGACATACCATGTAAACACTACCCCCCCAAATGCTTGTGTGATTGTATTACTAATACATATATCTTACTTTAAGAAATATTACTAAAGATGAAAAAAGATGCCATAATGACAAAAGTTTCAATTCAATATAAAAACCCAATAATCCTATTAGTAGCAGCTAATAATAATACTTCAAATATATAAAACCAAAATATCAGAACTAAATGGAGAAAAACACAAGTCTCCAGTAATTGCCAAAGATTTTAATGTACATATCTCAATATCTCATTAAAAATCAGACAAAAAAAAAACCATGAAGATATAAAAGATTTGAACATTATGAAACAACTCAATCTGACATATGTAGAGCACTAGTCCCAAAAACAGAATATATGTTCAATTACATGAAACATTTACCAAAACAGACCTAGGCCACAAAACAAGCTAAAAATTGAAATCATGCAGCGAATGTTCTTAGGCCATAATGAAATCACACTGAAAACTGAGCAGATAAATAAATAAAGGAACTGCTTCTAAATGACTTATAGGTCAACAAAGAATTCTCAGTGGAAATGAGAAAATATTTAAATAAGAAATAATGAAAGCACAACATCCAAAATGGTGATGTGGCCAAAGCAATGCTTAGAAGGAAATTTATGGTTTAAATGCATACATTAGAAGAGAGGTTAAAAATTACTGATCTCAAACTTCAATCTCAAGAGCCGGGAAAAGAAGAGCAAATTAAATCCAATATAGTAAAAAGAATGATATAATAAATGATTAGTGATAAAAAATGTAAATAATAAATGAATAATAATTCAATGTAATTGATACATTGAATTTATTATCCCAATGAATTAATTGGTATAATAAATAAATAGAAATAAGTAATATATGAATCATAACAAATGAGCAAAAAGCCATGAAAGATTAAACAGACATAAATAGACTAGAATAAACACAATAAAGCTAAATGTTGCTCACTTAAAAAGATTGGTAAAATTATTAAATCTATAATAAAACTGATCAAGATAAAATAGCAAATACAGAAATTATCAATATTAGAAATGTAGCAGGAGACAGCACTACACATCCTACGGACATTGAAAAGATAAAAGGCTTCAAAGACCATCAAGAAAGTGGAAAGATTTCCCACAGAATGGGAGAAAATATTTGCAAATCATGTATCTGACAGAAGACATGTACCTAGAATACATAAAGAGCACTTATAACTCATCAGTAAAAAGCCCATAAAACTTGATTAGAAGATGGGTAAAGAGTCTGAATAGTAATTTCTCCCAAGAAGATATATAAATAACCAACAAGCACGTGAAAAGATGCTCAGTATCATTAGCATTAGGGAAATGCAAATCAAAACCACAATGAGAAACCTCTTCACATCCACTAGGATGACTAAAATAAAAAAGACAGATAATAACACGTGTTGACAAAGATGTGGAAAACTTAGAACCCTCATACATTGCTGGTGAGACTGTAAAATGGTGCAGCCTCTCTGGAAGACACCTGGCAAAACTTTTACATAAAGGCATTATTCATAATATCAAAAAAATGGAAGCAACCCAAATTTCCTTCAATTGATGAACCAATAAGCGAAATGTGGTATAGCCATATAATGGAGTATTATTCAGCCATAAAAATGAATGATATATCTGTATGTTAATTAAGTGGGATTTAAATAAAAATGTAAAAAGAAAAAAGGAATGATATATCAATACATGTGAAAACAAAGATGAACCCTGAAAACATGTGAGGGGCTCCTGGGTGGCTTAGTTGGTTAAGTGTCTGACTCTTTGTTTCAGCTCAGGTTATGATCAATTGGCTCGGGATTAAGCCCCCAAATTACTTTGATTGGTGGGTTTAATCCAGTTACATTTATTATAATTACTGATATATTTGAACTTATTTCTACCATACTTCTTTTTCGTTTTCTCCTTTTTTTTCTGATTTCTTTTTTTTTCTGTGCTATTCCTACCAGTTTATTTTTTTTTATGTTCAGTTAGCCACTGTATAGTACATAATTAGTTTTTGAAGTAGTGTTCAATGATTCATTAGTTAAGTATAACACCCAGTGCTCATTACAGCATGTGCCCTCCTCAATACCCATTGTTTCTTGGGGTCCATAGTCTCTCATGGTTCATCTCCCTCACTGATTTTTCCCCCTTTGGATTTCTCTCCCTTCCCCTATGGTCCTCCTTGGTATTGCTTATGTTCCGCATATGAGTGAAACCATATGATAATTGCCTTTCTCTGCTTGACTTACTTCACTTAACAAAATTCCATCCATGTTGATGCAAATGGTGGGTATTCATTGTTTCTGATGACTGAATAATATTCCATTGTGTAGATGTACCATATTTTTACCATTCATTTGTTGAAGGGCATCTTGGCTCCTTCCACAGTTTGGCTATTGTGGACATTGCTGCTAAGAATATTCGGGTGCACATGCCCCTTCTTTTCACTAAGTTTGTATCTTTCGGGTAAATACCTAGTAGTGTAATTGCTGGGTCATAAGGTAGCTCTATTCTTAACATCTTAAAGAAATCTCCATACTGTTTTCCAGAGTGGCTGTACCAACTTGCATTCCCACCAAAAGCATAAGAGTGTTCCCCTTTCTCCACATCCTCATCAACATTTGTTGCTTCCTGTTTTGTTAATTTTTGCCATTCTAACTGGTATAAGGTGGTATCTCATTGTGGTTTTGATTTGTATTTCCATGATGGCTAATGATGTTGCGCATTTTTTCATGTGTCTGTTGACCATTTGTATGTCTTCTTTGGAGAAGTGTCTGTTCATGTCTTCTGCCCATTTTTTGACGTGATTATCTGTTTTTTGAGTGTTGAGTTTGAGGAGTTCTTTATAGATCTTGGGTATCAGCCCTTTGACTGTAGTGTCATTTACAAATATCTTCTCCCATTCTGTAGGTTGCCTCTTTGTTTTGTTGACTATTTCTTTTTTTTTTTAAGATTTTATTTTATTAGACAGAGAGAGACACACTGAGAGAGGGAATACAAGCAGGGGGAATGGGAGAGGGAGAAGCAGACTTTCTGCTGAACAGGGAGCCAGAGGTGGCTGTGGTCCACTTATAAGGCTGTGGCTCAGGTCCTGATCCCAGGAATCTGGGATCAGGACCTGAGCCGAAGGCAGACACTTAGTGACTGAGACATCCAGGCACCCCTTGTTGACCATTTCTTTTGCTGTGCAGAAGCTTTTGATCTTGATGAAGTCCCAAAAGTTCATTTTTGCTTTTATTTCCTTTGCCTTTGAAGACATGTCTTGAAAAAAGTTGCTGTGGCCGATGTTGAAGAAGTTACTTCCTATGTTCTCCTCTAGGATTTTGATAGATTCCTACCTCACATTGAGGTCCCTTATCCATTTTGAGTTTATCTTTGTGTATGGTATAAGAGTATGGTATAAGAGAATAAGGTCGAGTTTCATTCTTCTATACATAGCTGTCCGATTTTCCCAGCACCATTTATTGAAGAGACTGTCTTTTTTCCACTGTATATTTCTTCCTGCTTTGTTGAAGATTATTTGACCATAGAGTTGAGGGTCCATTTCTAGAATCTCTATTCCATTCCACTGGTCTCTGTGTTTGTTTTTGTGCCAATACCATGCTGTCTTGGTGATCATGGCTTTGTAGTATAACTTGACATCAGGCAATGTGATGATTCCAGCTTTGTTTTTCTTTTTCATCCTTCCATTGGCAATTTGGAGTCTTTTCTGGTTCCATACAAATTTTACGATTTTGTTGTTCCAGCTCTTTGAATAAAACCAATGATATTTTAATAGGAATGGCATTGAACATGTAAATTGCTCTGAAAAGGATAGACATTTTAACAATGTTTATTTTTCCAGTCCGTGAACATAGAATATTTTTCCATCTTTTGTGTCTTCCTCAATTTCTTTCATAAGTATTCTACATTTCTAGAATATATATATCCTTTTCCTCTTTAGTTAGATTTATCCCTAGGTATCTTATGGTTTTTGTTGCTATTGTGAATGGAACTGATTCCTTAATTTCTCTTTCTACAGTTACATTGTTAGTGTATAGAAAAACAACTTATTTCTGTGCATTGATTTTGTATCCTGCCACATTGCTGAATTGCTGTATGAGTTCTAGCAATTTGAGGGTGGGGTCTTTTGGGTTTTCCTCATAAAGTGTCATGTCATTTGCTAAGAGGGAGAGTTTGACATCTTCTTTGCCAGTTTGGATACCCTTTATTTCTTTCTGTTGTCTGATTGCTGAGACTAGGACTTCTAGTACTATATTGAACAATAGTGGTGAGAGTGGGCACCCATGTTGTGTTCCTGATCTTAAGGGAAAAGTGATAATGATATTCACTGTGAGCTTTTCATAGATTTTTTTATGATATTGAAGAATTTTCCCTCTATACTCTGAGAAGTTTTAATCAGGAACGGATGTTGCATTTTGTCAAACACTTTTTCTGCATCAATTGAGAGGATCATATAGTTCTTGTCTTTATTTTATTGATGTACTCTACCACGTTGATTGATTTGAGAATGTTGAACCACCCTTGTATCCCAGGCATAAAACCCAGTTGGTGGTTGTGAATAATCCTTTTATGTGCAGTTCATCCTATTGGCTTGGATCTTGTTGAATATTTTGGCATCCATGTTCATCAGGAATATTGGTCAGTAATTCTCCTTTTTATGGGGTCTTTGCCTGGTTTTGGGATCAGGATAATGCTGGCTTCATAAAAGGAGTTTGGAAGTTTTCCTTCTGTTTCTTATTTTTTGGAACAGCTGCAGTAGAATAGGTATTATTTCTTCTTTAAATGTTTGGTAGAATTCCCTTAGAAAGCCCTCTGACCCTGGACTTTCGTTTTTGGGGAGATTTTGATTACTGCTTCAATTTCATTACGAGTTACTGGTCTATTCAGATTGTCTATTTCTTCCTGTTTCAGTCTTGGTAGTTTATAAGTTTCCAGGAAGGCATCCATTTCTTCCAGGTTATTTAATTTGTTGGCATACAGTTGCTGGTAGTAATTTCTAGTAATTGTTTCTATTTCCTTGGTGTTAGTCATTATGTCTCCCCTTTCATTCATGATTATATTAATTTGGGTCCTTTCACTTTTTATCAATCTTATTAATTTTTTATCAATCTTATTAATTCTTTCAAAGAACCAGCTTCTAGTTTTGTTGATCTCTTCTACTGTTTTTCTGGTTTCTATTTCATTGATCTCTGCCCTAATATTTATTATTTCTCCTCCTGCTTGGTTTAGATTTTATTTGCTGTTCCTTATCCAGTTCCTAATATGTAGGGTTAACTTGTGCATTTGGGATTTTTCTAATTTTTTGAGAGAGGCTTGGATGGCTATGTATTTCCCCCTTAGGACTGCCTTTGCAGCATCCTATAGGTTTTGGACCAATGTGTTTTTGTTCTCATTGGTTTCCATGAATTGTTTTAAGTTCTTCTTTAATTTTCTGGTTGACCCATTCATTCTTTAGCAGGTTGCTCTTTAACTTCCAAGTGTTTGAATTCCTTCCAAATTTTTTCTTGTGATTGAGTTCCAGTTTTTTTTTTTAAAGATTTTATTTATTTATTTGACAGAGAGAGATCACAAGTAGAGAGAGAGGCAGGCAGAGAGAGAGAGAGAGAGGGAAGCAGGGTCCCTGCTGAGCAGAGAGCCCAATGTGGGACTCGATCCCAGGACCCTGAGATCATGACCTGAGCCGAAGGCAGCGGTTTAACCCACTGAGCCACCCAGGCGCCCTTGAGTTCCAGTTTTAAGGCATTGTGGCCCAATATGCAGGGAATAATCTCAATCTTTTGGTATTGGCTGAGACCTGATTTGTGACCTAGTATGTGGTCTATTTTGGAGAAAGTTCCATGTTCGAGAAGAATGAGTATTCTGTTAGTTTAAGGTGGAAAGTTCTGTATATATCTATGAAGTCCATCTGGTCCAATGTGTCATTCAAAGCTCTTGTTTCTTTGTTGGTCTTCTGTTTAGAATATCTGTCCAGGGGCACCTGGGTGGCTCAGTGGGTTAAAGCCTCTGCCTTCGACTCAGGTCGTGATCCCAGGGTCCTGGGATCGAGCCCCGCATCGGGCTCTCTGCTCTGTGGGGAGTCTGCTTCCCTCTCTCTCTGCCTGCCTCTCTGCCTACTTGTGATCTCTCTGTCAAATAAAATAAGTAAAATCTTAAAAAAAAAAAAATAGAATATCTGTCCAGTGTTGAGAGTGGAGTGTTAAAATCTCTTACTATTAATGTATTATTGTCAATCTGATTCTTTATTTTCATTCGCAGCTGGCTTATGTAGTTAGCTGCTCCCATTGGGAACATAGATATTTACAATTGTTAGATTTTCTTGTTGGATAGACCCTTTGAGAATAATATAATGTCCCCCTGGATCTGTTATTACAGTCTTTGGTTTAAATTTTAATTTTTCTGATGTAAGGATTGCTACTCCAGCTTTCTTTTGAGGTCCATTGGCATGAAAAATGATTATCCATCCCCTCACTTTCAGTCAGGTTCAAAATGAGTCTCTTGTAGACAACATATGGATGGGTCCTGTCTTTGTATCCAATCTGTCAGCCTGTGCCATTTCATGGGAGCATTTAGGCCATTCACTTTGAGGGTTACTACTGAAAGATACGTGTTTATTGCCATTCTATTGTTTGTAGAGTCCCTATTTCTATGGATTGTCTCTCTAAATTTCTGGTCCATATTACTCTTGGGGTGATATTACTCTTTCTTCTTTTATGAATCTCCCCTTAGTATTTCTTGCAGAGCTGACTTGGTGGTCACATATTCTTTCAGTTTCTGCCAGTCCTGGAAGCTCTTTATCTCTCCATGCATTCTGAATGACAGCCTTTCCAGATAAAGTATTCTTGGCTGTGTGTTCTTCTCATTTAGTGCCCTGAATATGTCTTGCCAGCCATTTCTGGCTTGCCAGGTCTCTCTGGACAGGTCTGACATTATTCTGATGTTCCTCCCTCTGTATGTAATTGTTCCCCCTAATTGCCCTTAAGATGGCTTCCTTGGTTCTAAGATTTGGGAGTTTTACTATTATGTGCCAGGGTGTTGGTCTGTTCTCCTTGACCTTGGGGGATGTCCTCTCTGCCTCTAGGACATGAGAGGACATGTTCTCCAAATTAGGGAAGTTCTTAGTTCAAATATATCTTCTAGTCCTCTCTCTCTCTCCACCCCCTCAGGGATCCCAATAACTCTGACATTGGAACATTTCATTGTATTGTTGATTTCTCTAAGTCTGTTCTCATGGATTTTAAGCTGTTTGTTCCAGGCCTCTTCCTGTTCCTTCTTTTCCATCAGTTTATCTTCTAGATCACTAATTCATTCTTCAGGCTCATTTACCTTAGCAGTTAGAGTATCTAGTTTAGACTGCATCTCATTCATAGTGTTTTTCAGTTCAGACTGATTAGCTCTCATTTCAACCTTTAGAGATTCAATGTTGCCATCAATGGCTTTCTTAAGCCTAGCTACTGTCTTCATAATTGTTACCCTCAAGTCTATTTGAGACATCTTGCTTATATCTATATCCATTTGGTCTGTGGGAGAGGCCGTTGTCCCTGGTTCTTTTCTTTGTTGGGAGTTCCTACTCCTAGTCATTCTGTTGAGTGGTGGTTGAGGGAATGTGCAGAGTTGAAAATATCAACCACAATCCACACAAGGTGCACCCTCTTGATGACAATCCTTTGTCCCTATAGAGATCCAGACATATAATCTTACATTGCAGGCTGATTTTGTGGGTGTTCAGAGTAGCCTGGGACATACCTAGCTAAATTCAGGGGACCAGTTGAAACAGAGTCCCCCACTCCTCCACCATCTTGCCCTTCTCTTTTTCTGAATTCTATTGGATTTACAAGACCCATTTCTACCCTTTACCTCTCCTTGTTTGAGATGGTCTAGGCCACATTTCTATTCTTCTAGTAGTCACCTTGAAGTTTTTAACATAGTATTTTCCTAGCAGAGTCTAAAGTTACTCAGTATTTCTCTTCTAAACATGCCTGCTTTAAGCCCATCAGAGCCCACTTTAACCACCCATTGAACACCCGCAAATGCTGCTCAAGCTAATCTTACTATCTTTGTCTTAGAGTTTAGATTTTACCACTTTTAAACAGTTTTTTTAATTTATTTAAAACCAGTAGTTAATCAAATATACTTATTATTCTTTAAAGGCCATTGAAATGATTTTTGAGAAAAGAAGGCCCAGTGCCTGCCTGACACAGAATAGGTGCTCAGCAAATGGAATCACCCTACCCCACCTTCTAGCCCACACACACAGATGTCTCTTTAACACTAGATGTGACTGTTCAGCAGGCAGAAATTCCCCTGCGTTGGATCCATTTCAGGGACAGTTGTCAAAGACTGACCTCTCCTTACGTTAACTTTGTGAGTACTGTACTTGACTGTGTAGGAAGCTAAACAGCGCAGGATTAAATGTTCTCATTTCTGAGCTGTGAAGTGTTGAAACTGATCAGGAAATGAGGCAGAATGTCCATCCTTTGGGAGAAGAATCAGCCAGTCTATGTTGCTGCCGCTCTTGGCTGCCAATTGGAATGCAGCTGTTAAGGCAGCTGCTTAACTCTTTGCCCAACTTGAAAGGACACTGCCAAGTGGCAAATATTTTTCATAACAGCATTTTACTTTTGCTAAGAACAGCAGTGCATTTTATTGTGCTCCAGCAGGGTGCCAAACATGACAAATTTATTACTCAGCAGGCTCACAACCTAGACTGAGCATGAATGCTCATTTCTGTTTTTAATATTGATAGAGTAAGTAGTCCCCAAAGGAAGTCTCTACAAAAAACATCTCTACCGCTTAATTATCCATTGGAATGATAACAGATTAACTTGTGAAAATGAAATAGCTCTGAAAGGAAAAATGAAAACCTAGAAATGTCCAAGGAAAAAGGGAAAGGTTAAATATTTTAAATCTCTCTAATATAACCAAGAGTTATTTTACCCCACCTGTCCAGGACAGATGAGGGCAGCAGTAACACAGGAAACACATCATCTTCTGCATCCCCTGCAATTCATAGGTCCCATTCTGGGTCATGCAGTTAATCTATGTTGTTAATTAGAATATTGACACAAAGTACTTAGAAAACAACTGCATTGCATTTGACAGGCTATGAACTGGGTGGAGTAGGGCTGGGGTTTATGAACTATTTTATTTAATGGTAAAAGTAATAAGCCAAATACAAACATTCAAAATAAAGAACAAACAGTTAAATCCTTAAGTATGATTTTCTTCCAAACTCCAAAGTGCATGGATCATGATCATGTTAGGTTGATTTCCATACCTGTACACACCAACTGTTTGTTTCACTTGAAGTGATTCTAGAAGAAAGCCTTAACCAACATTAATAACATTTAGTGTGTAATTCCCACAAGACTTTATGAAGACTAGAGGGGTTGGACCAGAGGGATACATTCTCATTTTAATAAACCATCATCAAAGCTGGAGTGGAGATGTTTCTGATGGTGAACTGGGCTGAACAAAGGAATAGTCAATGGAGGTTCTAATTTCTTTTTTCACTACTGTTTACTAAATGGTCATCAAATCATAAATGACAACAGTCTAGTCAGCCTGTTTCCTCAAATTGCAAAAGCATACATTTTCACAAAGTTGACATGATTTTTTGAAGAAAGATAGACAAGCTTTGCACTCTTGTTTTTCAGGGATATAGTAAAGTGGTAAATGCAAATCATGGATGAAATTTATAAGATCGCTTCCACAGAAAGAATCCAGCAGTTAGAAAAAGAACTGGCTATGCAACTGACTGAACTAAAGTCTGAGATAGAAGAACAGGAGACTCATCCAGCTTACAGGTAAATAGTAGTAGTGAGAGGGCATGGTCTTCAGGGCTTTTGCCCCTACTTTCACCCCATAATCTCCATCAGCTTCCTCTTCTTTTTATACAGACAACTGGCATTATCTCAAGCTAGACTTTATGGCTGTCTGTGTTACCTGTATTCTAGAATTGCCAAGGCATTTAGAGGCAATGTCTTACCAAAGAAAATAGAAAAGTGCTCTTACATTTCACAAATACCATTGTCTTAAAGTTCCAGAAGCTATTATAGAAATCATACTCATTGAAAAGAGATCTTATTTTACCCAGAAATGTTCTCATTGAATTTGACCTCGTTTTTGACCTCTTTATATATTGTCCTAAGAAAGGCTTCCTGAAGTCTCTTATCTTTTAGAATAGAGTGATGGGAAATCTCTGGATCCTTGTATTTCTTTACTCCCCCAAACCACTAAACACCACTAAACACCACACCTAGAAGAATCTACCTATTACATTGACAAATACTGAGCAATTTCTGCGTGCCAGGTGTTGTGCTAGGTTCTGGGGTCCAAGGCAAATGTAAAGTGTCCACTTCTAATAATCACTTTAGCATTCTCATTCCCCTCTAGATTGAAAAAAATTATTGAGAACTGTAGGATAATGGTGCCTTGGTTCTTTTTCTTTTTCTTTTTTTTTCTTTTCTGCATTTGTTCATCAATTTGCTCTCATAAGCCCAAGTCTTTGCAGTGGTTAAGTGTCTCATAAATGCTTGCTGAATGAATAAATGAATGAATGTATGTTACATAAACAATACTTGATGAACACATAAGTGAATTTCTTTTTTGTGGGTTGACGTACCCACTACCAATCTCATTCATGGACACTTCGAGATTAACTGAAATGAAAAACATGATTTGAGTAAGAGAAGGTTTGGCAGCTAAGCCGAGGACACTGCCCAGTATTCCAGCATGCCAAAGAAATTTGAAGACAAGAGGGCAGGAAAGGGATGGCTTCCTCTGTTTCCCTGACTGCCTGTTCCCTTTCTTGTTGGTTACTGGTTCTTGACCTCCATGAGGCTGCCACCAGGATTCAGGTACCCAGTTCTCACAGAAATTATAGCTTTGATTTAGTAATGCTTTTACTCTTAAGGCCCTTTCAGAGCTTGCCTCATTTTTTTTTTAGTCAAAGCCAACATGTGAGGATATAAGGGAGACATTATCTCCAACATCAGCTGGGAATTCAACACAAATGGTTCAATGACTTGCTTTGACTCATGTGGCTGAGGGACCTCCTGACTGGTCTTTTAACAAGACCACTGCACCCAGTGAGGGAATGGCTAACAAGTGTACAAACTAATAGTCTATTTTCATTTTTCCTTAAAACTTACCCATGGGGACTAATAAGGTTGTACAAACATGATTAACCTAAACTCTGCTGCCTATAAACCCTTTCAAATCTCTAGGTGGCTTCTTACATGTGTTTCACAGCTACTTGCTATGGCTTCCTTGTTACTGTTTGCAAAGTTTCATCTTAAGACAGTGATGTCTACACCAGAGGTGTTATCCCATGGTGTTTCCAAAGCTGCCAAGCCTTGGGGTGGGTCTTGCCCCAAATGGGGAGAGCTCCCTTCTTCCTGCTACAGGATTCTATGCCATTCCTGGGTCGCACGGCAGTACTGCTTGTGCCTTCTCATGTCAGAGCCCATTCTGCCAACAACCCCTTTGTGACTAGGCTCAGATAGTAGAATTTGGTTAAAATAATTTCCAAGGTATTTCATGCTTGACAAATTAGCAAGAACACAAAAATAAAAACATTCTGTTTAAATGATAAGATACTAATTTTATGTAGGGTTCAAGATAGATATCTGATAAGCACTTGGTAGAGCTGAGGCTACTGGGGGAAGTATAGGTAAGGGAAAGAAGAATCACCATTGTGCCTCTTCCTTTATTCTGGAATTGAAACCAGACAGGTAAACCAAGGGTTGTATGAAAGACCGTGTTTGGGGTAAAGGAGAGGAAAATTGGCCCAGGGAAAAGGTTAGCAAACATGAGGTATACACAAGAGAGATTCAGACTGAGACAGAAGCATGTGGTTTTTACGTGCTCTCAATAATCCAGTATAATATGACATAGTTATGTTGCAATGAGCAGTTGTGAAGAGTTACACATTAATCAGGGCCTGTCTGTAACTTCATTTATGACAGTTTCTATAACTACAGCGTCTATTGCATAAATCTTTCTACAGCTCTGTTCGAATACCAAAGGACATTTCTTACTTCAGAAGAGAAAGGGAACTGGCTCTAAAGAAAACTTTACAGGTTAGTAGGAGAGCATGATTGTAATACACAACTGCATTGTTAATACAGCAAGATGTTGGATTTTGCGAACGTTTTGCAAATAATCAGCTGATGTTATTGACAGTGTTATGAAAACGAAATAGCCCAATGCTACTAGATCAGAGCAGGCCACTACTTCTTTGGAGATACCTACTTTTTGTGATGTTTCAAAATTTTACTGTTTCTTGATTTGTGATATTAAGATTTGTTATACGGAAGTTGAGGTATAACAGTGTGATGTGTTGTGTAAAATCTATCAGAAATTGTATGTCATTTGCTTTCATAAACAATGATAATCTTACTTCCTTATTTCTTTTTGTGGGCCTGCTCTGTTGCCCTGGGTTCAGGTGGCTGAGTCAAAGCCGCTTGTTGTTCAAGCAGATGTCATGCAGAGGGAGCTAGAGAGCTGCCTAAGAAGAGAGTACACCCCGGAAAATTTACCTTTGCTTCTGTTGCAGGTAAGTCCTGTAGCAATCTTGAAAAAGAAATCTGGAAATTAATAGAAATGTATGAGGGAAGTTGGCTTTCTGGTATATCCTCTGGCCAGGGTACACTTTTCTCTACCTGTGTAGTTTGCAGAACTTAATTAGTATAAATTCTGTTCTTTCTTAGAGACCCAAACCATAGTTCAGTTCAATTTAGTTATAGTCACTCTACAATTGACTATTGGTTACTCTCTATGCTGGTATTATGAGGCAATACAATACTAAGAAAGTCTCAGTCCTAAAGAGCTCTTGGCTTAGCTAAGGAAGATATTTATGGAAATATCTTTTAGAAAATAACTCAAAATGTGGTAGAAAAGTTTTTCCTTTTTTTGAAAGATTGTATTTATTTATTTATTTATTTATTTATTTGAGAGAGAAAGAGAGAGAACAAGAAGGAGAATGGAGGGAAGGAGAAGCAGACTCCTCATTGAACAGAGAGCTCATTAAACATGGGGCTTGATCTCAGGACCCCAGGATCATGGCCCAACTGAAGGCAGATGCTTACCCGACTGAGCCACCCAGGGGCCCCAGAAAATGTTTTCTGTAAGGATTATTATTGCAGCATTATAATAAAAGTGAAAAAATCAGAAATGCCTACATATCTAACACTAGGAGAAAGAGTTAAGAAAAACAGTATGATACTTGATAGAATATTGTTCTACCGTTAAACATTTTTGAGCATAAGAAATTATTGTTTTTATGTAACATTAGTGAACAAAAGCTGGCATGTCTGTGTATGCCATAATAATGGTCACATAATATGCAGAAAACTCACATGATGGACATGGATCAAAATGTCAGCAATCACTCTCTTTGGATGGCAGAACAATGACTTCCTCTTTTTACTCTGATATATTTTCTAAATTTCTTATAATAGGCATGTATCGTGATTTTTAAAATTCTTTGTTCTTTTGTGTTATGAGTTATACCCTCATTATGCATACAAATTAGTTCATTAGCAACTAGTTAGCAATGAATGAAGAAATAAATGAATCACAAAGAAATAAAAGATGTTGAGATTCTATTTGCAAGTTCAACTTTTGTCTTTATCTTCATCCAAGATTCACTTTCCCTATCATTCTGGCACTCTTTGTTCTTTTGTGTTTATCAGTGATTCTCAGGGGAGAGAGGGGGAAGGTGGAGATGGTGGACATTTGGTAAAGTCTGGAGACATTTTAGTTTGTCACGGTTTGAGAGTGGATTGTTGCTGGCACAGAGTGGGAAGAGGCCAGGGCTGCCAACATCCAGCTCTGCACAGGACAGTCCCCACCACAGAGAATTGTCCAGTGCCACATGCCAACAATAGTGCTGAGTTTGAGATATCTATGCAGATTTCTGGAGCCCTTTCTTGGCCTACCATCCCCCTTTCCAGTCCTCTGCCCTGCAAACTCCAGCTGTCTCAGCCTCCTAAGCTTCATTTTCTTACTACTTAACTCAGAGAAACCACTGTGCTCTGCTCAGGATTCCCTTTCTTACTTCCCGGTTCAGAAACTGCCTTCTCCAGGCAGAAAACCAAGGTGGTTGTAGGGCTTCTTTCATTTCTTTCCTTTCTCTGAAGGACCACAGTCCTGCACTGTGTTGTTGTCTTAGGTCAGAAAATAGTTGTCTTGTTTATTTTATCCTATTTTCTAGTTGTTTATGACGGAAGGATGAGTCTGGTCCTACTTATTCCATCATGGCCATTAGTATGTTTATTATTGGAAAGAAAACATCTAAAATGGTTGGTTTATTTAACTATTTTTAAATCTGAATAAAATTTCTGGTCTTAAGATTAAAAGCTATAACTTATCTATAATGTGCTTTGTATTTTTTATACTCATAACTTCAGTTTTGAAGAAATTTTGAGCTTAGCCTTAGACAATTATATAGGCTTTTATATCACTGTTAATTGATCACTAATTGATAAATGAAACTACAATCTGTTAAATTGGCAAAATATCATATAGGTTTAGAAACACATACTTGCTTTATTTAAAATTTAATGGTATCTTTTTATTTTTTAAAATATTTTTAAAAAGATTTTATTTATTTATTTGACAGAAATCATAAGTAGGCAGGGAGGCAGGCAGAGAGAGAGAGAGGAGGAAGCAGGCTCCCTTTTAAGCAGAGAGCCCGATGTAGGGCTCGATCCCAGGACCCTGGGATCACGACCTGAGCTGAAGGCAAAGGCTTTAACCCACTAAGCCACCCAGGCACCCTAAAACTTAATGGTATCTTGAGCCAGGTTTCTTAATTTTATGATCTTCATGTAGAGAAATCTATCTTTCTGAAAAAACCAGACTGATTTTCCTATTGTTAGTATTCTTAAGTCTTAATTCAGTCTTTCTACTATACTTGTGTTCTAAGTGTTTTTATTGTTTTTTTTTTCTGTTAAAGTATTATACAGAGAGAATTACCCAGTTGGCCCAGAGTAAATATTTGCACATGCTTAGATGGAAGAGGTTTTGCCAGCAGAGTAAGATTATGGAGCAACTTTATCCTCTTTACAAGGTAGGAAGCCTGGGAGCAGAACCTTTGGGCTGTCTTTTATAATGAAACAAAATGGTCAGCAAGCCTGTCAATATATATTATTAAGTATAGTCATCATACCTGTACATTAGATCTCTGGACTTATTCATCCTACATAGCTGCAAATTTGTATCCTTTTGATCAATAGTTCCTCACCCTGTAGCCCCTGGTAACCACTGTTTTAGTTTCTGCTTCTGTGAGTTTAACATTGTTTTAATTTGTCATATGATCATACAGTATTTGTCTTCCTCTGTCTGGCTTGTTTCTGTCTAGCATAATGTCCTCCAGGTCCATTCTTAATGTCACAAGTATTAGGATTTCCTTCTTTCTTGTAACTGAATAATATTCCATTTTAGATATAGATATATATACATATATAATATTATATAAATTAATATAAATAATATAAATAAATATATAAAATATATTACGAAGATGTGATATGTTATATATATCACATCTTCTTAATCCATTCATCCATAAACAGGCTCTTAGTTTGTTTTCATAGCTTGGCTATTGGGAATAATGTTGCAGTGGATATGGGAATACAGATAATCTCTTTGAGATACTGATTTTGTTTTCTTCAGATATGTACCCAGAACTGGGATTCCTAGACTATATAGTATTCCCATTTCTAATTTTTTGAGGAATCTCCATACCGTTTCTATAATGGCTGTACCAGTTTACATTATCACAACAATGTATCTTGTCTGTTTTTTTAAAAGTCATGGCTAGAGATGGGAAAGGAACTAATGGATGCACCTATTTGCTCTTCTGCCTGTGGCAAAAGATAATGGCACCTATTTTTTTTTTAAGATTTTATTTATTTATTTATTTGACAGAGAGAGATCACAACTAGACAGAGAGGCAGGTAGAGAGAGAGAGAGAGAGAGAAGCAGGCTCCCTGCTGAGCAGACAGCCCGATGCAGGACTTGATCCCAGGACCCTGGGATCATGACCTGAGCTGAAGGCAGTGGCTCAACCCACTGAGCCACCCAGGCGCCCCGTTTGGCACCTATTTTTAAGGATGAGATTTGAAGGAAACTTTGTATGATAGAAAATGCATTTTTCTTCATGGATTTGGCTTCCTCTGCTAAAAAGCCAAAGAGTGAAGAAGCCACCTTCAGTTACCAAACATCTGAATGCACTGACTCTTTGCTGAAGTCTCTCTCCTAAGAATGTGACTGCTGCCATTGTCAGTCAAGTTCAGAATGTGAAAGGACTTTGATAATCCAGGAGCCTCTTATTTGGCCCCCAAACAGCATTAGTCTATGTTTGGAAGCAAATGGAAGCAAATGACACAAGAGAATAAGGCTTGCAAATAACCATGTTCTGTCTCTGCCTTACTCTTATACAGAAACAAGTTGCCTACATTATGCAGGAGTACAATGATGCAGTCCAGAGAGCTGAAAGATTGTCTGTTGCACGGGAAAACTTCCTTATGGGAAAAAGCAATCCTTCTAACTTAGTCACACAGGAAGACCTGACTATTTACACAAAGTGGTTTGTGTGTCACCTACAATCACTCACAACCATTCACCACTACCTACAGGTGTGTGAAACATAGCTATGTGATGGTGTGGTGCCCTCCCAATGATGGTCAGTATTGTTTTCTCACACCTGTCACCTACTTTTGGATTGTCACTGTTTCTGTATTGTACTTACCATACAAATGACAGGAAAATAATGAGCCACTAGTTTTTTTTCTTTGAAACCTTTGAAAACTTTTTCTTTTGAAAACTTGCTCTAATGAAACCACCCCATTAATTTAGTTTTCTCAAAGATATCTCTGTTGTATTATTTCATATTCACTCTGCAAGTTCTTGTTTTCATCATCTTGTTCAGAATTTATGATGTCCAATTTAGATCCACTTTCTTATTCAGCAATATCTAATGAGGATCTGACATATGCCAGGTATGTGTCCAGGGCCATGAAGCAAAAATACGGTCTTTTGCTGAAGAGTAACTGGGTCCCGGGCTGGTAGGAAAATGGGCAACCAAATAGTCAACAGAAATATGATGTGGTAAGAAAGAGTACAATTCATATAAGCACAGAGCAAAGAGAGTCACAGAGGAGAGGCCCTAACCTAGGCCAGAGGCATCAGAAATGAGTGATGTGATCCTGTTTTCATTTCAGAAAGATTATTATTTTATTATTGATATTATTGATTATTATTTTTATATATTTTACATATTGTATATATTTTATAATATATATAATATAAATATATACTATATAAATTAATATAAATACAGAGATATATAATATATAAATAATATATAAATATACAAATAATGTAAAAATATATTTTATAATAATAATAATGTGATGATGATTATTATTTTGCCACCTAAATCTTTTCCTACTTCTCTACGGCTTATCTCAGTGATACCACCATCCGCAAAGTTACCCAAAGCAGAAACCTGGCCATCAGTCTAACTTCAGCCCTTCCCCAGCCAGTCACTACAGAGTCTACCTCTGAATTCTCTCTCCCCAGTCACGTGATATAATAACACTCTCCTCATAAGTCTCCATTCCCCGCTAAACTGTAGACTCTCTGAGCTTGGTCTGCAGCTTACTTCTTCTTGGTATCCCTAGCACTTCACGCAATGTCTTGTCCATCATGGATGCTTGATCAATGTAGACCCAGTTAGAGGTTAAGGTCGCTTAACACTGGTGATTGCAACAGGTCCCTCAGATCCAGATTTAGCACCCCATGGTTGAACAGGTTCCTAAGGCCCAACTCTCAGATTACTAAGTCTCCTCCATCAAAGGGCTGCTCCTGAACCTGAGTCTGGAAGCTTCTGTGAGAGTTGAGTTGACACTTGGCCTCTTGGTGGTGCTTTTCTCTAGTCTCTCCAGTATTTGCCGGTCTCCAAAGTGCTGAGCGTAGCTGTTGATGAAGATCCGGAGGCTGGTCAGGAGGATGAAGAGGTCTGTGTCAATGACATCAACCCTAACAACCAGGGTTCTGTATCTCCAGGCCCTGTGGATACCAGCATTTCAGGTAAGAAATTAGTCTTCTTTCCCCTAGGGTAATGAGAAGGAAGATTGTCGCTTTGCCCGTGTATTATTTTGTCACATGATCTTGCTTGAAATTTTTCTATATAGCAAGAAGTTAGATCTTCCTAATAAACAAGTTTTTAGTATTTTCTGATGAAAAAATATGTACCTTTCTTAGCCATTATTATCTCTATCTTTATAACTGGCAAATAAAGAGAGAAGAAAAGAAGCAATGAAATTGAAGTTGGGAGTTCTGGATTCTAGATGTGTTTCTGGCATGGCCTCACTGTGGGCCTGCATATTTAGGTCACTTCATCTCATTGGGCTTCAATGTATTTATCTCCAAAATAAACATTTCAGATTAAATTATATCTAATACCTCTTTCTGTTTGAATATGATATATTTTTAAAGTAATTTCCTTATCTGAATCAATTGAATGGTCTTCCTGCCCTTATCCTGTGTTAGAGATGACTAAGAAACCTAATTAGGTTTCTACTCTGAGTGACATATTTGCTTGGGATATGTACAGTGACACAGGAGCACCCGAAGAGACAGCCAGCCTGATTGTGGGGAGTCAGAGAAGGCATCTCAAAGGAAGGGAGTCCAAACTGGGTCCTTAGAAATGAACAGAAGTGAACCAGGCAAAAGGAGATAAATAAAGGCTCTCACCTTCTTCTAATTTGTTGTTTAATTTATAAATCATGCTCTTAGTTTGCCACAAAGGACTATGGGTAGTTCTCCTGCCACTAAGTCATTCCCCAAAGGGTCTGTTGGGTTTCTCCTATAGGCCCTGTGAAGGTGAGTGGTCTTCGCTCCCTCCCCCAGAAAGCCAGCATCAAGAGTTTGTCAGACAGGTGTGGCCCAGTGTGGTGCAGTGTCTAAATTATAGCAGAGAAGGTTGGACAAAGCAGAATGACCCTTCCTGTCAGCAGAGGAGAACTTGCCTCCATTTATCTCAAAGGACACTCCATTTTCTCTCCCCAGCTAGTGTTTATTGCTCTTCATGCTCTTGATTTTGGATTTTTTTAGGGCCGACAAGAACAGAAACTGCTTTTTTCCTGCCCCAACACACAACTGAAAGAGAAGAACTGAAACCTCTGCTGGGGCTCCTGCTCTCCCATTTCAGTATCTCCTATGACATGGAGGAGCTGCGGGATGCTGCTCAGGAAATGGAGCTTTTTAACTTGGTACTTGATGGACTCTTTCTTAATAAAAGATAGGTGTTCATGAAACAAAACACTACTATTTGCCACAAAGTTGGATATCTCTCCTGCCACAATTGTTTCTAGAGTGAGAAAATATAATAATAATAATGGGTGAGATTTAGATTGGCACTTGAAGTTCTCCTCTGTTAAGAGTTCTGGGACCCTTGAGTATACAACCCAGAGGCATTGCAGGATCGACTTTTCTGCAGAATTTAAAGAAAAAAGTAGGTTAGAGTCCATAGTGGATGATATAAATGTAGCCATTATTTGGCAAATTTGCATAATGGAGTTATCTAAAGTCTCCAGCCCTTTGATTCTCACAATGTGTTGTAATGGCTCTCCTTTGGCAAAATGCCTTATATATTCAATAGAGTTTATATTGCATAGTGATTTTTAAAATCGTGCAGTCTCCTCTGCTATAACAGTGTTGCACTTCCTTTAAAAAAGCCTCATATTAACAAAAGCCATGTTAGAACTTATTTCAAAGAGAAAAATAGGATTATGTATATACAGTTTCAAGTTTATAATATAAAGTTTTCAGCTGAAGCATCCACAATACAGATATTTATCTAGCTCTGGGTATGTAATATTTGCAAGTATATATATTTGCTAGGTAAAAGTAGTAAACTAATTGATCCAAACAAGCAAAAATCAAATCTGAATGTTTTTGAATGTCCTCTGTGTAAGAAGGAGCCACTATCTTCTCTATCACCACTTGCCTTGATATTCAGGTTTTACTTCCATGTGTGCTTTCTCTGCATGATTTTACTAGGATTATTTCTGTATGTAACACAGGCTCTTTATACTTCCTGAAACTGGTGGTATCAGATGTTCTTCAGTTTTTTTGAAGGTGATGATGTTTTAGCTCTTGCCTTTCTTTTCATTATCACCAGCAACACTATCTACAGAAGAGCACTTCTTCTTCTTTTTTTTTTTTTTTTAAGATTTTATTTATTTACTTACTTAAGAGAGCAAGCATGTGTGAGCAGGAGGGAGAGGGAGAGAGAATCTGAAACAGACTCTGAGAAGAGTGCAGAGCCCAACAGCGACTCTGTCTCACGACCATGAGATCATGAAACCAAGAGTCAGATGCTCCAGGCACTAGCCACCAGGCATCTCTAGAGCAGGGTGCTTCTATGGGAGTATCCTTACCCTCAGTATCAGCAAGTATTATGATAGATGAAAACTGGAATTGCAAAAAGGTGCTGTTTTAAAAGAGTCAAAATAAATACAAATAAATTATGACACAGTAGACTCTCATCAATGATAACAAAACAACATGAGGCTGTTTATCATATTGTCCCCAAAGAATAGATTATTTCCTTTATACAGTGATAGTGTCCAGTTCTGACTTTCTTATAACAGTATTACGTGCAATGCCTGTGTTCACAGAATGATCACATTACAACCTTTTTTTCAAAAGATTTTATTTATTTATTTGACAGACAGAGATCACAAGTAGGCAGAGAAGCAGGCAGAAAGAGAGGAAGCAGGCTCCCTGCTGAGCAGAGAGCCCGATGCGGGGCTCGATCCCAGGACCCTGGGATCATGACCTGAGCCGAAGGCAGAGGCTTTAACCCACTGAGCCACCCAGGGGCCCCTACAACACTTTTTTTATGTGTAGGAAGAGTTCTTCTATTTGAGTACTATTTATTCTGGTTCTCTAATTCCTTAGAGCAGGATAAGCCTGTAGTTCACTCTCTGCTTCTTATTTTTAAATAAAGTTTTATTAGAATTCATCCATAGCCATTCATTTACATATTACATTTGACTGCTTTCACACAACAACTGCAGAGTTGAGTAGTTCAACAGAGACCTGTGTATTGTCTGCAAAGGCTAAAATAGTTACTATCTGGCCCTTTAAGAAGAACTTTGCCACCCTAGCCCTAGACTAGTACTGTCTCCTTGAACTTCCTGCGCTGATGGACGGGATCTGAATCTGCATGGTTCGATATGTTACCCATGCAGCTATTGAGCACTTAAAATGTGGCTAGTGTAACTGAAGAACTAAATTTTAAATTTTATTTAATTTTGATGATTCACATTTAAATGTTAAACAGCCACATGTAGCTAGGGGCAACAGCATTGGATAGCACAGCCCACAAGGTACCAGCGTTAAGTGGAAGAATCTTTAGCTCTGTAACTCATTAAACTCATTCTCTCATTCCAGAAACCTTTGTTAAGGCCCCAGTATGTGCCGGCACTGTGGTAGGATCTATGTGTGTGTGCGTGTAATAAAATATACATAAGATTGACCATTTTAACCATTCATAAGTGCACAGTTTAGTGGCATTAATTACAAACACATTGTTGTGCAAACATCCCCATGTGGTTGGTTCTCGAGATTCAGTCTGTGCCCTCAGGAAGTTCACCAGGTAGTGAGGAAATCATGATGTAGTGTGGCCAGTGCAATGAGGAAGGTACTACCACAGGCTCAGTAAGCCTGGGCTCCCTCTGGAGACGGGAGGAAGAAGTGTTCTACATTTGGCAGGAGGAATTTATGTCACAGAAAGCACTAGTAGCCTCAGTCTGAAAATGAGAGGTGAAGGAATTGACAGAGATACCTTAAAGTGTTTTAATAGGTCCCAGCATCTGGACCCTTCTCTCTAGCAACATCTTGATCAGGTTTCTGGAATGAGAATTTATCTAACCTGTAGATTTTCTAGTTTACCAGGTGGCCAGAAAAAGTGAATGTATTTCTAAAGGTGGACTAATTTACTTCCCATTTAGGGTCCATCTCAAAATATATATAAATAAATATATTACATAATTTCCAATCTTTGTTTTTTTTTAATTTAACTTTATTTTTTCCAATGTTCCAAGATTCATTGTTTATGCACCACACCCAGTGCTCCATGCAATATGTGCCCTCCTTAATACCCATCACCAGGCTCATCTGACCCCCCCACCTCCCCCCTCCAGAACTCTCAGTTTGTTTCTCAGCATCCACAGCCTCTCATGGTTCATCTCTCCCTCTGATTCCCCCCAACTCTCTTTGGAGCAGATATTCAGAACAAGTAGTACATATATACATAATTATGGTAATGAGTTAGCTGAATATGTGTGCCCCACAGATACAGATATTCAACACCTGTTACTGCCACAGTCATGTTTTATGAATTAGTTTACCTCCCAAGACTGTCCCAAAGGCAACCAATAGCTGTTTTTTTTTTTTTTAAAGATTTTAGTTATTTATTTGACAGAGACACAGCAAGAGAGGGAGCACAAGCAGGGAGAGTGGGAGAAGGAGAAGCAGGCTTCCCATTGAGCAGGGAGCCCGATGCGGGGCTCGATCTCAGAACCATGGGATCATGACCCAAGCTGAAGGCAGACGCTAACGACTGAGCCACCCGGGCACCCCTCAAGAGCTGGTTTTGAAATTGTCTACAATCTGAGACTTTTTCTGGGTTCCACTTCTCTCTTCTTAATCCTATTTAGGTTTCCAAAAAATTCCGAAGCATCTTCATGGAACAGCAGAGAATGCAAACATTTCCAGATTATGATGCTGAGATAGCTAAAGTGGAGAAGTTGGGTTTGGCAGGTCCTGGTATGGCCTTGAAAAAGAGAGCTAACTGGACTTCCTTTATAAAGGTAAGGAGACTTGTGGTGACATTCACCTGTCACAAAGTATCCTCCAAGCAGGCCAGGCAACCTGGCAGCACCAGGTCTGTCACATTCCTACTGTCTCCTCTCCTCAATGCCCTAAGCAAACTGTCCCATGGGACAAATGGTAGGTGCTTGGCCCTGTACACCAGGTTCCCCCAGCTTCTTCCTGCTGTGTGTCTATGTTGAAGTTAGCTGCGTTGACCTGCCTTCTCTGGAAAGCCCCCATACTGTCTATTGGGTCCATTCTTCTTGTTAGTGAACTTGGCTGTTTGGCTAGAACCAAGAATAATACTCAAAGGTATAATGGAGTTGTATAAATCCAGCTTTTGAACCAAAAACTATTCACTGAGTATATACTATGTGTCAGGAATGACCCTTGGTTCCGGAGATACACAAATCACAAACAATACACAAGTAAGCAGATTAAACAAGGTGATTTGGGTTAATGGTAAGCACAGTTGATCCTCATTGTTTGGGGTAGCTATGTTCTATAAAGTTGCCACAAACCCTGAATTAACAAAAACTGAACCATTGCTCATAGGGGAAATAAAAGGTTAGGTTCATCAACTGATAGATACACAACCTTGCTTTATGTGTATTTCTGTTTAAAGATACTTTAATATATGTTTTTGATTCATTAACATTGATCTTATGGCCAATAGCAATATAACTCATGCTCAAAGCTTATCAAGCATAAATATTTCTTCCATAAGACATGTCATAGCCTTCCTGTACTTAGGAACACTAGGCAACCCCTCGACACTATACTTAGGGGCCACTTTAAACATTGAAATCAGCAACAAAAAACCACAAAAATATAGAAACGTGTCACTAACTAGACCACAAAAAGGACGCTTGTTTACAGAATGAGAGCTGGAACAAAAAGTCTGAATGTTGCTGTGTATGACCTCAGCTGGGAATGTGGAGTTGGGTGATTCAAAATTTTCACCATTCTTTGCATGCCCATGAATAACCAGGATAGATCTGCCAAAATTGATTTTGAGGTTATGAATAAATTTTAGTGAGGAAAATTTGCAAATACAAAATCCGTGAATAACGAGGATCAGCTATATTGTGTAGGAAAGAAGTCTTAAGTGGTAAAGATGAATGGATGGAAAGGAGAAAAATCAAAGATTACGCCTAAGGAATGGGGCTTGAGCAAATAGGTGATTGGTATAGAGAAAGCCAGACTTTCTGTTCTAAGTTGTTACATTTGCCTTCCCACTATAGATATCAAGGAGGTGGTTGGATATCACATACTGGAGCTTAGAGCTAGATATAAATTTGAAAGTTACAAGTACATTGATGTATTTATAGCTAATGTATAGCTAAATGTATTACAGAACTAATTTTTGAAATATTCCCTGTTAAGGGGTAAGGTAAAATTTTACATGTGGAATCTTTGTGGGAGAACTTCTCTTGCCCTATAGGTCAAGTGTGGTATCCAACGCTGATGGATTTAGGGTTCCTCCTGCACATGGATTGTGCTGTGTGATCCCAGATGATCTCATAAGCCAGGCACCAACAGGAACTGCTGCTGCCTTCTCCCTCCATGGATCATAAACCCATGCAGACCTCTTCCAAGTCTTCACATGCCCTAACAAACTTTCTAGCAGAGGCTAGATCCTATTTTAGAAGGTCCTTGAATCTCTTTGCTTGCAACTTTTATTGAGAACCATTCTGTTATGTTGTAACTTTGTGTGAACATGTTTGTCCACTAGATTAAGCCAAAATGTGATCCTTGGCAAAAGAAGATTTTGACTAGACTAAAAGAAAGGAGAAGAATAGATGTATTAATGCAACTCCAAGCAAAGTTTTTGAAGGTAAGAAAATAGCTATGTTCCCTTGTAGATAAAATTCTTGCTGAAATTATTCTCAGAAAATTGAATTTTCCTTCCTGTTTAAGAAATATTAGCCATTGATTCTCTATAAAGGCTTTATTTGGAACTTTCTAATTTAATTGCCCAAATTTTATAATACTGTTAATTTTCAGTAGAAAGTAACAATTGTTCCAGCTTTGGCACTAAGTCTCTATGTGGTATCAGTCTAGCCCCACAACCTCCATGAGTTTGTTTCCTCATCTTTGAAACAAAAATACTGGATGAAATTATCTTATTTAGTTGTGGCAAAAAGCACATGGGATAAAATTTTCTCATCTTAATCATTTTAAGTGCACAATTCAGTGGTGTTCAGTATTTTCACACTGTCATGAAACAGATGTACTGGAACTTTTTCATCTTGCCAAACTGAAATTCTGTACCTATTAAACAACAGTTCCCAACTTCCTCCTCCCCATAGTCCCTAGAAACCACCATTCTACTTTCTGTTTCTGAATTTTACCACCTTTACACACCTCATATAAATGGACTCATACAGTATTAGTCTTTTGGTGACTGGCTTATTTCACTTAGGACAATGTCCTCAAGATCTATCCATGTGGTTGCATGTGACCAGATTTCCTCTCCCTTTTTTTTTTTCAAGAACATTTTATCAGCTTTATTCTCAATAGCCCCTAACTGGAAACACCACAGATGTCTTTCAATGGGTAAATAAATTAATCGTGGTATATCCCATACCACGGAATACCAGTCAGCTGTAAAAAAACAAAACAAAACAAAACAAAAACAAAACAAAACAAAACAAACAAACAAAAAAAACAACAACAAACTAGTGATATACCCCAGAACCTGGATGCATCTCCAGATAACTATAGGAGTGAAAAAAAGTCAGTCCCATAAAGAGTGTATGAGTTCATTTATACAATGCTCTTGAAATGACTAAGAGAAATAAAGACAGATGAGTAGATTGTAGGGGAGACTGGTGAGGAAGGGAAAGGAGAATGGCTCTAAAAGAGCAACACAAGGGATCCTTGTGGTGATGGATCTCTTCTATGAGTTGACTATATCAAACTCAATATCCAAGTTGTGATACTGTGCTATGGTTTTGCAAAATGTTAACATTGGGGGAAATGGAGTGAAGAGTACATGGGACCTCTTTATATTATTTTCTGCCTCTTTTCTTAAATGGTGGTAAAATACATAAACCATGAATTTTACTATTTTAACTATTTTTAATTTTTTTAAAAGATTTTATTTATTTATTTGACAGAGAGAGATCACAAGTAGGCAGAGAGGCAGGCAGAGAGAGAGGGGGAAGCAGGCTCCCTGCTGAGCAGAGAGAACCCGATGCGGGGCTCGATCCCAGGACCCTGGGATCATGACCTGAGCCAAAGGCAGAGGCTTTAACCCACTGAACCACTCAGGCACCCCATATTTTAACTATTTTTAAAGTGTACAGTTCAGTGCCGTTTAGTATATCCATATTGTTGGGTAATCATCACCACCATCCATCACCAGAACTCTATATCCAGCAGACTGAAACTGTTTACCCATTAAACAATAACTCCTCATTCTTCCCCCCCTTTAGTCCCTGACGACTACCAGTCTAATTTCTGTCTCTATGAGTTTGACTGCTCTAGGTACCACCTATTAGTGAAATCAGACAGTATTTGTATTTTTATGACTGACTTCTTTTACTCACCCAGGTTCACCCATGTTGTAGGATATATCAGAATTTCCTTCCTTTTTAAGGCTGAATAATATTCCCTTATGTATATCCATCATGTTTTTTGAAAATCTGTCTGTTGATGGATGTTTGGGTTGCTTCCGCCTCATGACTATTGTGAATAATGCTGCTATGGACATGGATATGTAAATACTTTTTTGAAATCCTGCTTTCAGTTCTTTTGGGTATAAACCCAGGAATAGAATTGCTGGATCATAAGGTAATTCTGTTTTAATTTTTTTGAGGAACCTCCATACTATTTTCCATAGCAGGTGCAGCATTTGACAATACTATCAGCTTTGTCTGGTAGGGTTCCAATTTCTCTGAATTCTCAACAGCCCTTGTTATTTTCTTCCTTCCTTCTTTCCTCCCTTCCTTTCTTTCCTTCCTTCCTTCCTCCCTTCCTTCCTTTCTTCCTTCTTCCCTCTCTCCCGCCCTCTCTCTCTCCCTCTCTTCTTCCATACCTTTCTTCCTTCTCTTCCTTCACCTCCTCCTTCTTCTTCTTGTTACTAGCCATCCTAATGGATGAGGTGATAATCTCATTTTGGTTTTGCTTTGCATTTCTCTGATGATTAGTGATTTTGAGAGTCTTGATATGTTTATCAGTCATTTGTATATCATATTTAGAAAAATGTCTGTAGAAGTCCTTTGCCCATTTTTTAATTGAGTTATTTGATTTTAATTGTTGTTGTGCTGTAGGAGTTCTTTATATATTCTGGATATTAACCCCTTATCAGATGTATGATTTACAAATATATTCTCTCTTTCCGTGGGCTGATTTTCACTTTGTTAATTGTGTCCTTTCATGCACAGAAGTTTTAAAGTTTTAGGTAGTAACATTTATCTACTTTTGCCTCTTTTTTTTTTTTTTGCCCGTGTTTTGGTGTCATATCCAAGAAATCATTACCAAATTTAATGTTATGAAGATTTTCCCCTGTTTTTGTCTAAGAGTTTTATAGTTTTAGGTCTTATGTTACCATCCTTAATTGATTGTGAGTTAATTTTTTTCTTTTATTTTCTTTTTTTAAATTAACATATAATGTATTATTTGTTTCAGGGGTACAGGTCTGTGAACTGTCAGTCTTACACAGTTCACAGCATTCACCATAGCACATACCCTCCCCAATGTCCATCATCCAGCCGCCCCATCCCTCCCACCTCCCTCCCTTCCAGCAACCTAGTTTGTTTCCTGAGATTAAGAGTCTCTTATGGTTTGTCTCCCTCTCTGGTTTCATCTTGTTTTATTTTTGCCTCCCTTCCCCTATGATCCTCTGTCTTGTTTCTCAAATTCCTCATATCAGTGAGATCATATGATAATTGTCTTTCTCTGATTGACATATTTCACTAAGCATAAAACTCTCTAGTTCATCCACATTGTTGTAAAAGGCAAGATTTTTGGTTTTTTTGATGGCTGTGTAGTATTCCATTATATATATATATATTATCTTCCTTATCCATTCATCTATTGATGGAGATCTAGACTCTTTCCACAGTTTGGCTATTGTGGACACTACTGCTATAAACATTGGGGTGCAGATGCCCCTTAGGATCACTACATTTGTATATTTAGGGTAAATACCCAATAGTGCAATTGCTGGATCGTAGGGCAGCTCTATCTTCAACTTTTTGAGGAACCTGCTTACTGTCTTCCAGAGTGGCCGCACCAGCTTGCATTCCCACCAACAGTGTAAGAGGGTTCCCCTTTCTCCACATCCTCATCAATACCTATCATTGCCTGACTGGTTAATTTTAGCCATTCTGACTGGTGTGAGGTGGTATCTCACTGTGGTTTTAATTTGTATTTCCCTGATGCTGAGTGATGTTGAACACTTTTTCATGTGTCTGTTGGCCATTTGAATGTATTTTTTGCAGAAATGTCTGTTCATGTCTTAAGCCTGTTTTTTGATTGGATTGTTTGTTCTTTGGGTGTTGAGTTTGATAAGTTCTTTATAGATTTTGGATACAAGCCCTTTATCTTATATGCCATTTGCAAATATCTTCTCCCGTTCCCTTGGTTGTCTTTTGGTTTTGTTGACTGTTTCCTTTGCTTTACAAAAGATTTTTATCTTGATGAAGTCCCAATAGTTCATTTTTGCCCTTGCTTCCCTTACCTTTGGCGATGTTTCTAGGAAGAAGTTGCTACGGCTGAGGTCGAGGAAGTTGCTGCCTGAGTTCTCCTCAAGGATATTGGTGGATTTCTCTCTCACATTGAGGTCTTTCATCCATTTTGAGTCATTTTGTGTGTGGCTTAAGGAAATGGTCTAGTTTCATTCTGCATGTGGCTGTCCCATTTTCCCAACATCATTTGTTGAAAAGACGATCTTTCTCCATTGGACATTCTTTCCTGCTTTGTTGAAGCAGGTCCTCCCTTTGTTGGGTCCATTTCTGGGCTCTCTATTCTGTTGCATTGATCTCTGTGTCTGTTTTTGTGCCATTACCATACTGTTTTGATGATTACAGCTTTGTAATAGAGCTTGAAGTCTGGAATTCTGATGCCACCAACTTTAGTTTTCTTTTTCAACATTCCTGGGTATTCAGGGTCTTTTCTGGTCCCATATAAATTTTAGGATTATTTGTTCCATTTCTTTGAAGAAAGTTGATGATATATTTTTTAATTTTTTTATTTTTTCAGCATAACAGTATTCATTTTTTTTGCACCACACCCAGTGCTCCATGCAATCCGTGACCTCTACAATACCCGCCACCTGGATCCCCCAACCCCCCAACCCCCGCCCCTTCAAAACCCTCAGATTGTTTTTCAGAGTCCATAGTCTCTCATGGTTCACCTCCCCTTCCAATTTCCCTCAACTCCCTTCTCCTCTCCATCTCCCCTTGTCCTCCATGCTATTTGTTATGCTCCACAAAGTTGATGATATTTTGATAGGGATTGCATTAAATGTGTAGATTGCTCTAGGTGGCATAGACATTTTCACAATATTTGTTCTTCCAATCCATGAGCACAGAATGTTTTCCATTTCTTTGTGTCTTCCTCAATTTCTTTCATGAGTGTTCTATAGTTTACTGAGTATAGATTCTTTGCCTCTTTGGTTAGATTTATTCCTAGGTATCTTATGGTTTTGGGTGCAATTATAAATGGGATCAACTCCTTAATTTCTCTTTCTTCTGTCTTGCTGTTGGTGTATAGAAATGCAACTGATTTCTGAGAATTGATTTCATTTTATTTATTTTTTAAAATTAATTATTTTTATTAACATATAATATATTATTTGCCTCAGGGGTACAGGTCTGTGAATCATCAGACTTATGCATTTCACAGCATTCGCCATATCACATACCCTCCCCAATGTCCATAACCCAACCAGCCTCTCCATACCCCCTCCCCCCAGCAACCCTCAGTTTGTTTTGTGAGATTAAGAGTCTCTAATGGTTTGTCTCCCTCCCGATCCTGTCGTATTTCATTTTTTTCCTTCCCTACCCCCCCATATGCCCCACCCTGCCTCTCAAATTCCTCATATCAGGGAGATCATTGTTAATTGTCTTTTTCTGATTGACTTATTTCACTCAGCACAATACCCTCTAGTTCCATCCACATCATTGCAAATGGCAAGATTGCATTTCTTTTGATGACTGTATAGTATTCATATATATATATATATATATATATATATATATATATATATACCACATCCTCTTTATCCATTCATCTTTTGATGGACATCTAGGTTCTTTCCATATTGTGGACATTGCTGAGCATTGATTTTTTATTCTGACACTTTACTGAATTCCTGTATGAGTTCTAGCAGTTTTGGAGTGGAGTCTTTTGGGTTTTCCACATAAAGTATCATATCTGCAAAGAGTGAGAGTTTGACTTCTTCTTTGCTGATTCGGATGTTTTTATTTCTTTTTGTTGTCTGATTGCTGAGGCTAGGACCTCTAGAACTATGTTGAATAGCAGTGGTGATAGTAGACACCTCTGCCATGTTCTTGACCTTACAGGAAAAGCTCTCAGTTTTTCCCCATTGAGAATGATATTCGCTGTGGGTTTTCACAGATGGCTTTGATAATATCGAGGTATGTACCCTCTATCCCTACACTGTGAAGAGTTTTGATCAGGAAAGGATGCTGTACTTTGTCAAATGCTTTTTCAGCCTCTATTGAGAGTATCATATGGTTCTTGTTCTTTCTTTTATTAATATATTGTATCACATTGATTGATTTGTGGGTGTTGAACCAACCTTGTAGCCCAGGAATAAATCCCACTTGGTTGTGGTGAATAATCCTTTTTAATGTTGGACCATATTGGCTAGCATTTTGGTGAGAATTTTTGCATCCATGTTCATCAAGGATATTGGTCTATAATTTTCCTTTTTGATGGGGTCTTTGTCTGCTTTGGGGATCAAAGTAATGCTTGCCTCATAAAAATGAGTTTGGAAGTTTTCCTTCCATTTCTATTTTTTGGAACAGTTTCAGGAGAATACGTACTAATTCTTCTTTAAATGTTTGGTAGAATTCCCCTGGGAAGACATCTGGCCCTGGGCTCTTGTTTCTTGGGAGATTTTTGATGACTGCTTCAATCTCCTTATTGGTTATGGGTCTGTTCAGATTTTCTATTTCTTTCTGGGTCAGTTTTGGTAGTTTATACATCTCTAGGAGCACATCCATTTTTTCCAGATTGTCAAATTTGCTGGTGTAGAGTTGCTCGTAATATGATCTTATAATTGTTTGTGTATCTTTGGTATTGGTTGTGATCTCTCCTTTTTCATTGATGATTTTATTAATTTGGGTCCTTTCTCTTTTCTTTTTGATAAGGGATTTATCAATCTTATTAATTTATCAATCAAAGATTGATTGATTTATCAAAGATCCAGCTCCTAGTTTTGTTGATCTGTTCTACTGTTCTTTTAGTTTCTATTTCATTGATTTCTGCTCTGATTTTTTTTTTTTTATAATTTTATTTTTTATAAACATATATATATATATATTTTTTCCCCCAGGGGTACAGGTCTGTGAATCTCCACGTTTCTGCTCTGATCTTTATTATTTCTCTTCTCCTGCTGAGTTTAGGGTTTCTTTACTGTTCTTTCTTCAGCTCCTTTAGGTGTAGGGTTAGGTTGTGTATTTGAGACCTTTCTTGTTTCTTGATAAAGACTTGTATTGTTATATACTTTCCTCTCAGGACCACCTTTGCTGCATCCCAAAGATTTTGGGATGTTGTGTTTTCATTTTCATTTGTTTCTATGAATTTTTAAATATTAGTCTTTAATTTCCTGGTGTACCATTCATTCTTTAGTAAGATGGTCTTTATCCTCCATGTATTTGAGTTCTTTCCAACTTTCCTGTTGTGGTTGAGTTCTAGTTTCAAAGCACCGTGGTCTGAAAATATATAGGGAATGATCCCTACATATACATCTTTTGGTACCTATTGAGACATGATTTGTGACCCAGGATGTGTTCTGTTCTGGAGAATGTTCCATGTGCACTAGAGAAGAATGTGTATTCTGTTGCTTTGGGATGGAATGTTCTGAATATATCTGTGATGTCCATCTGGTCCAGTGTGTCATTCAAGGCCTTTATTTCCTTGTTGATCTTTTGCTTGGATGATCTTTCCATTTCAGTGAGGGGGTTGTTAAATTCCCCTATTAGTATTGTATTATTGTCAATGTGTTTCTTTGATTTTTGTTATTAATTGGTTTATATAGTTGGCTGCTCCTGTGTTAGGAGCATAGATATTTAAAATTATTAGATCTTCTTGTTGGATGGACACTTTAAGGATGGTATAATGTCCTTCCTCAAATCTTACTATAGTCTTTGGCTTAAAATCTAATTTATCTGATATAAGGATTGCCACCCCAGCTTTCTTTTGATGTCCATTAGCACAGTAAATTGTTTTCCACCCCGTCAATTTAAATCTGGAGATGTCTTCGCATCTAAAATGAGTTTCTTGCAGATAGCATATTTATGGGTCTTGTTTTTTCACCCATTTTGATACCCTGCGTCTTTTGAGTGGGTCATTTAGCCATTTACATTCAGGGTAACCATTAAAAGATATGAATTTAGGGCCATTGTATTGCCTCTAACTGTTACTGTATATTGTCTCTGTTCCTTTCTGGTCTGTTACTTTTATTATTATTATTTTTTAATTTTCTTTTCATTTATTTATTTGACAGAGAGAGAGATCACAAGTAGGCAGAGAGGCAGGCAGAGAGAGAGGAGGAAGCAGGCAGAAAGGCAGGCAGAGAGAGAGGAAGGGGAAGCAGGCTCCCTGCTGAGCAGAGAGCCCGATATGGGGCTTGATCCCAGGACCCTAAGATCATGACCCGAGCTGAAGGGAGAGGCTTTAACCCACTGAGCCACCAAGGTGCCCCTCTGCTCTGTTACTTTTAGGCTCTCTCTTTGCTTAGAGGACCCCTTTAATATTTCCTGTAGGACTGGTTTGGTGTTTGCAACTTCTTTTAGTTTTTGTTTGTCCTGGAAGCTTTTTATCTCCCCTTCTATTTTCAGTGACAGCCTAGCTATATATAGTATTCTTGGCAGCATATTTTTGTTGTTGTTGTTGTTTAGTGCTCTGAATATATCATGCCAGTCCTTTCTGGCCTGCCAGGTCTCTGTGACTAGGTCTGCTGCCAATCTAATATTTCTACCATTATAGGTTACAGATCTCTTGTCCTGAGCTGCTTTTAGGATTTTCTCTTTGTCCCTGAGACTTGTAAGTTTTACTATTAGATGGCAGGGTGTGGACCTATTTTTATTGATTTTTGAGGGGCGTTCTCTCTGCCTCCTGGATTTTGATACTTGTTTCCTTCCCCAAACGAGGGAAGTTCTCTGCTATAATTTGCTCCAATATACCTTCTGCCCCCCCCCCTTCTTCTTCTTCTAGGATCCCAATTATTCTAATATTGTTTCATCTTATGGTATCACTTATCTCTCAAATTCTCCCCTGGTGATCCAGTAGTTATTTATCTTTCTTTTCCTCAGCTTCTTTATTCTCCATCATTTGGTCTTCTATATCACTAATTCTCTCTTCTGCCTCATTTATCCTAGCAGTAAGAGCCTCCATTTTTTATTGCACCTCGTTAATAGCTTTTTAAATTCCAACTTGGTTAGATTTTAATCCTTTTACTTCTCCAGAAAGGGATTTTATTTCTCCAGAAAAGGATTCTCTAGTATCTTCCATGCTTTTTTCAAGCCCAGTTATCATCTTAATAATTGTAATTCTGAGCTGTAGTTCTGACATCTTACTGATGTCTGTATTAATTAGGTCCACAGCCATTGCTACTGCCTCATGTTCTTTTTTGGAGAGTGAGTTTTTCTGCCTTGTCATTTTGTTCAGAGAAGAAAAGATGAATGAAAAAACAAAATGCTGAAAGGTAACAATGACCCCAGGAAAATATACACTAACCAAATCAGAAGAGACCTAAAACTGAGGAGAAAAGAAAGCAATAAAAAATATGATTAGAGGGACGCCTGCGTGGCTCAGTGGGTTAAGACCTCTGCCTTCAGCTCAGGTCATGATCTCAGGGTCCTGGGATTGAGCCCTGCACTGGGCTCTCTGCTCAGCAGGGAGCCTGCTTCCCCCTCTCTCTCTTCTTGCCTCTGCCTGCTTGTGATCTCTCTATCTGTCAAATAAATAAATAAAATCTTTAAAAAAATATGATTAGACTGATGAATAGAACAGAGCCACACACTTGATTTTGATTTTGGGTGTATTTTCATCTGTTAGAAGAAACTGCCTCCCAAATTTTTAAAGAAAGAAAGGAAGAATACACACACACACACACACACACACATGATGAAAGGATGTAATATGACTGTAGAGATGAACATTTAAAAAGATTTTTAAAAAGGAATTGAATGGCATCTGGGTGGCTCAGTCATTGAATGTCTGCCTTTGGCCGGGTCATGATCCTGGGGTCCTGGGATCGAGCCCTGCATTGGGCTTGCTGCTCAGTGGGAAGCCTGTTTCTTCCTCTCCTCCTCCCCCTGCTTGTGTTCCTGCTCTCACTCTGTCAAATAAATAAATAAAAATAAAATCTTAAAAAAATAAAATAAAAAAGGAATTGATAAGAAGTTGGTTGAAAAAAGGAAAAAAAAAGGGAGAGAAGGTGATCAGGTGGGAGACAAGAAAAAGCCGTTTGCTAGATTTTGGGTATATTTTGGTCTGTTAGAAGAAAATGTATCCCAAAATTTTAAAGAAAAACTTATATGCATACAAAAAATAAGTTTAAATACAGTGAAGGGATAGAATATGACTATAACAATGAAAATTTAAAAAGATTTTTAAAAAGGTATTGATGAGATAAAATAGGTTAAAATAGGAAAGAGGAAAATTTTAAAAAAAGAAAAATAGAAAAAAAAAATGAAAATTTTAAAAAGTTTAACTCTGAAGACTAAAGAACCAGGAAAAAAGCCATGAATTTTATGTGCTGTATTTCCCTAGCACTGGAGTTCCACAGTTCTTATTGATCGGTGAACTTGGTCTTGGCTGGATGTTCTTGCTGATCTTCTCTGGGAGGGCCCTGTTGCAGTGATTCTCAAATGTCTTTGCCCAAGGAAGAATTGCATCATCCTTCCCAGTGGCCAGGCTAAGAATCTCCTCGGGTTTTGCTATCGGAAACTTTTGTTCCCTGAACACTTTCTGTACAGCTTGGGAGGAGGAGAATGAAGATGGTGGCCGCCCAATCTCTGGCCCTTTAGTTGCTGAGAGCTCAGGGCCCCACTCTTCAGTGTGTCCTCAGAGAAAAGCGGTCAATCCCTCCTATCTCCTTTGTCTCCAGCCATACTCTGAGCTCGCCTGGCCTGTGACTGAGCATTTCTATCTCTGGTGCACAGCACCATTTGGAGTCTCCTAACCCAGCAGATTCCTGCCTTGCACTCCCACGCCACTCCTCCCGGAGGAGGAAGAGGGGGTCTCTCTGGATCTGCCACTTGTGGCATTCCTGCTTGAAGAGCAGTAGCCCAACTGTGCCTTAGATCATGGTTTAAGGTAACCCCAAACTGAGAGCTCACTCCTTGACTCCACCTTCACAGCCAGCTGCCCTGCTCTAATACCTGGGAGCTTTGATGTACTCAGACACTCTACTGGTTTTTCTGTGACCCCGAGGATCCTGAGACCACATTGTCCCAGCGAAGTCTCCTCCTCCCATCTGCCACCCCCACCACCTGTCTGCTTATCCTCTGGAGTAAGGTTCCTCAGTGCAGCAGATTTCTAAAAGTTCCAATTTTGTACCCCACTGCTCTACTGCTTGCTAGGATGTGGCCCGTCCCCCACAGTCTATCTTCCTCTATATTGGCTTGGATTCACTTCATCCTACCTTCCAGAAAGTGGTTGCTTTTCTGTTCATAGAATTGCTGCTATTCTCTTTGACCTCCTGTTGAGTTTGTAGGTGTTCAGAATGGTTTAATAACTATCTAGCTGAATTTATGGGACCAGACAAAATTTAGGTCTCCTACTCCTCTGCCATCTTGCTCCACCAATCTCCATTATGAGTTAATTTTTTGTGTATTGTGTATGATAAAGGTTTAACTTCATTTTTTTACATGTGGATATCCTGTTTTCCTAGAATCATTTGTTGAAGAGACTGTCCCTTCTCTGTTGAATGGTATTGACATCCATGTCTAAGATCATTTGACCATATACTCAAGGGTTTATTTCTAGGCTTTCTAGTCTATTCTGTTGGTCTAGATGCCCAATTTATTCCAGGACCACACCACTTTGATTACTATAGCTTTGTAATATGGTTTGAAATCAGAAAGTGTGAGTCCTCCAATTTTGTTCTTCTTTTTCAAAATTACATTGTTAGTTGGTGTCCTTAGAGGTTTCACATGAATTTTTGGGTGAATCTTTCTATTTCTGCAAAAAATGTCATTGGGGTTTTGGTAGGGATTGGACTAAATGATATTTGAATTTCCTTGTGAAATACTGTGTTACATGTATCACTGCCATTGAAATTCAATTCTGGGACTATTACTTGATCCTTTACCTCCAGAATAGAAGAAGGAACATTTATTCAGTACCTACTACATGATGGGCATTTTTGCACCGATCCTGGGAGAGACATCATTGGTGTTCTTATTAGGTTGACTTGTCCTGCTCTGTGTGGTGAAGTCAGGATTCCAGCAGAGACACGAGCCAAGGCTTGTGTCCTTACAAAGCTTGTACTTTCCTCATACAACCCAGCATCCTCTTCCTCCACCTCCTGGCTGCTTCCTAATAGTAAACAGGGTTTGTACCCAAAATGATGGGTGTATATCTTTTCATTGGTGCCATAACATTTGTGGAGGTACAATCTGCTTTGTGTTTAGAGGGTTGTTGCAGAATTTTAAATGAGATGCTGTGTGTATTTAAATATTCACAATGTTCAGTGGATGGACATACCAAAGGGAGTCATGATGTTTGAGTGTGATTTTTATTTTTTAATTGAATAAAGCCCCGCCTGGGATTCTTTCTTATTTGTATGTATATGATCAAACTTTTGCTGAATAGAAGGGAATAACACTTTACCAAACCATTCCTTTTCCTCTCATTCTACTTGAGATTTCCAGCCCCGAGCGAGTAATGCAAGTGCTCCAAGACCACGCTGCAAAGACAATCATGCCAGCTCCATCTCGTCCAACTTTCGTGGCTTCCCAGGGTTTGCATCAGTGCAACTATGACCACATCTGGGAGAATATTTATAGCAACATCAATCTCTACCAGGTACAACAGGAAGAAATAACCAATATGGCTTTCTGTCCAACTCGCTACTTTTGTGTAGATCTTAGAAATTTACCTTTGGTAGTTTTTCAGAAACCGTCTCTATAAAAGCTTCATTACCCAGCCAGGTTTGTTTGTTTGTTTGTTTTTTTAATAAAAAGATTAATTGCTGATTAAAAAGAAGAATGTAAAGAGGTATAATATAAGATATTGCTGCTGGGACATATACTTAACCACTATTTACCAATGCAAAGCCACACATTCTAGTGCTAAACACCAAATAGGTTGGAAAATTGTTAAATAGTGTGAGTGTGTAGAGGCAAAGTGGTCCCCCTAGGGTTGGTTCTTCTGGGAAAAACCTTTTGAAGGAGGAGGAAACTGAACTGGGTTTGAGGGACTCGTGGGGCTCAGGGAAGTGGTGGTGGAGAGGGAAGCACATTGTAGAAGGGAGGCATGAACAACCATGCAGAAGAGACACTGTGTGTGGAGGGTTCAAGGCCCGGTTGGTGGAGTGAGTCATGTAGAAATATGGGGAAGAAAAGTTTTTTTAAGTGGGAGGAGAAGGAAAGTTGTGAATGTCCATAAATTTCAGAAAAAGGAATTTGTGTTTTATCCTATAAGGGAAGTGATATATACATATTTGTATTTTTAGGAAGATTGGTGTGGCAGCAAGGTGTTAGTTGGATTGGAAGAGGGAGGGACTGGAGGCAGGGAAGCCAGCTAGATAGCTACTACATAAGATAGGCCTGAAGTTTGGCACCGAAAGGCAATTTCTATGCAAAGCTATTGGATATTTGTCTTTACAATAGCACAACAACATTTTTAATAATTTGCTATTGTTTGTTTATGGTCTGGGAGAAATGAGCAGTGGAGATGAAGAGATGGAAGATATGAAAGGGTGAATTTGAGAAACAGATGACCCTGGGGAAAGAGGAGGGGATGGGATGAAGAAACCAGTTGAAGGTGGGCGCCTGGGTGGCTTAGTGGGTTAAGCCTCTGCCTTCGGCTGAGATCAGATCATGATCTCAGGGTCCTGGGATCGAATCCTGCATTGGGCTCTCTGCTTGGCAGGGAGCCTGCTTCCTCCTCTCTCTCTCTGCCTGCCTCTCTACCTACTTGTGATCTCTCTCTGTCAAATAAATAAATAAAATAAAATAAACTAGTTGAAGGAGTAATTTTGAGAAAGGAAGACTGGCATCATTTCCCTTGAGGTGAATAAGATCTATAGAATTGTCAGGTACAAAAGGATAAGATGTGGTAGCTTGTAAATGCCTCTGGCTGTCTCAGAGAGAGAGAGGAGATGGGGGCGAAGATGCCTGCATTAGTGAGATTGAAGGTTAAAGTGACATGTGAGGAGGTGGGTCACTGCGGGTAATGCCACAGGGCCACCAATGGAGAAAAGAATATAAGGATGACCATGTAGCCAGAGGGCCCAGTTGAAGTAAGAGGGCATGACTTTCAGTGAGCCTAATCTGCATAATAATCCTATTATTTTCACCCCTAAATATAATTGTAGAAATTATACATAAAGTCAAAGGTATGAAGAAGTTTAGTAAAATGCTAGAGAGAGAAGCACTATCATAGTCTATCATCCCAGGCTGGGTATGGGAGAAAGTGAAACCTAGATGACTTACAGATTGGCTGGAAGCAAACACAAAAGAGTATGCATGTGTAACACACACACACACACACACACACACATACATACACATCACAACCTCTACAACTTTTCAGCCTGTTGAGATAAGGATCTAGAGAATCTAATAAAAAATGAGTTGTCCAAAGAGATCAGAAACAGAGACAGCATTATCATGGCATTGATCACCTGGACTCTGATTTCCTTGACAGGCATGCAGCTACCAGTGACAGCCCTCAGCTAGCATCCTGCGAGAGCTGAGAAAATAGCCACATTTTTTCCTATCCAAATGTCACCAGGAAGACCTTATACTAATAAGGGGATTTAAAAAAAAATTCTTTATTTAAATTCAATTAATTAACATATAATGTATTATTGGTTTCAGAGGCACAGGTCTGTGATGTAATATTCAATGTAATGAGCATTTCATCTTGTTTTATTTTTTCTTCTCTTCCCCTATGATCCTCTGTTTTGTTTCTTAAATTCCACATATGAGTGAGATCGTACAATTAATTGTCTTCCTCTGATTGACTTCGTTCACTTAGCATAATACCCTCTAGTTCCATCCATGTCGTTGAAAATGGCAGGATTTCATTTTTTGATGGCTGTGTAATATTCCATCATATATATATATATGTATATATATATATATATATATACCACAGCTTTTTTTTTTTTTAAGATTTTATTTATTTATTTGACAGAGAGACACATTAGGAGAGGGAACACAAGCAGGGAGAGTGAGAGAGAGGGAGAAACAGGCTTCCCACTGAGCAAGGAGCCTGATGTGGTGCTTGATCCCAGGACCCTGGGATCATGACCTGAGCCAAAGGCAGATGCTTAACAACTGAGCCTCCCGGGCACCCCTATACCACATCTTCTTTATCTATTCAACTGTTGATAGGCATCTGTGTTCTTTCCATAGTTTGGTTATTGTGGACATTGCTGCTATAAACATTGGGGTACAGATGCCCCTTCGGATCACTACATTTATATCCTCAGGGTAAATATCCATAAGTGCGATTGCTTGGTTATAGTATAGTTCTGTCTTCAGCTTTTTGAGGAAAGTCCATATTGTTTTCCATCAGCTTGCATTCCCACCAATGGTGTAGGAGGGTTCCCCTTTCTCTGCATCCTCACCAACATCTGTTGTTTCCTGACTTTTTAATTTTAGTCGCCCTGACTGGTGTGAGGTGGTATCTCATTGTGGTTTTGATTTGTATTTCACAAAGGGACATTTAAAAACATCCAGTTCTTTTGCTTCTTGAACCAAACTTAAGCAGAAGGAGGTAGGGAGTAGGAAAGAAGGGAGGAGGTTGAAGACAGAGTCAGACCTTATCACTAAGTAAGACCTGTGCTCCTAAGATACTGGACAGTCTAGCTCTTGATCCTGAAAGAATCCTCCTTTACCTGAGATTCTGGTTTTAACATTTGAGGGCCACCACAAGTCTGTTTTCCTCCTTGACTAAGAGAATAGGGGCAATTAAATTCCTGGGGGGCTGGATGAGGGTGAAAAGAGGTGAATATGAGTAAAGGAGAAGTAGGAGGCAAAGGAACAGGGAGTCAGTAGTGAAGAGCTTCATGTTTGAAGTCATGGAGAAGTGATGGTCCAGGGTCTGGCTGGACCAGCAGGCCAGAATTGTAGCAGTGCCCATGCAGACTTAGGGGACAAAGGAGGTTATCCAGGAAAAGAAGAAAGTGCAGGGCAAGAGCAGGAGATGATGGCTCAGGTTTTGTTTTTTTTTGAAAGGTGGAAAATACTAAGAGCCACAGTGCGAGGAAGGAGACCAGCCACACAGTGGAGAGAACTGACATTTCCTGCCATCCTCTGTTCCTGCTTCCCTCCATTTGCACATGAGGTGGAAAGTCAGGGTATGATGAAATGTAGTCTCTGTTTTCACCAGTCTATTTTGAATGCAGTTGCCCAGTGTTAAATTGGAGGAAAGAAGAAAAAAAAGAAAGAAAACCACTTCCTTGGGCTATTTACTGACTTGTAAATGTTGTTCTTGGAATTGACCAAAAGAAGAAAAATGAGAACACCTACTTTCAGGTTGATTTATGGTAAATGGACCCTAGAGAATGAGAACACCTATAGATTTCAGAGGTGGATCCTGAAGGGAGACATAACACACACAAATTAACCCTACATGTTAGTGTCATGCAAGTTTCCTGTTCATTAGTTTGTTCGTTCATTCATTCATTCATCCATTCAGTGATTATTACATGGATACTGTAATTATTATAATTATTAATTATTACATGGATACTGCCTTTGTCCCAGGAACTGTGCTGCTCAGGGAATGAAACGTGCAATAAACAGGTGAACGAAAGAGTTAATCTCATCTCTAACCTGTGGGTGCCATGAGGAAAACCACAGGAAGAGGGGGCAGTGGGGTAGAGAGGAGCATCCCCTGATAGATGGGCCAAGCCCTCTGAGCTGGGAACATCTGAGCTGACATTTGATAAATGAGAAGGAGTCAGCCACGCTAGAGAAGAGCTTTCCCAGTGGGGAAACAGAAAATAGCACAGCATTGGAGAAAGAAAATTCTGAGGCAACGATCAATGGTTTTCTATTTTCCCTCCCATTTTCCTGTGGGCGTTACTTTGTGAACTCCTTACATATTTCTGCTCTGGTCAAGAGGCTCTTTATACAGTATCTGAATGCCATTCTGAATATTGGATGCCAGTCAGAGGAGATTAGGATGAAGTTAAAGGGGGCAGATGGGAGGAGTCACGGGAATGTGGGTATGAATTGTAAAGCTCTGTGATTATTTTGCACGCATGTAGCAGTCAAGTATGAATTTTAGCATCTATACGCTGATCAGCATTCTGATTCTGAAGTTGGCAAAGAACAATCCATACCCCATGAAAAATAACTTTCTTACTTCTGCATGAAGGAAAGCAAACCTCATAGGATTGCCCGTTTTGACAACTCAGAAAGAATATAGCATGACTTTGGGACAGTTTTGGATCAGTTTTCAGTGAATACTATTCACCAATAGTTTTTCTTTAGGAAGTTTGTTGTTGTTGTTTAGAAAATCAATGTTTTATTTCAGAGCAGTTTTAGATTTACAGAAAAGTTACAAAGATAGTACAAAGAGTTCCCAGGAATCCCCTGTCAGGTTTCTCCTGTTATTGACATATTACTTTGTCACACCCAAGGAACGAGCACTGGTACATTACTGATATCTAAACGAGACTGTATTGGGAAGTCACTGGTTTTTCCATTACTGTCTTCTTTGTGCTCTAGGGTACCACAGTGCCTTTGCTTGTCATGTTTCCCAGGCACCTCAGGTCTGTGCCAGCTTCTCAGGCTTTCCTTGACAGTCTTTGGGAGTACTAGTCAGGAAACCTGTAGAAAATTCCTTCACTTAAATTTGTCTGATGTTTTTTTCGTGGTTACATTGGGGTTACAGGTTTGAAGGAAGGACACCCCAGAGGTGAAGTGCCCTTCTTATCACACCGTATCTGGGACAGATGTTATCAACCTGGTATATTGCTGGGATGTTTTAAGCTTGATATGTGGTTAAGTTAGGGGTGTTTGCTAGGTTTTTGCACTGTAAAGTGATGATGTTTCTCCTAAGAAGATCTTAGAAATTAATTTTGAGCTACAGAAATAATACATAAACATCTTCTTGTGAAAAATTGAAACATCATTGAAAATTTAATGCTTTAAATTAATTGGAATTCTAATCTGGTCCCCATTCCACTTCCTCAGAGGTAGACACTGTTATTGCTTTAGCTTTTTCAATACAATTTACATTCAAACATATGTCCTCATAAAATATATATTATACACACACACACACACACACACACACACATGGTATAATATTGTGTTTTAGTTTTCTATGTAAATTATCTGTCATACTCTGTGGATATCTTTGTTAACTTGCTTTTTTCACCCAACAATATGTCTTAGAGATCTGTCTCTGTTGTTCTTTTTAATGCTTGTGTTATATTTTATCATATACAACAGCTCACACAGACACCTCTCTGGATACTTGTTGCCATTTTTTACCTCACTAGAAACCATTCCCACTGAACTTCCTTGTACATGCCTCCTTGTGCACACATGTGTTTCTTTAGAGTAGATATTTAGAAGTAGATTTTCTGGGTCACTGACATACACATGAAAATTTTCCATAGATCCTACTGAAGTGGTATACCCTTTTTTTCCCTAACAAGCAACTTATGAGAGAACCTGCTTCCTCACATTTTAACATCAAACATATTTGTCTGAAGGTCAATAATGTTTATAATGTTTCTATCACATTTTGAATTGGCCCTTTATTTACCATTGGCATGTAAGGCAGGCTACTCTTTTCTTTATACACAATTCTTTTCCCGGATTCACTTAGAGATCTGGGTTTGGGGGATAAAGAAAAAAATATCAGATTTTCTGATCATTGTCAATTGAAGATAATTTATAACTAAAAAGAGAGAATTATGGTCTAAAAGGACTGTTTTTTTAATATCCTTTTGAAAAAACTTAAAAACAATTTAACCATATTCCTAATCAGAAGCAATAGACCAGCCAGCCAGCCCTGTGTGGATCCTCCCAAACCTCCCACATTTGTATTTTATTAAGTTACTCGTACCCAGTGCCATTCCGCAAGAAAACACCTGTTTATTAAAATGTATAGACATTAAGTACTACTATTGGCCATCATATCTCTAAAGATATGGTTTAAATTGGTCACTGTCCTTTAACGTTATGGAGTGTTGCAGTGACAAGAAACACTATATCCTGTGCCTCTTCTTTTGTTTCTTTTCACTGGCCACAGGGAGAAGAGGGCAAGGGACAGCTGGTTCTTCCCCAACAGCTTTACTGGTCCCCTGTATTTCCACAGATGGAATGAGGACATAGTGTGCCCTCACAAAAGTGCTGTTGTATACAATCATTCCAATGTGCAAGAAGTTTAGGGAAACAGAAAACACTCCTTTCTGGTTTCCCTCATCCAATTCAATGGAACATGTAAAACAAACATTTTCTGTTGACAATAATGACATGTATTATCACAGAAAATATGGGAAATGTAGAAAAGCTCAAGGAAGAAAATAAAAATCAGCCATTATTTTACCACCCAAATAAAACAATAATATTGTTAACATTTGGTATCTATCCTTCTAGTCTTTTTATTCTGTGGATATACACAAATACGCTGTGGGGACATTTAGGAGGTGGGAAATACATTATAGACCACCGTCCCCCCAACCTCCCACTCCACTGCCCCTGCCAGTTTCCCAGAAGAATTAAATTTGCAATCAGTGGAGATCTCAGAACTATCAAAATACTGCCCAAGACAATGCTGGCAAAGACCCAGCCACCAGGTAGAGTAAATGTCAAAGGATTTACCTACCTAGGAAGAAGGAACAAACGCAGGTGGTGTTGACATTCTGGCTTCTGGTCAACCCTGCTGCTTACTTGCACCGTGTCTAGTCCTCTTAGGGGAATACACTCATGCGCTTTGGGTATTTCCTAAACAGTTGACTTCTGTGGGCTGTGGCTGGTTCTCTTTTTCCGGAGGGGGCTGGGCTCTCTTCTTCTACTCACCCTACCCAGTTATGCCCCCTATCTTTCTTCCCAGCAGCCTACGGGTCCAGCAGGGCTTCTGTGCCTTGCTCAGTCGTACCTTCATAGTGTCTTTCACCGAAACTTGATGTCACTCTCTGTTCCTCCCTATGTAATTCTGGGTAAATTTAGAAGCAGCTGGAAAAGTCACAATCCCGTCAGAGAAAAGCTGTGGTTCTGAGCCTGCCCTCTGCAGCCACAGTGGGGAAGGCTGAACTGCAGTGTAAGGGTACCAGAGGCCTAAGAGGCAAGGGTCTTCAGGAGAAACACTCTCACCCCAAATTCTGGCCAAATAGAAATTGCCAAGATTCAACTTCCCTCATAGAGTATATGCTTTCCTACAGGTTTTCTTCAAGTAGGAGTCTCTTAATCTGGGGATGATGATCTTGTGTTTCTGTATTAAAGAACAGGAGTGCCCCATGTCACTTCCTAGGTCTTTTCCAGTCCTGGGGTTGTGGGATGTTTACATGGAAATACACTAATGTGCACACTTACCCAGAACAGACAGGAGCTACTTCTACCCACAGGCAGAATGGGAAGCCATTTAACGATACTCGATGAGACAACTTTCTTCTCACTCACTCTTCCTAATATCCCTGCCCCAAATTCTCTTCTCTACTGCCCGTCATAAAGATTAATAGTCTGTCTTTAGCGTCTCAGGTACTGTATTAGTTAAAATTATATTTGGCCGTTGGTCATGATTAAATACAAATTAGCAGAGGATTAAAGGAGATAGGAATTTCTTTCTCTCTCCCTCATATTAAGATCCAGGGGTAGGAAGTACAGAACTAGTGTGATGACTCTGTTCCATGGAGTCCTCAGGGACCTACGCTCCTTCTATCCTGGAGTTCCAACAAATGCAGCCTCCATACCTAAGATCAACACCTGGTCTGAGATGGAGCTCCAGCTGTCACATTCTTGTCCTAAGCAGCGGAATGGACAATGGGGGAGAGAACCTGCCACTCCAGGGAAATTCCCAGAAGCTGCCACATGGCATTTTCACTTTGGCCAGAACTTAGGCACATAGCTACACCTACCTGCAAAAGAGGCTTGGAAATGTCATCCCCATCTGGGTGGCCACGTGCCACAATAAATATTTAATTACTACAGGAAGAAAGGAAAGTGGATCTTGGGGAACAACAGCAGTTTTTGCCGTAAGGGCTTATTGGAATCCCAAGAGTGAACTATTAGAATATAAGTAACCCAAAGAGTGGGGTTCCAAGCTAACTCATTGCCACTCAGTAGTGTTTTTGTGGGTACTGGAACCACTATGAAAGACAGTGTCTTATGAGAATGGGGTGGATGCCCAGGGACAGGCAGAGAGAACAACGAAGAAAGGGGCTGCCAGAGGACCAGGGGCAGACTCAATATTACTTTCTTCAAGTTTTTCCTAGGACCCTGTGTGTGTGTGTGTGTGTGACCTAGTCCTGTTCAATATCAGGAAAAATGCCTATGGAAATAAACATAAATCATGAATTCTGTGATAGATCCTGCCGGGCTGACCGACTACAGCAATCCATGGGCGAGGGGGAGCTAGCACATACAGGGCACCTACAAGATGCCAGTCACTATGCGTTAATTCTCACAGCAATTTATCTTCTATTATTATGCCATTTTACAAGCACAAAAACAGGATCAAGACTTTAAAAAATTAAATCACATAGCTAAAAAGTAGAAAGAAGCATTCAATCCACCGATCTCTCTCAGCCTGGAACAAGGTTAGATTCGAGATGTTCAAGGTTTCAAACATCTACAAATGCATATATCAACTTTTCATAAGTGCATCACGGAAAAGCTGTATGTGTGTGTGGGGGGGTGGTATTTAAAAGCTGTAAAGAGTCTTATAAAACAAGGACTAAATAATAATAATAACGGTGGCTTCTAATTTATTCTAGAAATCCAGATTTCCATAGGACATGCTGCAGTGGATCCCAATACTCTTCTGCTTGTTCATATAAATATGCCTTGGATCATGGGGTTTGATCTTGTGGTGGCCCCACTGTGACTTTGTTAATGATATTGCAGATGCTCATGTAATTCAACTAATGCTCCTTTTTTGATAGAATGAAAATATGAGGGAAGAGGACCTTTCAATGGAACAAAGTGAAAATGACCTAGTACTAATAAGTCGTTGCCAACATGCTGGTGAGCCCGCCAAGCAGAAGAAAGAGACAGGGTAAAATTAAATCATGTTATTGGTGACTCAAGGAAATGGATTAAACACAGGGAGGGGGTGGAAATTGAGTGACTGATTAATAGGTAGGTTACATGTTAACTCAAAAATATTTGAAGCTGAAATAAAAGCAAGGCTGTTCAAACAGGTCAGACAACTAAATTAATGTTTCACCCTAGGACTGGGTTTTTCACAAGAGTAATTGCTAAGAGCAATTTCTTTTTGTATTTATACATACAGAGTAATTATTTTCCTTCTAATGCATTTTTAAAGAGTAGCTACTGTGAAACTCCCTTAAGTTAAATAAAATGACTTCCGTTTGGTGTCTATGAATTTTCCAAACCACTTTGAGGTGAAAAGCATTTATTCTATTTCTCCTACCCCCTCAAGGTACAGCTTTGCAGTGGCCCTGCAACTGCTCGGTTTGGATGGTGGGACCGGGCCCAGTGATGGGAGTCCTGTCCTGATGAGAGGAGCCTACTTGTCCTTCCTGTATCTGCGCCACCTGCGAATCAGGGAGCTGCAGGTATGTGGATGGCACAGCACGCGGGTTTCAGGCTTCTGGAAAGTTTGGTTGTCCACCAAGGTGGTTTTCCTGCTCTTCCAGTAGCAACGCATTTTTACGCTTTGTTCTTTGTTCTAATTTTTCCACAACATCAGGCCTTTCTGGGGATGGTGTGTTTCTTTTTCAGCGGTGGAATCCACTTGCCAGCTTCCAGGGCCCCCATTCAGTTTTACTCTGTCGTGTGGGGAGAGCAAAGGACCGAGTCCTAACCTGGTCTGTCTTTGTTTCAGCGCACCTGTCTGGGAATTCTGAACTACTTCAGATCCGTTGAGCGAACACTGACAATCAACACTTCAGGCCTTACCTTCGTTGGAGGGAGTCTGGTCCCCACCATAGAGGATAGTTCCTGGGTAAATACAGCCGAGGGAGGTCTGGGCACCTCGCAAGGCCTAGGAGCTCACCGCTATGTCCACGGGACAGCTGCTGAGCATAAGGTGAGGTTAAGATTCTGCTGAGAGTTTTTTCTACCTTGGTTATCCTATCTCTCAAGCCCCCTTCTTCTTGACATCTGGAATCAGTTAGCATGGTGGAGTAACAGATGGGGTTTCTTAGGCATATGGCTTTTTAGAAAAGTTCAGTGACCACTTGAGAGTAGGACACAGGCAAACAGGACTCTAAGAGCAACCCTGGAGGGCACAATGGGAAGGAAGACATTTCAGCTGTTGGTTTGTTGACTTTACAGGGAACAGAACCCGAGGAGCCCTTTCTGTTATCCTAACCTGAGAGCCACATGTCTTTACCGAGAAGCTCTTATAAGACCCTCTTTGACATTACTAGAGATACCTTTCTGCCTCTTTGCTGTTTTCGAAGCACCAAGTAAAAAAACAGACTAGAAGACAAAGGTAGAGAAAATTTGAAAGAGTTGAAAAATAAAATATCTTTTATCCCTCTAAAAGCCTGTTTGTCCCTTGGTGCTTTTAACATCTCTTGAATGTATTTTTCTATAGTCCACAAAATTCACATCAGATCCCTTTCTTTGGGAGGGAAGTTGAAAATGCCTACATTTTCTTGGAATAGTGTAGGTACTCTTGCAATATTTTCTTCTCAGTCTCTAGAAAGTTTATTCCTGAAGGTAGGATTTAATATGAACTTTATCCTCTTAAAAGATAGTTTGACAAATGTGAAAAATAAAATCTATTTATCTACCAAACAAGTTACATCTTAACCTCTATGACCCCTGACTTATGTTTGTCATGTCTGTAAGGCTGTGACATCTTATTATCAACTATCCCTAATACGCAGTGTAGAGTAACACTGTCCAACAGAAATATACTGCAAGCCATAGATGCAGTTTACAATATTCTCATAGCCACATTTTAAAAGTATAAAGAAATATGAAATGAACTTTAGTCATATACTCTATTTAAGCCAATGCATCAAAAATATTATCATTTTAACATATAACCAATAAAAAGAAATAATGAGGTACTGTACATTTTTTATACTAAGTCTTCCAAATTTGGCACGTACCTTATATGTATAGTATGTCGCAACTCAGACAAGTCACAATTTCAAGGGCTCAATAGCTACATGTGGCTAGAGGCTACTATATGGCACAGTAGAATAGCTCTAGGTCTTGAAAAGCATTTTATTTTCCCATCCAGTCACATAGGGTCCAGCTTGCACTCAGTATACAGGAGACTTCTGGTTTGGGTCTCCTTTGGCAACAAGTACCAAGCCCCATATCCTTCCCATACACAGTTTCACCCCTCTGCCCTTCTCACTTGATCCTAGCTCACAGTCAGTCAAGTCCAGTCAGTATGCCCCTCTGTGGATCTAGAGGGGAGGTAAGATGCTTTTGAAACAAACACACCTATAAAACAAACACATCTTTCTTTTGCTAATATTAAATCTACCTCATACCATAGCCATGCTTTATTATTTGCTAATAGATTAAAAAGGGTTCTTTCTTAGCACTGAGCTCTCTCTCAGTTTGTTTGTTCTGGGATGGGAGTTGGGGGTAGCCATGAAGGAAGGGGAGGGGGAAAAAATCCCACCCTGCCCCATTGATTGTAGGAGGAGCTTCTCAAGGGTATACAATATTACCTTCCTATGCTCTCAGAAGTGACAGGAAGAGCAGCTCCCTTAGAAGCTGCCAGGAGCTACTACTGTAGTCTGAGAAACTCAAGGAAGTGGCCTTTCTTCAGGATCTTCAATAGAACCACGTGGTTTAGCTGTACTCCATGGTGCGTGGCATGGTCAGCATTTAAACTAGAATGTTTGGGCCTAACTATGTGATTCTTTCCCATGCAGGTAATGAAAGGCACAGATGGTAATTTGTTGGGGTGATCTCACAAGGTCCAAGGCCAGCACTGGTACCAAGATCTTTGGGGTTACTAGCCTGGGGAGCTGACACTGGAGAAGCCCGTAAGATGGAGACCTCTTCCTGGACCCGTGTATTTGATCCTATGATGAAAGTTTTGGGCTAGTATTAACAAGTATTCACTCTACGAAAATACCAGAAAAGGAAAGCACCTACCGCCCATCATGGGTACTTTATGAGTTTACTTTAGGCATGTGTCAGAATAGAAGGAGCCCCCAGATGAGAGGGAATAGGCATTTCCTGGCTATTTGACCTTGGGCAAGTCTCTTTTGGCATTGGGATCTGACACCCCATGCATGTTTAGGATCTGCCTGGACTTAGCATGCTAATAGCAGAGGCTGTTATGAGGAAGTGGTGGGAGATGAAGCTATAGAAAAAAATCTGGCCAGACCATGAAGGCCTAGGCTCTTCTTAGGGTAGAGACTAATTCCAAGGTTGGTGGGGACCAGAGAATTCTAAGTAAAAGAATGGCCACTGCACTTTGGGGTTATCACAGAACTACCTAGACTTTGTAGACTAGTAAAGATGATAATAGGTGCTATGAAGAAAAATTAAGAAGGAAAGGTAATAGAGAGAAGTGGAGGTTGGTGCTGGGATGTTGCCATTGTAAGTAGGGTAAGTCAGGGAAAGAAATCACATGACTGACTGGGAGCAGAGGACAGGCAGAGGACAGCCAATGCAAAGGCCCTGAGGCAGAACTGTGTATAGCATTTTTGCAGGAACAGCAAGGAATGCAGCGCAACTAGAGTGATTGAGGGGGAAATTGGCAGAAATTAAAATAGAGAGATTAGAGAGGTGGGGAACAGGTTGTGTAGGGCTTTGTGGACCATTGTAAAGACTCTGACTTTGAGTGAGAAAGGGAAGCTGTTGGAGAACTTTGAGCAGAAGAGTGATGTTATTTGATTCACATTTCAATATCGATGCTTCTATATGGGGAATAGACTGAAGATACACTAGGGTCAAAGCAGAGACTAGTTAGGAGGTTATTACATTAATCAAGGAGATGATGTGTCTGAAAAGAGCATGGTGAGAAATGGTCAGATTCTGGACATATTTTGAAGGTATAGCCAGTATGATTTTCAGGCAGATAGAATGTGGAATGTGGAAAAGAGAGAAGTCAAGGTTGATTCCAAAGTTTGGGCCTCAGCAACTGGAAGTCTAGAGCTGCTGTCATCTGAGATGATTGGAACAGGTTTGTTGGGAACATCAGAATCTCAGTTGAGGGCATCGACATTTTGCGATGCATAGTAGATATTCAGGTGGCAAAAGGAAATAGAGAGTTGGGTATATATCTTTCATATAGTAGGTATTAAATAAATATTTGTTGGGCAAAAGAAAGGCTCTGTTCATAACACAATGGTTGTAAGATCATAAAAAGACAATGTATATGAAATTGCTTCGCAAAGTATATCATGCTGTTAAAATGAAGAACAATTTGTTGCAGTAATAATATACTCAGCGGGCGAGGCAGAGAATAAATTTTTAAATTTTCCTTTAAAAATATTTGAAAGATTATAGCTAACAGATTGAGTCATTCATCCTAACAGTTTTTGATGAAATTCTTATATTGGGCTTTTATGGTCTGTAATTAATGTAAAGATGATTTAGAAAAAGGTAAACTCGTCAGAGAAATATTGTCTAATTGCCAAAAGGCCTTAGATTCGTATTCATGAATAATGGCAGAAACCAGTGGAATGAAGAGAATGAATGATGGGCCACCAACCCTCCTATATTTACTATATTCAAATAGTTATCTTGGAATCAGTTAATTTGCAGTCTTGGAAACCTATGAATCCTTCCAAAGATCAGATTATTTCTTACCCAGACAGATAATTATTGCCTTCCCTTTCCTGCCACTCCTCTAAGCATAATATTGAAGGATCAACTCTCTAGACCACAGAAACTTTAGAAGGGGGAGTCTTCCACGTAGTTGTGGAAGAAATTTAAAAGAAAATAATATGATTACCGTGACAAAACCCTGCATGAAGTAATCTGTCCATCTGGTCTTCAAAATTCATCCCCTTTCAGAGACAGGAACTGAGGGAAGAAAAGAGAAGGAATATGTATGTATATGATAAACACTTTGGACTGGAAAGGACACACGTCATTTCTGGTCACAACCTACTGGCCAGAGCTCATCACCAGGCCCCACCCAACAGCAAGGCATTGGGAAGTCTGGGGAAATTTTGGTGCCAAACCATTTGACATTCTGTGTATGTTCGTTATTTTTTTTTTTAAAGATTTTATTTATTTATTTGACAGACAGAGATCACAAGTAGGCAGAGAGGCAGGCAGAGAGAGAAAGGAGGAGGAAGCAGGCTCCCTGCCCAGCAGAGAGCCCAAATGTGGGGCTCAATCCCAGGACCCTGGGATCATGACCTGAGCATAAAGGCAGAGGCTTTAACCCACTGAGCCACCCAGGTGCCCCTGTTCCTTATTTTTAATGTCTGTCTCTTTCCACTAAAGAATTCCCTGGTGGTGGGATTTGTGCCAGTTTAGTTTACCGCTATATTCTTAGTGCCTAGAATAGTGCCCAGTAAATTAACTGACCAGAACATTTGTGGAATGAATGACTGAATGAAGGGATGAATGAATGACAGGCTCACAGCTTGTAGGAGTAGATGAGCCAAAAGTCTAGCATGGCCATGAGCTGAGTGCTATAATGGAGCTAGACAAGTCATGGGGAGAAGCACTCAGCTCTGCCTGGAGATGTAAGGAAGGCTTCCAGAGGGGTATTATTTAAATGGACTCTTGGATAGAGTAGGTACTTATCAAGGAAGAGGAGGTGAGAGCTGGCAGGGCCAGTATGTATGAGTCCCAGAGGCATATAGAGCTCTGCCCATTCAGAAGAGGGCCAGGCCCAGGTCCATCAGGATGGAAGTATAGAGACAGTGGAAGGAAATGAGGTCCAAGAGGATGACACGGGTCAGCCCCAAAAACTATACCTAGAAACTCCTAGATTAGTCCAAATGAAAGCTAATAATAGCTTGGACTAGAATGGTGGGTGGTGGAGATAAAGAGAAGTGATGGGTTTGAGAGATAGAAAGTCAAATCGACAGGAGTTAGGATAGACTGGACATGTAGGGTGAGGCAGGTGGTGTCAGGAATAATTCATGCAAGAGGAAGTGGCTTGGTGGTAGTGGTATTTACTAAAACGGGGAAGTTGGAGATGGCCTAGGTTTGTGGGAGAAGACCACATGATTTGATCATGGTAAATGTGAGGGGCCTTTGAGTGCCTGGGAACAGATGCCAAATAGGTCATTTGGATATGTGGGTCTGGAGCTCTAGGAGGTCTGGATTACAGATATCAATTAGGGAGCAAAAAAATGGTCCCTAATCTCAGCTGTGGAATGGTACTACCTCTCAAGGAAGGAGTATAGGAGGAAGAGATGAGGTCCTTAGGCATGGGCTCAAGTGTGGCTACTACTTAATGACCTGGTAGAGAAAAATGCACCTCAGCGATGGTTGGAAAGCTGGTGAGAGCAAGGAGAATGTGGAGTCCCAGCAGGCCAGGGAAGTGAGTGAGTCAAGAAAGCAGAGAGTGCAGAACTGGGTCACACGCTCCTGAGACACTACGTAAGATGACTAAAGAAAGTCTGCTGGATGTGGAGAAAAATCACCGTTTTTCTTAGTGAACGTGGTTTGTTTTGGTGGAGACAGGAGCTGGATGGGAATGAATGAGGAGTAGGAGGTGAGGACGCGGGCACAGGGAATGCAGATGGCATCTTGGGAGATTGGATGGTGAGGAGGAGGAGAGACCAAAGGGCAAGAGGGATTTCCGTTGAGAAATAGCTGATGGAGAGGAACTGGGTGTCCAAGAAGGCGCAGGGATGCTTGGGAGGTGGGATGGAATGGCCACAGAGAAGGGGAGCAGAGTCGTTCCCTGTAGTACAGGAAGAAGCAGGAGGAGAGAGGTGTGGGAGCAGCGGCTTTGTGTAGGTGGGGGTGGTGGGATGGGGGGATAGAGGGTGGGGGGGGTGGAGGGGTGGACAAGTGGGGGTGGGGCTTCTGTAGAGACACTGAAGGCAAGGCCTGGGTGGGGAGGGGGTGAATTCAGAGGCTTGGCCAGAGTGAAGTTTGAAATTATGAGAATTATTATTAGGTTAATGATTCTCAAGATGCCACCATTCCGCCGTCATTTAAGAAAATGGAATATGGAATGGAGTGGAATGGAGTGGAATATGGAATGGAGTGGAAAAAATGGAGTGGAATCCCCAGATTCCTTATATTCGTTTCCTGAGCTGCCATATCAAAACACCACAAAGGGAGTGGCTCATAACAGCTGGCAGAGGACTTTATTCTGTCACAGTTCCAGATGTCACAAGCCCAAAATCAAAATGTCAGCAGGGCCATGCTCCCTCCAAAGTGTCCGGGAGAAGTTCCTTCCTTGTGTCTCCTAGCATCTGGCCGTTGCTAATAATCCTGGGGGTTACCTACCCTTCCTTGGCTTGTAGATACTTGACTCCCTTCTTGGTCTCTGTCCTCACATGGCCTTCTCCTCTACGTATCTGTCTCCACATTTTCCTCTTTCTTTAAGAACATCAGTCACTGGATTAGCCTCCCCATCCCCCAGTATGAAGTCATCTTAACCATGTATATCTGCAAAGACTCCGTTTCCATATTCGGTCACATTCACAGGTTTCAGGTGGACATGAATTTTGGGGGGGGGCGCTACTCAATTCAGTATTTTACCAAGACACGAGACAATATTCACGCATTTTTCAAGTATTTATAGAATTAAAATAAGAAACCTTTAACAGCTCATGTTTCTAGATCTCAAGTGCTTCAGTGTCGCATACCCCCTATAACAACTGTTGTGGTCTCTCCACTGTCCCCATGTTATGGATGAGGAAACAGAGGCTAAGAGTAGCTGAGGGCCTGACCTAGGGTGAGACCTGAACACAGGCACCCTGACCTCAGAGACCTGTACACTCAGCTCTATCGCCCACCTTTTTCCAGGTAGCCCTGAATTAATCAGCAAAAAACTTAATCAGCTACTTATCCATCTCACTACCCTTCCCTGCCAACATTCTTTGCTAACATCCCCTTCTCTACATACAGTGCTTTATACACTCGGCAGGTACAGCTCTGTGTGGACAGCCCATGCGTGAGAGCAGGAGCCTGCAGTGTGGTCCGTTTGGGCTGGCAAAATACAGACAGCTCTCCCTTTTCCGGTAATTTCTGGGGTTGGCTTTCTTTGCCCCAGGTCCACAGTGTCCGATTCATGGAGTTCTCGGAAGTGGAGAACCAGGACGACTACTACAGCATGGGGGCTGCGTCCGTCTTCACGCAGGACCCGCACGGAGTACATATCATGTACGATGAAGCCTTGAGCGATCTGAAGGAGCTCGAGGCAGAGGTGCTACTTGTGGCCAGCCATTACATCGAGAAAGAAAAAGGTCAGAAGCCAGATTTTGAAAAAAAATCAACCAGCCAAACAAACCACGAACACTAAGGGCTCCATTTAACACCCTCCGCCTCAAAATAGAAATGCAGATCCAAGAGTATCTGAAAATTCAGTAAGCACATGCATCTCCCCGATATGTACCTGCTTTAGAAAAGATACGGTCCTGTTTCCAGCTCAAGTCCCTCTTCTTGTGGAAGACCGGAACTATTCTTTTGAAGCTTGATTATAATTCTTACTGTTGTTGAGACTTACTCGTTCCTCAGTGGCATTTCTGCATTACTCACTGGGTACAAGGGCTGTCATGCCAGGCCTTGAGGGAAGCAAAGTAAGCAAGTGAAGGTAATGATTTTTTTTTTTCCCCTAAGCAACAACCAAAAAAAAAAAAGATTAACCTTGGGCAAGCAGCAATTAGAAGCAGACACATCCCTGGGTTCCTGACAAAAAAAAAAAAAAAAACACCAGGATGCAAGAAGATCTGGGTAGGAAAATGCCAGATAAGCACCAAAGGGAGAAATCATTAGGGTAATCAAATAACCTATAATATGTATTCTCTACATCCTTTTGGCATCACTCAAATGTATCCAATTTTAGAAATAGGTGAGTGGGGCGCCTGGGTGGCTCAGTGGGTTAAAGCCTCTGCCTTCGGCTCAGGTCATGATCCCAGGGTCCTGGGATTGAGCCCCGTGTCGGGCTCTCTGCTCAGCAGGGAGCCTGCCTCTCTGCCTACTTGTGATCTCTGTCTGTCAAATAAATAAATAAAATCTTTAAAAAAAAAAGAATATATGTTTAAGAAATAGGTGAGGAAAGAGTAATCCTTCTGGAATAATATGACAACACTGGCATTTGATTTGGAAAGAGCTTAAGAGTTTCTAGACACATTGCAACACCTAAAAGGAAATTTAGCAAGAATTTGTGCTATTTTGTAATTAGGTAGATGGTAATGAAGACGAATTCATTTTCATATTGATATAAAATGCTACTCAAAGAATGTTTGACAGTTAACCTCTTAGAGCCAGGCAGAATTCACTTAACATTGGCTTGAACTCTGCCCTCTTTGCCACAGACCATTGGGTGTCTGAATCATGAGATGCGCTGATGTCATCCAACATTCCAGGGCATTTAATTGCAGCGTTTGGCTTTTGTCTTTCCTTTATTCTACATACTAATGCATCACTTCTATTGATACTCATTTATAATCCAATGCAACTATTTCAAGCTGCTAAGAATTTAATTTGATGGAAACAGTCAGTAGTCATCAGCCCCAGGAGCTTCCTTCAGCTGAGCTTGTCAGTATGGGCAAGCATCCATTGTGAAATGATTTCCCAACTGCGCTTGAGAAATTCCGATCAAAATCTTTCTCTTGTTCGGTACCCATCATATATAATTATTGAACTCAAAGTTCAGCTCCTGAAAATCTCTTACTTTTTTGATATTTCATTCTGAACTAGACCACTCAAATATTAAAAGCAACAATCATGCTGATGCTGAAAATTAACATTCATGTAGTAGGAAAATATTTTAACAGAATAATTACAATGATTACCCTTATTGATTTAAGTTAGTAATTAACCCAATTAAGGGATATCTTAGAAACTTCTCTGAAGAGTTTTTACTTGGCTAACATCACTTGAAATAGCAGGTTAAATTGGGTTTGTTGTTAAACCACCAGGGACCTGTTTTTAGAGAAGGAGAAATGTGTGTTTGGCCTTTAAATTATAGGTCTGAGGACATTTTAGTGAAGATTTCATATTAACTGAATTTTGGTTACATTTCTAAAATTAGTCTTTAAAACTAAAATTGAAGAGTAAAGACAAAAACCTCTACTGACTCAGAAGTCAACAAATATGTCCCAGTCGTTGCCAGTGGCCCTCCAGCTGGTTCTTAGGAATCCCTGGGACTGATTCAGTGTTTTCATTCCTGAGATGGGGCTGACAGTTCAAGGGCTGCTTTTCTAATAAGAGTAGCTTCATGGAAAGGCCTGTCTCTGGTCATTCTCATCCCCTTCTCTCTTCCAGGTCACAAAGAGGGCAGTGAGTCAAATACTGGCCAGGACTGGGGACGGGCCCATGCAAGTGTGGACAGATTTGCTGTGCTGTATGACATGTGGACTTGGGAAGCAGCCCTTCTAGAAAACAAGCGCCAGGTATTTTTCCCTAGAAAACAAAACATCTGTTAAACATTTCTTACAAAAGCCAGTATTGAAAAAACAGATGAAAAAAACTCAGTGGGGCTTTCAGGCAGTCTCCTAATAAAATAAATAATTATTTTATTTAAATCCTCTCAGCTGGGTGTCAGGATGTGAATAATACATTTTATTTTCTTTACTGTGGTTCCTTGTTAATAAAAAATAAAATGGGAAAGGGGCGCCTGGGTGGCTCTGTGGGTTAAAGCCTCTGCCTTCAGCTCAGGTCATGATCCCAGGGTCCTGGGATCGAGCCCCGCATCGGGCTTTCTGCTCAGCAGGGAGCCTGCTTCCTCCTCTCTCTCTGCCTGCCTCTCTGCCTACTTGTGATCTCTGTTAAATAAATAAATCTTTAAAAAAAATAAATAAAATGGGAAGGATACCTCTTTATCTTACAGGCATCATTTGCTAGAGGTCTGTATAATTTAGGCTTTTATATATGTGTTTAGTGAGAATGGGTGATGGTTCCATTCACATTCTTTGTCCTGTCAGGGACAAGCCTCATTCTGCTCAACACAAACTGTTATTAGAGCCTTTAGAAATACACCACCTGTGGGGCAAGCAGCTGGTCGAGGTATGCTCAATGCAACAAGTTATGAGGGTGAGTTTAAAGCAATGAAACAGAAGGTTGCTAAATTCATCATCGCATCACCAATGGCTCACATCCCAGTAATAAATGAAACACCGCTCTTCACCTGTGAACTCGGCGTGGATTATGAGCCCCTCTGATGGTCACCAACTGTTGTTGGGAGTTTATCCATCAAACATTAAGTATTTACCCCGTAGCCGGTACTATCCAGACATTAGGAACCTATGGATAAATACAAGAAGGTAATCTACCTTTAAGGAATTTCTAGTCTATAGAACTTGATCCCATCTCTGAAGTAAAAACTGCAATCCGGTGATGGACAGCTTACAGCTAAGGCACACGTGAGATCCCCAGAGACCACAGTGGAGGGAGCAATTTGCCCTGTGGGGGGCTACCGGAGTAAAGGAAATGTTGGCAAGTTTTCTCAGAGGAACAGATAGTGAATCCTGTTCCTAAGAGATGAGTCAGATGTTGTCTGTCAGAGAAGGAAAAATTCCTAAGCGAGGGAAACAGCATGAGGGATGTCAGGGAGGTGTGAACCAGGGAACAAGAAGGCTACTATGACTAGGCGTGAAGGCATGATGACAAACGAGCAGAGTACGTGTCTGGGTACAGCTGTGAAAGGCCTGCTAATCTACATTTACAGTGTATTTTATAAGCAAAGAAAGAGTCATTAGTGAGTTTCAGCAAAGGCGAAATATGATCGTAGCCCTGTTTTCAACAGCTGCTCGGGTACTAGTGTGGAGAACGGATTAGAGCAGAGCTCTTGCGGAAAACAGGTGCCCTTGTTGCAACAGTGACCTGGAGAGGTAGGAGGGGACCTACCCCAGGGATGGAAGAGTGAGAACAGGAGGAAGGGGCAGGCTCGAGAAATCTTTGCAGAAATGGTACAGAAACGGACATGGCAGGATTTGAAGCCTGGATGTTGGGGTGAGAGAGTAAGGAATTAAAAATGACTTTCTCGGGGTCAGGGAAGAGGCTATTAACTGAAATGGGATGCAGGAGGAGGGGCACTTTAGAGGGGAAGATAGTATTACTGAGTTCGTGGCAACAGGCATGTGAGGAGAGTTTGCTAAAACAGGTGTGCATGTTTTGTGGGAGCTGGAGGTTTGAAAGTCAGGAGCAGGTATGAGCTGAGGTCTGGAAGGGAACATTGAACCACAGTAATGAATCAAATGACTAGGAAAAGCCAGAGATGTCAAAGCTGCCGCCGTGGGTAACACTTCAGTTGTAGGGGGAGGGCATAGAATAAGAATCTACGTGGGGCGCCTGGGTGGCTCAGTGGGTCAAAGCCTCTGCCTTCAGCTCGGGTCATGATCTCGGGGTCCTGGGATCGAGCCCCGCATCGGGCTCTCTGCTCAGCGGGAAGCCTGCTTCCCCCTCTCTGTCTGCCTGCCTCTCTGCCTACTTGTGACCTCTCTCTCCCTCTCTGTTAAATAAATAAATAAATAAAATCTTAAAAATAAAAAAAAAAAAAATCTACGAGAAGAAAAAGAGGAAACCAAAGAAACTGGAGGAAAAAAAAAGGAAAAGTGGGTGAAAGGCACAAAGGGGGTTTTTTTTTTTTTTTTTTTTTTTTTAAGTAGGAGAGGATAGTTACTAGTGTGGAGTGCAGAGAAACATCAAGAGAGGTGACTCCTGAAGACGGGGGCAGTGGGGTCAGTCATCAGGGTCATTGCCAGCTTCGTAGGACTCTCGGGAAGAGGTATGGGGGTGGAAGGCAGCTTACAGTGCACTGTGATGTGGTCAGAAGATGGGGAAGTGGGAAGGTTTTCTTTGAACTGTTTTTCTAGAAGATTAGATAGTTTACCATTTCATCTACTTTCTGGTCTATTACTCATAGAGATGTAGGTCACCCAATTTTTGAAAACACCTGGCTGGGCTTAAAGGGTGGGAGCCTTGGGCTTTGAATACTGTTCCTCTTTTCAAGGGGAACTGGCCTCCGCAGAGTTTGCGTCTGCAACCTTGACCTGGCAGTTAGAAACTTTGATCGACTGAGAGATCTAGACTCAGAATGTAGTAATTGAAAAGGCCACATTAAAGGTGAATAAGACAGAATCTCTAAACTCGACAAGTTTATTGGTCCAGACATATGAGGTTTTAGCAGCCCTCCTTTTCTGGACTCTCTCTCCCCGCCTCCCCTTTCAGGGCTCCTAGGCCTCCTACAGAGGCCCCAGGCAGGACTCAGTGCCCAGAGAAGAATAGAAGGACAAAGAGGACTGAAAAACAAACAGATTTCTCCACACTTTGGCCCACGCTTCATTCTGTGCTAAGCTACCAGGGCTCTCCACCAGTTTCTTCTATGATAAATGAAATTATTTTAACTTAAAAAAAAAAAAATCATTGAAAATGTCTCCCTCCTTTCTCACCCTGACAATACGTTCTCTATAAAACCTGAGCCATCTATGCCAAAACTGTGAAAGTGTGGCCTTCTAAATCAGAAAGTCTGTCAAAAGAGCCTATTTTTAATGGATAAACCATATTTTTATCTAGAGTACAATTGATTTCTCCCAGTACTGATTCTCCTGCCAAGTTTGCTCAGCTGTTTTTGATTGTTAAATATATTGGAATCACCAGTTAGGAATTGCTCAAACACACTGGGTTGTCTTAAATCCTTAAAGTAACCATATTATGTATAAACATTCATAAAATTAGAGCTGATATGAATTTAGGTGGATTAAGAACTCTTAGAGAAGCCAGGCATCAGCTGTACCAGCCACTAAGGGACACGTGGCCCAAATGCTAATTCTGTCTACAACCACCAGAGGACACATTTTTCAAGGCAGTTTGAATAAATGTTTGGAGCACTTAAAAACAAAACAAAACAAAACAAAATAAAACTGTGACAGATTGTGCCTAGCACTGATTTTCTCTTTTGCACTTTCATTTGACCTAAAATGCTATTTTTTAAAGTTTCTTAAGTCCCAGAATATAGAGTTTGGGGTAAAAATAATATAAACACAGTCAGGTTTGAGATTATTCATTTTGGCTTTTTTTTCCCTCTATTTTCTCCAATATTTGAGACTTCCCATCAGTGTGTACCATATATTATTTTGCCTGAGAGTTGGCCCTTGACACACAAAGGTGACATTTGACAGGCTAGGAAGACTTCTTAGACAAATACCAGCCCAGAGTTTAAATGGAAATGGGCCAGTTAGCAAACAGATCATAAATAGAACCTTGTGAAGCAGAAAGATCATGGTCTTACCCCTGTTGGGAAAGAATTAATAATAAAATTATGTAAGGGCCCATCTGAGAGTGTCTTAAGGTTGAGGTCAATGCTTGAGAAAGCCTATTCAATGTAAAAAAGAGAGCCACATTTTCCTTTTCAAGAGCTTAGGCTGCCAAGTAAAACGTGACAGTATCTGGGACATACTTATACTAAATAAGTTGTTTGTTGTTTATCAGAAATTCTAGTGGAACTCGATGACCTCTAGGTTTATTTGTTAAATCTGGCAATCCTATGAACAACACAAGTGAGCTTGGCCTTTTAGTGCCAACCTCTGCAAGCTGGTATCAGCAGATTGAAATCACCAGCAAGAACTCTCCCCCACTACCTTTTGCCAAATAGCCAAACAATAGGACGCTTTGTACCAAAAAAACAGGTCAAGGCAAACAAATGCTATAAACCGGCTCCTGGGATTGCCTTGGCCCAGTCAAAAAGGCTCAAGTTAGTCCAGAATGATTTGGGGAAGTAATTGTTTCTTTTCTGATTTCCCCCCACTCCAGGCTATTGAGTGACACCTGTCTTACCCACCACTCCTCCATTTCTGCTTTGTCTTCCGGTATTTAATCATTGAATGGTATTCTAGAGTAGAACTCAGCAGGGGGAACAGGTAATTTAGATCACCCTGCTTGCTTCATTTTCCCTGGGACTCATTAAAGGCCTGGCAATCTCTACCTTCCTTCATTTCTAACTCTGAGATATGTGGGTCTCTAACCTGCAGAACGCCTTGTGTGTTCTGAGCTTTTAGCCTCCTTTGGTGTTTTCCTTTTTGTGCTAAGGTTGACCTAAGGTCCCTTAGACCAATGTTTCCCAAAGGGTATCCTGCAAAACCACATGCTAAGTAAAGTGCCCCAGGCCCTCCCTCCTTATGCTTTAGCACTGAAAGCCAGATACTGGACATCTATTAATAAGGCAGTATTTGATTCCCGGTCTGCTACTGATTCTCAAGTGTTTACCTCTTTCCGGAGCCTTGGAAGCCATGAGTGGCAAGACAGAGACGCTCCTGGCTTTTCCGTTCACGTGGGTCCTTTACTCCCTTTTGCCTCCTGCACGGTTGTCACCTGTATTCAAGTGGGGCCTGTACCTTCTCAGTTCTTTCTGGTTTTGCATTCTTAGTTCTGGGCTCCAGACAAAAAGAGGGGCTCTTGTCTCCTTTTAGGAAATTTCTTCGTTTATTAAGAGGAGGGCTGATTCCTGGCCTTAAGCCACGGGGAAGACCAACACCCAAGCAAACAAGGCACACTCTTTCTCTGATGCACGTCAAAGTGTGCTGGGCTGTCAGGTTGGTAGAACCTGGAACCTCAACATTTTACTCCTTGCTGCCAGTTAGAGGCACACACTGGGCAAGCCGATGTGACTTGGGAGATATGGCTACAATGGGAGCTGACACCTTCCAGAACACTGAAACGTGCCTAAGAGGAGCTAGCGAAAGAAGACTGGGGAGGGGGGCACCTGGGTGGCTCAGTGAGTTAAAGCCTCTGCCTTCAGCTCAGGTCATATTCCCAGGGTCCTGGGATCGAGCCCCGAGTCGGGCTCTCTGCTCAGCGGGGAGCCTGCTTCCTCCTCTCTCTCTGCCTGCCTCTCTGCCTACTTGTGATCTCTGTCTGTCAAATAAATTAAAAAAAAAAAAAGAAGAAGAAGAAGACTGGGGAGGGACATCTTGAGCAAAAACTCGAAGGGAGGATGTGTTGGATTGGATGCGCAGAGGAAAGGAATTTGTTCTGCTGTGGAATGAATGAATAAAGCCTTAAAAGCTTCCAGTCAGAGCCGACTTATCCATCAGGCAATGTGGACTCGGTGTTTAGGACCTAAGAGCTTTGCAGGGTCCATTGAAAATGTTTGCAATATGAGGAAAAACACATGTGTGACTCTGAAATCTGAAAAGAAAATACAAAATTATTATCAATAAACGCTTAATTGCGTGTCAGCAAAATGTAAAAACGTGGTAACTGAGCACTTCTAAACATCTCATTACATTTGAAAATTTATAGATCAGATCTTCTCACTTCATAAGAACCTCTGAACGTATACTGCCCAGAAATCATAGCTGATCACTAATTCAGTGTGTTGCTCGTAGCCAAATAACTTAAAAAGCAAGATTATGAATATCATTTAAACTTTTTACAGGAAAGTACTTGATTGGGATATGAGTACATCTTAATATATTTAATATAATGTGCGACAGCCCTGAACCATAATTACACTGTCCAGAACTGCTTATCTTGCCCTTAGGTCCCTGTTTGGGATTCCAGCCCAGGGATCTCTCAAGAGCATTTTCCTGATTAGCACCATGACTAATTGCACACAAGCAGAATTTATATACAGAACATAAATTCTTAAGGTCACAGAAAAATGTAAAAGCAAAATAAAGAGCGTCTCTGAATTCCCACACTGAGAGCCCTCTTCCATGGTTACTGGGTTAGTGTTTGGGAGCTTTCTTTGGTTTTTAGAAAAGGTTTGTGACCTCCACTAGAAAAGAAATTCCCTCAATGCCTTTGAGAATTCTGGATGCGAAGCCCTTCCTCACAGAGTCCTGTCTGGGATAAATGCCTCTGTAGTTAGGGGACTTTCACCTCAGCCCTCCTTTCTACCACCCCCTATCATTTCTAGGTGAAATGTGGGCCAACTATTAAAGAAAAGGGGTCAGAAATGCTGCTGAGCATAAGAAGATGGGAGGAAGGGGTGCCTGGGAGGCTCAGTTGGTTAAGCGTCTGCCTTTGGCTCAGGTTATGATCCTGGGGTTCTGGGAGGGAGCCCCACACCGCTGAGCAGGGAGCCCACTTCTCCCTCTCCTCCTGCCTCTTCCCTGCCCCCGGCTTGTGTGCTTTCTCTCTTTCAAAAAAATTAAAAAAAAAAAAAAAAAGAGGGGAGGAAGCCACTCCACGTTTGGTGCTGGAGTAAAATGGAAGCGGAGAATGAGTCTTTGGGGAACGAGATTGCAGATAAATACATCTGACCAAGTGACATTGCCTGCCCCGTCTCATTGAAGCTTATAAGGATTAGATGTTATATTATTCATTAGATACCCCCCCCCTTATTTGTGGAGAGCGGAGGAAGAGGGGACACAGGCAAAACTAGTGTTCCTTGCTTTGCCCTCCCTACCTCTGTGGGTTTACTAAGGGCCCTGGGGTTGCACTGGTGCTGCAGCAGCCCGCCCCAGGCTGGTACCCGGAGGGTCTGAGCCCTTCTCTCTGCTGCTGATGCCCCGGGAGGCTTTCCAAAGTCGGGGGTTGGGGTGGGGGCTCCCCTCTCTTTGCGGGAGCCTAGGGCTGCTTCTGCTCTTCCCTGACCACAAACCTTATCCGCAGCTTCTTGACAGTTACTTCGAAGCCTACCAGCACGTGTTGGACCCTGAGGAGAGGTTTGCCTTAGCACAAGTGATCACTGACCTAATGCACAGGCGCCCGAGGTTTGATCTCAGCCGCCCTTATTTCCTTAAAGCCTACCGAGATGAGGGCACCTGCCTGAGGCTTCACTTGGAGCTAGTAAGGGGCATCCTCAATCAGCACGTAAGTACATTTGGGTTTTAAAATATCACATATGGGAAGACGATGGAAAACCCAGGCCAGAACCGAAAAGTGTTTTCCTTTAATCGCGTGTACAGAATCCGGGTTTTCTAAGGCAGCGCATTCGGCGTGTTTATTTGAAAGCTCATTTGCATTGTTGAATTCCAAGCATAACTACGGTCTTAAAAGGAAGTTTCCAACCCTAATTACATTTAATGCTCCACAAAAAATAGAAAGCTTATTTTCACTAGATGATAGAGTTTAGTGGTATTGAAAGGAGGATGAACTTACCCCCTTTAGAAGCTATGAATGTATAAAGTGAGGTTTATTATTATTTTTAAGTGTTGTGGCTATTTTTAGGACGCTAAAGGAAAAATTACAGTGTAGGTCCTCTGGGGGGAAAGCCAGTGGCAGGAAGTAAGCAGGAGATGGATTGTTACAGTGCATTTACCCTAGACCTGGTTAGAATTTTTTCCTTGTAGTCAATTATTTGACAGAAAGTTTTCCTGTGCCTCCTAAGATTGTCTGAATTTGGTTGCCTTTGCTTTTCTTGGCTGACCCTGGGCTCAGACTGAAAGACCAGTGTGTCTTCGTGTAAGTGGATCCTCAGGACCGTGTCTGGGTGAAAATTAGTCAAATAATGAAGGGACGCAAAAGACTGCTGTTCTTCGCATATCAGGGCTCATAATTCACAGCCATGGGAAAGCTTAACTTTTCTAATTTTAACTTTTATGCTACATTTCTAGATAGAGCGTCAGCGGGAATATGTCCAGAGGCTTTGGCAGGAAGGCCGTCCAGATGATAGCAGTAACTTTGGACTTCCCCTTAACATAATTTGCAAACAACTTATTTCCATCAACAATAGCTGGTATGGTGGCATTGTCTTTAGACATTTTACATTTAATCTCTTAGATAAGTTAAGTGTATGATGTTAAGTCTAAATAGTCTATAAAGTACCTCTCAATTATTTGGGGAGATAAGTGAAGGGGCTATAAAGGCCTTCAAAGAGGGATTCTCTCTCTCTCTTTTTTTTTTCTTAAGTTTTTTTTTTCTTAAGATTTTCTTAAGATTTATTTATTTGACAGAGAGAGATCACAAGTAGGCAGAGGCAGGCAAAGGGGGAGGGGGAAGCAGGCTCCCCACTGAGCAGAGAGCCCGATGCGGGGCTCAATCCCAGGACCCTGAGATCATGACCTGAGCCGAAGGCAGAGGCTTTAACCCACAGAGCCACCCGGGTGCCCCGTTTCTCTTGCATGCTCAATATCCATTTGTTTTGTAAGCATTATTGTAAGTAATAAAGAACACGAGGCTAGAATTTAAAATTATACCACTGGGTACAGAATCTTTTCCCTTGAGAAGTTCTATTAAAAAAAAGCAGTTACTCTTAAAATGTCATCCGAGGGTTTAATCTGAAGTACCACAAATCTATTTGATCTAGGAATTGTTTAATATTTTTACTTTTAAGTTATATTTTCATCTTTAAGTTGTTTTCAAATATTTGAATGCCAATTAATGTTTACAGGTTTACTTGGATGTGCTTTAAAGTGTCTCAAGAAGAAATCTATTTGATCTAGGAATCTATTCTAGTTTCTAGGAAACTATTTATTCTAGAAACCAAAAAGGTTTCCGCAGACTCACCTGTGACCCCTACCCCTTTAAGGAGCAAATTAAATTTCCCGAGATCACTCAGAGAGGGTACATAACTTTAAGTCACCCCCTTGACATGTAGTTTGAATTCCCATTCCTTCCTGGCTATGGAGGGTAGTGAGGGAATCGGCAAGTGGGTGATAAACCCCAGGCTGGTCTGCAGGGCCCGTGATCACAATCTTTCTATGGCCTTCAAAGGGTGGAGAACTTGTCCAGCTCCTTTCCACATGGAATGAGTACCTGTTGAGCTCCTATAGCTCTCAGGCCACTGTGCTGGGAGGTGAGGGCACAGTTGTGAACAATCAAGGCACGGCCTGGCGCTCCTGTCAAGTGCGCACTTTCAGTGGGACATTGCCACACTGGGCTATGGAATCCTCCTGGGGACCAGCAGGTTGTCGAGGGATTTCATAGCTTATGTTCCAACCTTATCCCTTGAGAAAGAGCCCTGGGAGTTCTAGGCACAAGACAGCATGTTCTCCACGGACCTTTCTCAGGAGTGTTTTCTTCACTGTAACAAGCTTGGGACATCAGTTGGGGCGGGGGGAGAGGGGGGCTGGCTATGGAAAAGACTCTATTGTTCAGGAAATGGGTTTTTGGCAGAACTTGGTAGAACTATATGGGTACAAAGACCTGTCAGAATAGTCTCAAAAGCAAATGTTATTTGCTCAATGAGATTCCTTTCCAACCTTAGGGTTGTATTTTTTAAGATCTAGAACAAAGAAGAATCCCATTTGAATAGGTTTAAGAAGTATTTACGCTCTTTAGTACCATGTAGATATGGAAAGGCCCTTGACTTATGCTGTACCCTCTATTTTGAAAGGAATACCAACAGACAAGCATTTTCTCATTTCTGGTCTCACCCATTTATAAGATAGAACGTTCTTATGGAGAACATGAATGATTCCAGCAGCTGTGTACAGAGTTTAAAATTTCTCTTTGTTTATTACCATTTTGGGGGAAAAGGATAAAGACTCATGGAAAAATATAGAAACCAGTCATGGACATTATTTGTTTAATATTTTTACTTTTAAGTTATATTTTCATCTTTAAGTTGTTTTCAAATATTTGAATGCCAATTAATGTTTACAGGTTTACCATATACAGTTGAAGACCCATTAGGGTAGTCTGGGTAAAGGAGATGTGTGATCTTTCTGTATACTGTTTCCTACCATTGCATGTGAATCTAAAATGGTTTCACAATGAAAAAGTTTAATTAAACAAGCAAAAAGAATCAGATTGGACTTTTAGGAATAAACTCTTACAGCTTCCACTTTTAAAGGGATTCACGTTAAAGCAAAGGGCATGTTGTATAATCGGGTGGAGTCTGGATGGCCTCTTTGGCCCCTTTGAACTTCTAATTTTTTATAATGCCCTGGAGTATAGCAGCTATTTTATAAGTCTTAAAAAATGAAAAATTCAAATATCTTTTGAAATAGATTAAGTTCTTCATTGTGTAAAATTGTCATTGATTGGTCCTCTTTTTAAGCCCAGCTTTGAAAAATATTTATCTGCTGGAGTTCCATCCTTCCCTGGGCCTGGCATCACTCATCTCCCGATCCCTTGAGCACCTCCTCCAGGAGGCCCGCCACACCTGCAGACCAACATCCGCCAGCAGCTTCACCTTGCTGGAGAGACGTGTGCTGCGGCTGGCCCTGGATACGTGGCTTACACCGGCCAGGCCCGAGTCCTGGTACAGCACTCAGCTCCAGAGGGATGTAGGTTCTCTGAAGAGGGTCGGGGAGGCGGGGGTTCCTTGGCAAAGAGAATGTTTCCACCCAGATGTTACTACTTAGCTATGTTTTTCTGTTTGGCTCTGTTCCTCGCCTGTTTGGCCAGAGACAGATCATAGTCCTAGGCCTTGCCAACATTTTTATGTAATTCTTTTTTCATTTTTGGTCAAAGTTTCTACTTTATCAGGATACTACTACATTTAGAAGGGAGATGTACATAGGTATGTGGGAAATGTTTTCAGGCCTAATATATATATATATATTTTTTTAACTATATATATATATTTTTTTAAAGATTTTATTTATTTATTTGACAGAGAGATAGAGAGATGATCACAAGCAGGCAGAGAGGCAGGCAGAAAAGGGGAAGCAGGCTCCCTGCTGAGCAAAGAGTCCGATGCGGGGCTCGATCCCAGGACCCTGAGATCATGACCTGAGCCAAAGGCAGTGGCCTAACCCACTGAGCCACCCACGCTCCCAACAATATATATTTTTATTAAAAATTATATATTTCATTTTCTCTGAGACGATTCCTGAAATTCCCTCTTTTTGTCCTGAGCTGAGATCTGATACAGGAGACAGAGAGTACTGAGTGAAGAGTCAGGGACCTGGACTCAAGTTCAGCCCTGCCATGAATTTCCTGCGTGACTCTGAACATGCCTCTTAGCCTCTCTGAGCTTCCCTTTCCTATTTTCTAACATTATGTTTGTGTATTTGAGGAGAGGAGGATGGAAGTGAGCTTGATGGTCTCTAAAGTCCCTTTCAACTCTAATGTTCTGTGGTTCAAACTGTGGCCCAATGATTTACCTGGTGTTTGTAGTTAGATTTTAATTCTTTTCTTTTTCTGTTAAGGCTATCACAGTTGAGCCTGGGTTCCAATTTGACCTTACCCTGTGTGGGTACATACTTTATGATGAAAGAACTTTTAAGGGCCCCAGCTGCAAAAAATATATCCCTTCCATGTGTCTGCCTTGGCCTCCTATTCCCTCTTGCCCAAACTAAAATTTTATTTTACTTTAATTGGTTTTAAATTGATCAAAAATTTTTATCAGAATTTTAGCAAAAGAAGAAAGCAAAAAAAAAAAATACCCTAAATATAATCACTCAAATGCATTCACAATAAATTCACAATTCACAAAAAATTCACAATTTTTCTGAACTCACGTCTTCTTCAAATGGGAGTTAACATAGTTACAATCATATCCTTCCTACCCTACCCCCTGTTTTCCTTAGTTAACATTGTATTATATATTTTTCCATATTACTAACTGGTCTTTATACTCACATTTATGAGTATAATTCCCTCAAGGGATGAATCACAACCTATCCAACTATTTCCCTATTGTTGGACATTCAAGTTGTTTCTAATTTTTCATCATTATTAAAAATGTTATAAGGTACATCTCCATGCTTACAGATTTTTCCATATTTTAAATCAATTCCTTTTGATACATTCTTAGAAATGGAATCACTGGAACAAAATTTAAGTCTTTGGACGCAATTTGGAATATTGAAATGCCACCAATAATTTAAGAGTACCGATTATGCCACATTATACAGTATTAAGCATAAGCATATAAGGTCTATATATATTTATGTAAGTATAAATATATCCGTCTCTATATATACATAACATTGCACTGTTGGCATTGCACTGTTAATTTTCATTTCCTTGGTATTTGTTGTGACTAAATATCCTTCCAAAAGTCTTGTTACAAGCTGTATTTTTTCTGACTCTTCTGTTCTTTCCCTTTATTTATCTCTTAGAATCCTAATGTCATTCCTGTCCACTTACATGAGCTCCCTTAAATGAAAGCCTTAACCCTTTTGTCTATCATATTTTCTGCAATATTTCTCCCTATTTGTCTTTTTATTTTTTTAACTTTATTTTCTTATAGAAAAAAATCCGTTGATCTTTTTCTTTGTGACTTCGTCTATCTTCCTAAATCCAGAAAGCAAATCGTTTCCCAGATGTTATATGTCTTACTTTTTTCTAATTTCCTAAGGTTTTGATTTCATTTTAAAAATATTTAACTTCTTGGGACGCCTGGGTGGCTCAGTTGGTTAAGCCGCTGCCTTCGGCTCAAGTCATGATCCTGGGGTCCTGGGATCGAGTCCCGTATCGGGCTCCTTGCTCGGTGGGGAGCCTGCTTCCTCCTCTCTCTCTGCCTGCCTCTCTGCCTGCTTGTGTGTACTCTCTCTCTCTCTGACAAATAAATAAAATCTTAAAAAAAAAAAAAATTTAACTTCTTTAGTATTCTACCTGGAGACAGACAGAGAGAGAGAAAGAGAGAGAGGGGGGAGGGTATGAAGGAGGGTATGGCTCAAAATTCCAAAATTACCAGTCATGTATCTTACTACCAGTTATTCCAGATTCTTTTCACATTGTATTATGGTACCAGATCTTTTAAATGTACTTTAAATTCTCTTTTAACTCATAGTGAATATTTGAGATACCTTTCTAGTTTCCCATTGATGCCATGCCAGTTTTAACTATTATTATTATTATTATTTTTAAAGTGGGTTCAAATTTGTATCCAGAAATGGTAAATCCTCAGATTAACCTTTTGCATTAGGCCAAAAAATGGGGCAGGTATTGCCCTCAGAAGACATGCAGAAATTAGTTTAATACATTTCTTTATCACTTTGGAAGACTCCAAGAATTGAGAAATTGCATCTTCAAGTAGAACAGGGCTATGGCAGATGAGTGGACAGATAAGGAAGCTGGTGCACCCTTAGGGAGCCGAGCCAGGAAAGGCAGATGTGGGGGCCCCAACTGGGTCCTTGCTGGGACTAAGTGGGAGGGTACCAGAGACGTCAGAGCAGAAGAGCCAACCATGCCAGGAGGGAGTTAAAGAACAATGCGGTTATTTCAAAAATTGCCCAGGGCTGGCTCTTCCACCAGGACACTGTAAAGGCAGCTTAGCGTATTGTTAAACTACTGAACTTGGAATCAGGAAGTGTACATCTACTCTTGGTACTGCTGTGTGACCTTGGGAAGTTGCGGTGTTGCTTCAGATTTTTCACTGATGAAATGGAAATCATGGCATCTGTGGTTCCTACTTCATGGGGGATCTTGTGAAGATAGATATGAGGTAATGTATGTGAAAACACGTAGAAATTTTGAAACTGCAGTTAGAAGAGGAAATTGTTATTATTATTGGCCTCTAAAATACTCGGAAAATATCAGGGATTTCTACTTCTGTTCTTTATTTTGGCTTAAAGTATTTATAACAATGATAACAGCAAATGCTATGTACCAGGCACTTTTGTATATATTAATCACTTAAATTTTCCCAACAGTTCTATTAGGTAATTATTATCTACTTGTTCCTCTCAGCTACTGTTACTATTCTTATCCCCCTTTACAGATGAGGGAACTGAGAGATAGCAAAATTACACAGGCTTTTAAGTGGCAGTGCTAGGACTTGAAGCCGGGAAATCTGGGTCCAGAGGCTGTGCCACCTACAATGTTTTTCTTAATGTAGGAACTTTCTTTTTTAAGTTTTTAAAAGTGCTTTTGTTTTCTTCCAGCTGTTTTCAGCTAAAGTAATGGGAGATCCCTTTCTTCTGGAGGAGATAGGTCTGTTTGCTCTCAAGTCTGCCGCAGACGAAGGACAGAACCAAAGCCAAGGTTCTTCTGTGCAGCTCCTGGAGACATTCTCGAAACTTCTGGAACTTGTGACCCTCCGCCACCGGCTAATAGAAATGAGTCTGGAGAGTGTACACTTAGCTCGGTCAGTAGAGTGACTAAGGATCTAGGTGGGGGAGAACAGACCACAGGTTTCTCTGTCTATAAGTCTTGTTCCCTTGGTGCTCCAGGGCAGCCAGAGTGAGCTTTCTAAATGGCTGAAATGACCACTTTGCTCACTTCTTCCTTCTCCACCCAGGCCACCCTACATGCCTCTCTGACCATTCATCTAGGCTAGGCCCTCTTCCCAGCACCTGGGCTTCCTCTCCATTCAGTACACTGCCTTTCACTTAGATGCTTAAAACTGGTTTATCAGTTTTCCTGCTGGTGTAAGCTCTCTGGTTGCAAAAACAGTGTCTATGTTCCTTCCTGTGGTATCCCATCACCCGGTATGAGGCCTGACCTACACGGTCCCTCTGAGTATTTACTGGATTTGCTCTTAATTATGATGAGGTTGAATAGCAGAGCAGAAGCAGTAGAGAGACTAGAGGGAGGTGAGGGAGGAGTCAGTGACAGTAGCCAGGCCTGCAGAGGTTTGGAAGATTCAAGAAGGAGAGACAGAGAGATTGAAGAGTTAGGTTTAAGGTATGAGTGTGTAGTGGATGGGAAGACATCCAAGTGGACATGTTCTATGAACAGGAAAGATATGGAGTTAAAGGGTCTGTTGCAAACATGTATGAGTTATGTTCTAGTCCTCATGAGAGGCCATACAGACCTAAAGGGTCCAGTCATCTACCACAAACCATTACTGAGGGCCTGCTATGGCCAGGGTCTGTAGTGGGGACTTTATGTGTATTTATTCATTGAATTTCCAGAATATCCTTACTAATATTTTACCAGCAAGGAAGTAGAGGCTCAGAAAGTTAAGTAATTTGCCTAAGATCACATAACTAGAAAGTACTAGAAGCAGAATTCAAACTGTAAGTTCAGATATTTATTCACTTTTATGATACTGCCGCCCCATAATTTTTGATCCTTGTTTTCAGGGAGCTCACAATTTAAATGTTAGTTCTACTACAGTTTAATATGATATTTTAGTCATATAACCAAAATACTATAGGAACTCAGAAAATGTATTATTTCATTTTTTATAAGTGGATCAAGGAAAACTTCATAAAAGAGGCACTGTTGAGGGATGAACTGTGTCCCCTGGCTGGTTTGTGTGTTCAAGTCCTAATCCCCAGTGCCTCAGAATGTCACCTCATTTGAAGGTAGGGTCTTTACAGAGGGAATCAAGTTAAAATGAAATGATTAGGGTGGGCCCTGTTCCGATATGACTCATGTTCTTATAAGAGGAGGAAACTTGGACACAGACATACAAAGAAGGAAGATGATGTGAAGACACAAGCAGAAGACGGCCATGTGTAAGCCAAGGAGAGAGGCTTGGAACAGATCCTTCCCTCATGGCCCTCAGAAGGAAACAACCCTACCAACACCTTGATCCCAGACTTCTAGCCTCCAGAACTGTGAGATAAATCTCTGTTTATGGTACTTTGTCACAGGAGCCTAGCAAACTAATAGAGGTGCCCTTTGAATTCAGCCTTAATGTACCAACTTTTCAAAATGGAGAAATGTGTTAGAATGTGGGTGTGGGGGGCGGGGAGACATTCTAGACTCTTAAGGCTGAACTAGCAGAGAGGCATCTGAACGGGGCCTTGCTGCAAGCCATGTAAATGTGGGAGCAGAGCACAGAGTTGGGACAGGACAGAGGTAGGCTCACAAGTTCTTATACTAGGGGGTGATCATTAGGGCTTAGGGTTGGAAGACGAACTCCCCAAGGAGGGGACAGAAAAGATGAGCAGAGGACCAGGTTTAAAATGTAACTTAAATACTAGGATTTGAAAATAAAAGAGGAAGAGAAGCCAATGAAGACTGAGAGATAGTGGTCATGAGGCAGGAGTGTGGAGACCCTGAATCCAAGAGAACAAAGATGTTCCTCAAAGAAAGGACAGTTACCAGCTGTAAAGAGCTCTGAGAGAAAATAGTGAGCCTTGTATTGAAAGCAGTATGGGTGACCCCATGAGCACTATGAAGACAGAAGCCAGCTTGCAGGAAATGAGAGTTGAGGAAGTGCCCAAGCATATCTCCTCCTACTTTAACTACTATATTTAACTGTCCATCATAGCGTAAAGTGGATGCAAGACCTTTATGACTCATTTACTTTATACTGGACTTGGCTTACTCTTGTTTTGACTTTTACTTTTGTGCTTATTCAGATATTTTGGATTTTCTTACCACTTACTTTTCTTTTAGTGGAAAATAATAGCAAATGCTCTTGGTTCTTTATCTAACCCCCCCCCCGCCCCCCGCTTTAGTCTCTATAAGGAACTGGCATGGGAGATGGGTTTTGAAGAGTTCCATTTGTATCTGAGGCCCATTCACTTTGAATTTGCATCACTCAAAGACAAAGTGGACCACCCACCTCCTGTCTTTATCACCTCTCTGCTGGAGGACAGTGATCAAGTGGACAGGTGAGCCTTGAAAAGGTCAAAGTGAAAATAATGTAGTGGTAGAATAAACGGTCAGTGAAAAATAATTTCTATCACCACTGGCACACAAATACAATTTTATTTCCAAATTCCCTCTCTTATATTCTATCTGTCATGATGCCATTTCTTTTTTCTTTTTCTTTCTTTTTTTTTTTTTCTTTACTAAGGGGCAGGGGAGATCTCAGTGAAGGGGGATAATTGAATTGAAAAATACTGATTAATGGAAGAATTGGATCAGAGAGCTCAAGTGAGATAGAATCACAGGCTCAGCCACTGCCCAGGTTGACCATGTTGCTTCTGGGTATAAGGAGGTGGGAGGGTTTGTCTCATGGGGCAAGAACCATGGACCAGAAGTCCAGATCACTTCTTACTTTCCCTGGAATGAGGAAGAAGTCAGTCAAATTTTTTGAGCAGCTGTTTCCTTGAAACTCTAATATCATGTACGAATCTAACATGCATGGCAATATCTCAGTCCGACTCTTTTGCTGGCCAGCAGCGGAAGCAGACTCAAAGCAATGAAACTTCTTCATGCCCCATAGGTTCAGCCCGTTGCTGGAAAGAAAACACTCTGGCTAGTGGCAGATCATGAATCTACTTAGTTGGGAAAAGAATCCTTTTCCTCTGGGCTGAGAAGAAACCTCTGTCTCCCTAGTCTCTCCTTCTCTTCTAATCTGTCCTTCCCCTGAGGGTCCCAGCTCTGTCCCTGGAGATTCCTGGTACTGGCCCCACACCAAGGAAAGCAAAGATGACTCCAAGGGGGGAAAAGTCACCTTTGTTTTGCTAGTGTGGCTTAGCGCTCAAAATGTAACTTTGATGTGTTAATACGTTAAAGGACTCCTCTCTTATCCAAAAAGACCATGGGCTGAAATGGAGAAGGTTAGAATGATAGAGTATGAATAGAATTTCTCAACCTTGGTATTATCGAGATTTGGGGCTGCGTAACTCTTTCTTAGAGGGGGCTGTCCTGTGCAGCAGAAGTGGCTTATCAGCACCCCTGACCATTGCCTCCTAAATGCCAGTAACACATCTCCTTCCCAACTGTAACAATCTCAGATGTCTCCAGACATTTCCAAATGTCCCCTGGAGGCAAAATATTTCCTAATCTAACCTGTCGCACTAGCTAAACCAAAAAGAGAATTTATCATAAGGATATAGAGATGTCTCACAGAAGGCAGGAAGGGTGATTGGGCCTCAGATGAGGCTAACTAGGTCTCCAACCTGGAGCCAAGCTATTCTCTGGCTCTTCAAGGGCCTCCTATTGGAGCTGGTATTCTACACTGATGTGAAATAGGGCATATTTTTGTTCAACTGGAATCAACCAATCAGCACAAAGTGCTCAAATCATCTGTGACCTGGTCAAGCTGTGATTGGTTCTCCCAACAATGACCCAACACTCCTACAAGATCTGGGAGCCTTCTGAGTTACTGGGGGAAGGTTTATGCATCCAAGGATCTTGTCTCTTGAGTTTGCATTTATTTTATGTATGTTAATTCCTTGAAGTTGACACTTTGGAGTGCTGTTATAACAACAACATATATCAAACATGAGCATAGTGGCTTACATTTTAAAAAGCATGTTCATGCTTATTATCCCATTTAATATTTGCCTTAACCCTATGAGATAGGTGATATCTCCCATTTACAGATGAAGAAACCAAGATTCATAGATGCTAAGTTACTTGACCAAATCTCATAGGTATGGACAAAGGACCATATCCCAAGGCATAAACATGGTTGCAAAGAACATTTAGAAAATTATTGGGGCAATGGAAGAGAGCAAGAACTGGACGGCTTTTAGGGAGTGGACAAAGGGGCTTGAGTTAGTGAAGACCCTGAAGACATGAGGTCAAAGTTCAAAGAGAAACAGGATAAAACAGTAGAATGGGTTTCAAGAGAAAAGAATTTGGAGTCAGTGGTCACCACAAGGAAACTGCAGGGAGATCAAGTCCCATAAGGATTGAAAAGACCCCAGAGCCCTTCAGTCTTTGGGCAGAAATATCAAGTCTTATGTAATATCTGTACTTGGTATTATTGTGGATGTCTCAGAGCTGATCGCATACGATTTGGTCCCATCAGAAAGGGCATCTGTTGACTAACGGCACAGAACAACAGAACCATGTCATGTTTCTTCTTGCAGATATGCTCCTGCTACCCTTGTCTTAGCCATCTCTGAGGTGGATGATAACCAGGTTGGCAAGTTCAGCTTTTATACAAAGGAAGCCATCCTTAAGGTAAATTATTTTTTTAAAGAAAACTAAAGTAAAATTAAGCAATTTGCTTATGTATTTCTTTAAAAATCATCATATTTAATTCATATGTTTGGATCCCATGTAGAAAAAAAGCTTCTGGCTCATAAATAATGATGATTGCCTTGTCTTATTTGTTGTGCGTATTGGTCTGGTTTGAACCCTAGAGCCTGCACCACCGCTTGCAATAACTTCTGTTAGGTTTTAAAAGGAAGCACATGTTGTGAGCCATCTTTGTGCCAGGTTTTTAAAATATGCACCTGTTATTGGAGCTTTTACCTGATCTTAAATTTGGTGCTGTTATTTTTCCCCTTCCACTTAAGTGAATTTCTTTGCTCCTGTGCATGTATGTGTAGGTTTGTATTTGTGTATTTTTTACTTTTTGAATTTTTTTTTTTAAGATTTTATTTATTTGAGAGGCAGTCAGAGAAAGCATGAGTGGGGGCAGGGGAAGGACAGAGGGAGAGGGACAAGCAGACTCCCTGCTGAATGTGGAGCCCACTTTAGGACTCAATCCCAGGACCCCGAGATCATGGCCTGAGCCAAAGTCCATGGCCTGAGCCAAAGTCCGATGTTTAACTGACCAAGTCACCAAGGCACGCCTGTGTGTGGATTTTCTAAATGTTAATCTAATCTTGGCGGTTTTTAAAAGGCTGCCACTGGGCAGGTTTGCTAGTTCATCGGAGCCTACTCATCCTTTTCTGACCAGAAACCTGATGGTGTCCAGCTACAGGGCAAATCAGGCCAGGAGGGTGCCTTCCTGGGATGAAATGGTGCTTAGAGAGAGACCAGATTCACTCCTGTGGCCGAGAAGGAGCAAGGATCTCAGCTCACCGTGCAGTTTGATTCCTATGTTGACATGTTAAATAAATGGTGATCTCAAATCCTCTACTTCATCTCTTTCTTTATGGCAGAAATTCCTAATACCTTTCACATTTTCTTCCTTTAGCTCTTATTCCATTCAGGAGTGGAAAATATGCAAGTGACCCTTGCATGCCAAGCAGCTCAGAAAAATGCCTTGATGGTGGCTCTCCAGCAGGCATCCTTCTATCCCATGCCCCGGTGCGGCTGTCCTGCTGATGCAAAGGTCAGCCTATAAGATAGAGAAACCTGAGACATGCTACCATGATGACAGCAGATGCCAGGGTATCCCTTCCACCCCTTCTTCCCCTTAGCCTGCCCCCTCTCTCCTCCCTTCTTTCCTTCTTCCCCTCCTCCCCTTCATTCCTTCTCTTTCTTCCTTCTTTACCTTCTTTTCTATCATTTCATCTTCTTTCCTTCCCTCCTTCCCTCCTGCCATCCTTTCCTTCTTTCCTAATGTGAAGTCAACACATGAACAGATCCTTACTGAGTCTCTTAATTTTTAGTGATTTGCAAACAATTTTTTCTTTGTGTGTTACTGTGGTATTGGCTAGCTAGAATCATCCAGCAGAAAACATCTTGTTCCTCCACCTCGACCCTTTGTAGATAACTGACTTTATTGTTTTCTGTTTTATTCTTCCTGAATTGCTTTTTGCAAAAGTAAACGGAGATATTTGTCCCTTCTTTTTTCTACAAAAGGTAAGGCACAATGTATAACCCACCCCCCCGCCCAGATTTCTGCGGTTGTTATTGAGATCTAATTTACATAACATAAAATTTACCCCTTTAAAGTATATAATTCACTGGATTTCATAACCTTCATCACTATATAATTCCAGATCATTTTTCATCACTTTCAAAGGAAATCCTGTACCCATTAGTAGTCACTTACCATTCCACCCCCTTTCCTCAGCCCGCAGCAAACAGTAATGTACTTTCTGGCTCTATAGATTTTCCTATTCTGAACATTTCACATAAATGGAATCATTCAACATACAGTCTTTTGAATCTGGATTTTTTTCACTTAGCATGTTTTCAAGTTTTATCCATGTTGCAGAATGTAGAATCAGGACTTCATTCCTTTTTACTGATGAGTAACATTTCATTATATAGAGAGATCACATTTTATTTATCCATTCATCAGCTGACAGATATTGGGTTGTGTTACTTTTTGGCCATTATGAATAAGGCTACTGTGAACATTCATGTGTAGGTGTTTACAAGGACATATGTTTTGAGTTTTGTTAACCCTTGTTAATGTCTCTCTTTTTTTATTTTAGCCCTCCTATTGGGAGTAAACTGGTATCTTATTGTGGTTTTGATTTGCATTTCTCTAATTACTAATGACATTGAACATCTTTTCATGTGCTTATTGGCCACTTATATGTCTTCATTAGAGAAATTTCTATTCAAATTCTTTCCCTTTTATATAAAATAAAATTTGTCTTTTCATTATTGAATTATAAGTTATTTATGTATTCTGAATACAAGTATCAGTACATGTATACTTACCAAGTATATGATTTGCAAATATTTTCTCCCATTCTGAGGGCCATCTTCTCACTTTCTTGATGGTATCCTTTGAAGCAGAACTTTTTCATTCTGATGAGTTCCATTCATCCAGTCTTTCTTTTGTCATTTATTCTTTTGGTGTCATATTTAAGAAATCGTTCCTGAATCCAAAGTCACAAAGGTCTACTCCTCCATTTTCTTCTGAGATCTTAGGTCTTGCATTTAGGTCTATGTCCATTTATGGTTAATTTTTGTACGTAGTGTGAGGAAAGGGTCTAACCTCATTCTTTGGCACATGGTGTGTTGTCCCAGCACCATTTGTTGAAAAAACTCATCTTTCGCCATTGAATTATCTTGACACCTTTGTAAAAAATCAATTGACCATAAATGTAAGAGTGTATTTCTGGACACTGAATTCTAGTCCATTGTTGTATATGTCTATTTTTATGTTACTACCCCTGCTGTTTTGATTATTGTAGAGTTGTATTAAGTTTTGAAATTGAGAAATGTGAGTCCTCCAACTTTGTTCTCCTTTTCAGGATGGCTTGAGCTATTTTGAGACCCTTGAATTTTTATATGAATTTTAGGATCAGCTTGTCAATTTCTGCACACACACACACACAAAAATTTGAGACTTTGACAGGGATTGGATTGAATCTATATATGAGTTTGAATACTATTGCTGTCTTAAGTCTTCTGATCCATGAACATGGATGTCTTTCTATTTACGTCTTTAATTTCTTTCAACAGTATTTTGTAGTTGTCAGTGTGCAAGTTCTGTACTTCTTTTGTTAAATTAATTCCAAAATATTTTATTTTTTATTCTGTTATTATAAATGGAATTGTTTTCTTAATTTCATTTTCAGAATGTTTATTGCTAATATAGAGAAATGCCATTTGTTTTTGTATATTGATCTTATATCCTGCCACCTTACTAAACTAGTTTATTAGTTTTAGTAGTTTACTTGTATGTATGTATGTATTTCTTGGGATTTTTTAAAAAGACTTTATTTGGGCGCCTGGGTGGCTCAGTTGGTTAAGCAACTGCCTTCGGCTCAGGTCATGGTCCCAGAGTCCTGGGGTCGAGTCCCACATCAGGCTCCCAGCTCCATGGGGAGTCTGCTTCTCCCTCTGACCTCCCCTCTCATGCTCTCTCTCACTCTGTCTCTCTCTCTCAAAATAAATAAATAATAATCTTTAAAAAAATAAAATAAAATATTTATTTGAGAGAGAGAGAGGCACAAGCAGTAGGGGAAGGGGCAGAGGGAGAGGTAGAAGCAGACTTCCCACTAAGCAGGGAGCCTGACACAGGGCTCAATCCCAGGACCATGAGATCATGAACTGAGCTGAAGGCAGATGCTTAACTGACTGAGCCACCCAGGCATTCCTCCTTAGGACTTTTTATACACAAGATCATGTTATCTGCAAATAGAAATAACTTCACTTCTTCCTTTTTAATCTAGATGCCTTTTATTTCATTTCCTTGTCTAATTGCCCTAACTAGACCATCCAGTACAAAGCTAAATAGAAATGACAAGAGTGGGTATTACTATCTTATTCCTGATCTTGGGGAGAAAGTTTTTAATTTTTTACCACTAATTATGATGTTAATTATGGGTTTTTCTTAGATGTCTTTTATAGGTTGAGGACATTTCTCTCTATTCCTACTTTGTTGAATGATTTTATCATGAAAGTGTTTTGGATTTTATTTACATATACTCTTTGGGACTTTGTTTTTTCACTAAGCAGTATATCCTAGAAATCACTCCACATCAGTTCCTAAGGATTTTTCCCTACTTTTTTAAACAACAGTCTAGTTCTCATGTGCATGTATGTTCACCAGTAAAATTAATCATGGTTTTAGGAAATCAACTTTCCAGGTGGTCTTTTAACATTAAGTCTTATAGATTCTATACAGCTCACCATATTTAACCCTTATCAGATTTGCCAACCTCTATTTATCTATTTCTATTCTTCATGTTAATAGGAGAATTTGAATAGAATTCTCAAGAATACTCATTCCTCACTTCTACTGCCAAATAGTAACTCCCATAGAAATTAAATGCTGAAGTAGAAAATAAGGATAGAGTGAGTTATATTGATTTTTTAAAAATCTCAATCCCCAAAACCTTAATTCAGTCCCTCCTATAAGTTACGCTCATCAGATTATACTGAGGCACAGTTCATGCTCCTGAGGAATTTAGAGACCAGTGTATAGAAGGGGAACAGGCTCTCAAGTGGTTTAAGCACAAGTCATAAAAGAGGTTCAACAAGCTATAGAAGGAATTTAAAGAAAAAGAAAGGTCATATCTGGGGAACCAGGAAGGGCAGCACAGAGAGTGGGCATTTAGGAAAACCTGAAGGATGAGCTTTTTGACAGGCAGAGAGAAGAGCCCTCAGATAACTCATTCTTGGGAACAAAAAAGGGCAGATGGGTACTACCAAAAATGAAGAGCCCAGCTTGACCACCACTGGCGATTTTCATACATAGTTGACATAAGGAATTCTATATTCAATTCCTTTAATCTTATAAAGAATACTAATATATAAAACAGATATAAGTGAGGTTATTCTTATTGAAATGGAGAGTGAAAGTATTATGAGTTCCTAAGATCCATTCAAAAAACAAATGTTTAAAGTCACTGCATTGGAGCAAGAGCAGGAATAGGAAGACATTAGGGCTATATATATGAATGAATATGTGAATATGTATAGTAATATGTGAACATATAGTAATGTATGTGAATATATAGAAATACTGTGTGACTGTGTGTGTGTGTGTGTGTGTGTGTGTGTATTGCTCTCCTACAAGGGTGGGACAAGAAGAGGACTGATGATATAATAAGGAGGAATAAATGATGGAGACAATGAAAGGAAACAAGAGGAAATGAGGGAAGGGAGGAGGAAAGGAAAGAGATGAGAGACAGGGAGAGAACAAAATTGTATACTGCTACCAAAGCCAAAGGAGAAGAGAGTTTCAGGAAGAAATGAGTCACCAAAGAAGATGTACAGATGGTAAATAAGCACATAAAAAGGTGTTTAACACCTTTTTAGTTATTAGAGAAATTAGAGTTGTTAGGAAAATGCAAATTAAAACCCTAGTGAGAAACTACTGCACACCCATTAGAATGGTTAAAATTAAAAAGACTGACCATTTTGAGTGTTGGCAGGGATGTGGAAGATACGGAACTCTCATTCACAGCTGAAGGGAATGCAAAGTGGTCAATCACCTTGCAAGGCATTTTGACAGTTTCTTAAAAACTCAAACATACACTTACCATATAATCCAGCCATTCCACTCCTGGGTATTTACCCAAGAGAAATGAAAACACATGTTCATACGAAAACATACGTGGATGTTTAGTATATGTGCTGCCGAAGCGAGCACTACGCGGATGTTTATAGCAGCTTTATTTAAAATAGCCAAGACCTGGAAAGAACCCAAATGTCCTTAATCAAGTGAACAGATAAACAACTTGTGGTGTATCCATATAATGGAATACTACTCAGCAATACAAATAAATGAGTTAGTGAGATACAGCAATATGGATGAAACTATACAAAAAAAGAGTACCTACTGCATGACTCCATTTATATAAAATTCTAGGAAATGCATTCTAATCTATAGTTGGAGAAAGCAGAGAACAGTGGTTACTTGAGAAGAGGGGCTGGGTGGATGGGATGGTCATTATTCTGATTGCAGATTTCATAGTTGTATACATATGCCAAAACTTAAATATGTGCTGGTTATTAAATGTCAGTTATATCTCAGTAAAGCTATTGTTTTTAAAAGAAGAGGAAAAAAGAAAAAAGTTGAAAGTTGATAGAGTTAAATGTAGAGGGAAGAACCAGAAGAGCAGGGATTAGAATGAGGCCATTTGACATTCTCAAAAGCTCATTGTTGACTGGCAGAGCAGTCCTAATGGGCTCCATTTGCTTAGGCTGAACCACAGTGGGCACCCTGCCTCAGTTTTTCAGATCTTGCAGCCTTGAAGTCCATCAACAGTATTTCTTGAGAGGCCACTCTATACAGAGCACTCCAACTAGCTAACTTGTAGAATGGAGAATTTTTTCAGGGCAATTTAGACTACTGCACTTTATTCTAGAAATAGTTACGCTACTGCCTCACCCCTACATTGTGCAAATACTCTCTTCCCTTCCCTCTTGTACTCTCTCCTCTCCTCCCCACTGTTTTGCTTCTCCTCTCTCTCTTTCACTCCAACCCATCCTTACCCCATGTCTGGGGCATTTTGGGGTCAGTACTACAGGACTTACAAATCCAACAAACTTAATTCACTTTGGTTTAAAACATTTTAGGAAATAAGTTCAGATCTGAGAAATCATGGTGGAATGGGTCCAACCAGAAGAAGAAATTCCAGAATTGTGAATGACATAGAGAACGCACCAGTAGCCCCATATCCAAAAGTTCCAGACACCCTTACTCACCCTTCAGAAAGATTCCAGGCTACCAAAAGGTACTACCCTAGAAGTTTGTTTAAAAAATAACAAAAGTGTCTTCTTTTAAGTCAATTAATAATGTAGTGTTAGGGGATTAAAGGATGCCTAAATTCCCAAAATGACCAGCATGTGTTTAATTTTTAAGACCTTGTATGAAGACCTTGTATGAACACTGAGAAGGCTCAACTTCTTCCAATATACGGTTTATGGAGAGTCACTTGTTCCTTATTTCAGGCCCTTTTCTCCTCCCTTCTCCCTTCTCTTTGTCTCCCCTTTGTCTTCCCTCTCTCTATATTTTTCAAACCGAACAGACAGAACATAAGAAAGAAGAATATGGGCCTCTCCAAATCTTCCATGTTTATCTTAAACTGAAAAGCACAGAATTACCCTCACTCTTCGAACAAGGGTTTTATCAATGCTTAGGATAATAAGGTGATGCATTATCAGAGAGCGACACCTCTGCCGACAGATGGCTATAAATCAAGAATGTCCTATGATGTCCCGATCTCTTTCTACCATGACAGAGAAAGAGAGATATTTGTATTCTATAATAAATATCCTGAGTATTTCCTATAACAGTTTAATTTAATTCTGGCTAATTTAAAATGGGAAAAAGAAAACCAACAAGCAAAACTACTCTACTACCCAAGATATCATTAATCTGACATATGATCAGAGTTCGAATACCCTAAGTTCCCATTCCCAACATGGGGCTGGAAGATGTAAGACCAATACATCTAGCCAAGAGGACCCTTGAGAGGCTGCCACAATCTAGAAACCCCTGCAGTAGAAGCCAGGAGGGCACAAAGGGACCTGGGTAGTACAAACACAGCCAAGCTATGAAGTTGGGGCAGAAGAGGGACTGCTGATACATGCTCCAGGCATATGGGGGCCCTAAGAAGGGTGGTGACACATCACCATCCCCAGTGAATAGAATCAAATATGAAGAGGATGAAAACCATGGAGACAGATATCTGTTCTCCTTTTGCAATGCCCAGAACTCAGCCTCAGGTTTCCTGTCCTCCAGGGAGTTTTTGTGTAGTCTTCTTATTCTATGTCCACTTACTTCCTGCCTTGGGCTGAGATGTCTCTGTTCACTTGTCAGGGCTCCGGAGGCTTTTGTGTCCATTCAACTAGAAAAGGTGGGGCTGCGGGACGTGATGCTGAACGCCTTCCTCCTCAGGAAACAAACCATGGCCGACAGAATGAAGAGCCTTGTGAGTTCAGTGAGAAGGGCTCCCTGAAGCTCTCGTTATGTTTTACATTTGAGCCAATAAAAATTCTTAACTTGTAATCTCTTGCTTTCAGCCTATTTGGATAGACTGTTGAAAATTTAAATAACTGTAAAAGGGAATTCAATAAGAAATAGAAAGGAAGTAATTCGAGCTAATTGTAGTTCAGTTTTAAAAATATGCACAATTTTTTCCAAGACCACATTTTATTTTGTCACTTTCAAAATGGAACTAGTTTCAGCACCTGCTCTGGAACATTAGCCCACTCTCAAGTGACCCACAGATGTTCGGGGGGTTTAGATAATGTGAGCAAGGGCTCTCACTATCTAATTCTTGTGTTAGTTGATTTTCCAGATATTAGTGACATGTTTCTATTTAAGAGTTTTATGCTAGCCTAATCTGTTGGGAAATATGAAATTCAAATCTTTAATCAGTTCAAAGTATTGCTATATTTTGTGAATATGGATTCATTAATTTTTTGAGGAGAAAGTCATTAGACTAACACATTGTTATTTGGGAGAGAAATCACAGGTTTACAATCTCTAAGTTTTTTTCCCTCTCTGTGACTGAAAAGGAAAGACTTAAATTTCCCAAATCCCGTTCTACAAATGGGATGTGAGGGGGCCAGACTTCTAGACAACTGCTGAGCAATAATGGAGGTAAACGACTCCTTATAATAAGTAATTGAGATATTCAATTACCTTTTTTTTACTACTATATTCAAAAAGTACTAACCAAGTAAAAAATTTTATAGTTCATTAACTGATCTTCAGGATTATCCAATGCCATCAGATTAAAAGACACAAGACTCCTAGATCAGAGACAAAGAACTTTATGACTCACAGCAGAGCAGGTGACATGACCTTTATGTTTGTATCAGTTCTCTTTGCCTCCCAAGTCTCAAGGGGGCAACATGGAGAAGACCAGATGTGTGCAGTGGGTTTTTGTCCCAGTCGAATGACACTGAGCTTGAGGAAGCTTCCACTTTTTATGGCAAGCTTGCCATTTTTCCTGGAGGGAGACATTACCCATCCTTCAATTTTGCTCTTTGTGAACAGAACCATGAGAAATGGCCCAGGTAAAGAGTGGTCAGGGCCATGCATTCTTGGCTACTCAACAAGGATGCAGGTGTGGGAGAGAATATGGAGTATTTCTCAACAAGTTGGCCTTCAGAAAGAATATGTCAACTGTGTGGCCCTTTCCTACTTAAAGTTTGCTATATGTTTGTATACATGTACTAGGCTGGAGAGTTTTTATAGCCAACCATCTAATAGAAGAACTGTCATTCTCTCTTATTACAGGATGAAGTTGGTAAAGTCAAGAGAGATGTTATAGTTGAATATTGTCAGAAGTAAGTATGGTGTATGTGAACAACATACGCTGATTTCTCTGACCCTGAATTCAATGAACTGCTATGTTCTATAGAAATCCAGACAATGAGTCAGGTGGTTTTCTTAATTTTTTAATTGATTTTTTTTCCTACTGAACATTTATTTATTTATGTATTTTAATTTAAATTAAGTTAATTAACATGTATTACTAGTTTCAGAGGTAGAGTTCAGTGATTCATCAATCTTATATAATGCCCAGTGCTCATTTCATCACATGCCCCCCTTAATGTCCATCACCCAGTTACCCCATCCCCCATCCCCACCCCTCCAGCAAACCCTCAGTGTGTTTCCTATGATTAAGAGTCTCTTATGGGGGGAAGAGAGGGTGCCTGAGTGGCTCAGTCAGTTTAGCGTTGGCCTTTGGCTCAGGTCATGATCCCAGGGTCCTGGGATCGGGCCCTGCATAGGGTTCCCTGCTCAGTGGAGAGCCTGCTTCTCCCTCTGTGTGCTCTCTCATCTCTCTCTCTCACTCTCTCTCTAAAATAAATAAATAAAATCTTTTTAAAAAGGAAAGTCTCTTATGGTATGTCTCCCTCTCTGATTCCATCTTGTTTTATTTTTCCCTTCCTTGCTCTATGGTCCTCTGTTTTGTTTCTTAAATTCCACATATCGGTAAAATGACATGACAATTATCTTTCTCTGATTGACTTATTTAACTTAGCATAATGCCCTCTAGTTCCATCCATATCATTGCAAATGGCAAGATTTCGTTTTTGATGGCTGCATAGTATTCCATTGTGTATATATATACCACATCTTCTTTATCCATTCATCTGCTGATGGACACCAGGCTCGTTCCACAGTTTGGCAATTGCTGCTATAAACATTGGAGTGCATGTGCCCCTTCGGATCACTAGGTGGTTTGTTTTTTAATAAACACAATTCTATTGGATAAAACCAAACCAATCCATCCTCTGACATGTATCAGAAATGAAGGATGGGAGATGGTTTGAAGAGGCTCATGCCTCTGTTTTGAGGCAATAGCAACATGAACCAGATAGAACTTTCTTCTTGATGAGGTCCTCTGTTATCTTTGAAAGATCTTTTAGGGAAGTAGATTCTTCTGAGAAAGATGGAATAACTTCAATTGACTTTATGGACATCATCTCTTCTGACTTTCAGGTTCAACTGCCGTATGTCTCACTATGCTCTTCGGGGTCAGATTATGGCATACTGCAATAGTCTGAGAGCCCTGCTAGAAGATTTCCCTACCATCAGAGATACATTTTTCATGGTGGGGCAACCAGAAGAAAAGAAAGGGTTGAGAGACTCCAAGGAGGGCCTCAAGGCTGACCCCAGGTGTGTAATTTCCTTTACATCTTTTTACTCCACCTCCATACCCTACCCCTCCCAGGGAAGAGGGAAGAGGCATGTTAAATTTGGTATGGGAATCTTGCTTTCTTTACTGCATTTGACCTTGATCTCCTGGTTCAAAAGGGCAAAAGAAAGAGCTAACACTCTAAGAATAACAGTATCTTTGTATTTGAACCCAGAAGAGGTTCTTTGTTTATGGGCTGTTTCACTGCTTTTTCAAGCTATGCAGTTTTTTGTTTTCCCCTGGAGAGCCCAGAGATTTCCATCAGTCACACCCTTTTACATAAGCCAGCATCTAAAATAAGCAAACAAATGAGTAATCTTGATCTTGAACTGTCCTGACTTCAAATAGTTTACTTAAGAGACCAGAAGAAATAAGAAACACACACATACACACACACACACACAACATTGATACACCAGTGCCTTGGATAAATCTGCCTTTGTATATTTCTCTGGCAGAGGAAAAAAAAATACATGTAGAGTGATATTAAGTGATAAGAGCAGAGCTGCTTCCATACTTCCTTATCATGCCTTATCCAGTTTTCCAAATGTTCCTAACTCAACCTGCCTGGAGTTCACTTACCTAGATGGAAGAGTTAGCATACCTATGCAGTCAGCAACTACATTTTCTTAAAAAAGAAATAAAAAGAAAAGAAAAGAAAAAAGAAAAGAGAAAGAAAGGGAGAAAGAAGGAGTGTTACATAGTTCTTCCATCTCCAAGGGGGAGAAAAATGGTGAGCTTACTTTCCTCCCTACTCTTTCCCTTAAGGCACAGAGCTTAGTGTTATATAATCGTAATACTCAATAAATACCATAGAACAGATTGATGAAAGCAAATTGAGAGACCATTTGTATCAGACCACTCATTCACTCCCTCACTCATTCATGCGTTATTCAGCCAGCATTTATTTAGTGCTTACTTAATACTAGCCATTTTGCTATGTGCTGGAGTTTTAAAGGTAAATAAGCCAATGACTCTGACAGTAAATTCAGCCCAGTGGGGGAAAGCGCTATCAACAAAAAAGTAACTTCAAAGATTTTAAAGGTAATCTGCTAGAGTTATGTGAAATGTTCCTTGAGGACACAAAAGAGGGAGTGTTTAACTGTAGCCCAGGGCCTCAGGGAGACATTAAAAGAGGAGGTGACAGGTAAGTCAGAGCTCACCCCCCCCCAAAAAAAAAATAGTGGGGATGATAGAACAGGCTAGAGAAATCTGGAGAATGAAAAAAGCTTGAATTTGCAGGCCCTTGACTAACTGATAGCTGGCTACCAAAATAGTGACCAGTCCTACCTTGACACGAACTCCAGTTTGTGGAGACCGGGGTCTGTCTCATGAGCTCAGCCAGTGCATACACTTGGGTCGACTTCCACATTTACCCAGTGGAAGAATGCATTTGAAGGAAGGGTAGGGCAAATACACCTCAGTAGACTGACTCTTTTGCTTAAGGGTTTGACTGTACACCTGTTGCCCAATGAGACTGAAGTGTATCTTTCTCTCCTATGAAACATCACAGGATAATCCTCTGACTTCTTAGTTTCATTATCTCATCTACCCACTAGCCAAGTCAACCATTTATAAGCCCTATCTATACTTAGGATCGAATTTTTAAAATAGTTTCCAGAAGTCTAACCACACATTCACTACATTTATGCTTAGGATCAAATGTATTCAGGAAGTCTGTTTTTGCTTCTGATCTGTTTTATTTGAAGCACCCAAATAAGGAGATCAGGAAGTAGAAAGAAAAAGAAAAAAAAAATGTCTCTGACTTGCAGGTCTTGCTCTATTCCTGTATTGTTTATTGTAGATGACTGTGTTTCCTAAAGATCAAGGGAAACCATCATTTAAGGGGGATGAGCCTAGAGCCCTAAATCATGTGGTCAGTGTGTGATAATTTCATGGCACGACTCTGGTCAATAGAAGTGTGGGCAAAGGAAGGGCTCACCCAGAGCCCAAGTCATAGAGTTAGACAGTGACTGATAAAGATTCCGTATTTTTTGGCTATACCCATCTCCTACTTCCTAAACTCTCCAGATTTCAACCTTTCCCTTTTAATACACCACAGAGAACAGAGCAATAGAGAAAGGAACTTCTGTCTTATGTGGAAGCTTAAAAAAGTATAAGATTATTTTTAACTTGAAAGTCTGTGATTCCATGTACTGAGTATTAACAAAAATGAACATTGGCCACAAGGAGGTAGAGGGGAGAGAGTCATGGCCTTGGAGTTAGAATATTTGGACTTTGCCCAGCTCAATTGTAAGTTGCCCTGAGGTCTCGGGCAAATCACTTTTGTTCAGTCTTTGAACCTCAATTCTTCATCTGATGAGTGAGGACATTGAAGCAGCTCTCTGAAGTTCAACATGCTAAGATTTTCAGTGCTAGGTTGTCTAGAGTTTGAGTCCAAGGAGTGGAACTGCTGAGGAAAGACTTCTTGGAAAGGGGCCATCTAGAAGTGTTCGTGAAATGATAGATGGGAATCACCCCAGGACGAATTTAACTAGAGATGAAGGGACAGAGTTGGGGAATGATGAGGGTCATGGAGGGACAGGTCCTCCTCACTCATCTCTTTCTTAAAATATGGAGTTGGGTTAGGTCGAAAATAAAAAATAAGTTTTCCTTTAAATGTCAATTCTAACAATTAATGCCCTATGGAGGATTCTGAGACATCCCAAGCTTATGAGCATGTTGTAATGGATTGGCAATGTCTGTCATGGCCAAGGACAGGGGCAAGGTGGCCTCCCTGGTTGTGTTTGCCATCCCTTGACCAGTAGAGCCCTGTCAGTTCTGTGGGTTTAAAATTCCAAGGTGCTATTTAATCCTTTAAAGGCTGTAATGTACTGTATTTACTTTTAACAGAGACGACCTTATCCCCAAACCCAAGTCTCTATAGAAGAGGAGACAAGGGGCATTCTTCTCCCAAGAAGGATGCCCCTTGAGGCCTCCTTGCTTTTCATGGCTCCAGAGGAGACTAGAGTCTGGAGACTGGGATGATGCTTGGGCATATTTCAAAAGCAGGGGTGTTGGCTGCTGGAATGAAGAAGGGAGAGAAGGGTTAATGTGAGAACATTAGTCAAACCCTTACTGTTTGACAGGTAGAGCCACGATCCCATATGGTGTTTACGTGCATTGAAAGAAGGCGCCCCTTCCTCTGGGCAGGTGTAGCCCCCTGCCAGGATGCAGAGCTTGGCAAGTAAAACATAGGCTGCATCTCAGCCACTGCTGGCTGCCTCAGGGCACAACCGGAACAACAGTACATGACAACCTTGGTGCCAAGTGCTGTACTGCAATGGATAGACATTGTCCTTGCCCTTTAGGCAAGGGGAAATAGGTAATTTTTTAAAAAAGATTTTATTTATTTATTTGAGAGAGAGAAAGAGAGCGAGAGAGAGAGAGAAAGAGCATGCATGAGGGGAGGGGCAGAGGGAGAAGCAGAGTCTCTGCTGGCCAGGGATCCTGATGTGGGGCTCAATCTCAGGACCCTGAGATCATGACCTGAGCCAAAGGCAGAGCTTAACCAGCTGAGCCACCTGGGTGCCCTGGGAAAATAGTTAACTACAATACATTGCTATAAAGACTAAAATATAATAAGAGAATAATAAAAGCAGCACCCTCCAGGAAATGTTCATTATTATCTTAGGGATTGGGGTGGTGGGGATGGGGAGCCAGGCAGGCTGCAGGGTAAAGGGGATGCTTAACCTGGGACTTAGAGGATGGTTAGTGTTTCGGGTACACCAGGAAAATAACTTCAGTTCAAGCTGGGAGACCCGCATGTATAGTGACACAGAGATGTGAGACAGCACATGCGCTCTTGAGTGGCTCCCACCCAGGGTGTGTGAGGATGAGCAATGAGGAGGAGAATGTACAGGAATCATGAGCAAGATCCAAAAGTCTGGCATATGTCCTTCCACAGCAGGCAAAGGGGGAGTAAGATGATGGTTGGGAATCTCATTTAGGAAGCTACTGAAGCTGTACAGACAGGAGATGTGTAGGAGGTAAAACCAGTTGGCCAGGTGCTGGATTTGATGGGAGGCTAAAGGCAAAGGAGGAAGCTGGGTGTCACCCAGAGCCTCTGGCTTGGATAAATAAAAAGATGGCAGTGCAATTATTATTTAATTGGTACAGAGTTTCCATTCTGGAAGATGAATAAAAGTTCTGGAGACAGTTGCACAACAATGTGGAAGTACTTAATGCCATTGAACTCTACACTTAAAGACAGTTCCAATGATAAATTTTATGTTATGTATATTTTATCACAATTCCTTTAAATGGGGGAACAAATGGTAGTGTCCTAAAGAGGAAAAAGGTAGAGAGGGAGATACTGAATCACAGCTCGAAAGCCTCAGTGGTGAATTTCTTCCTTATTTCTTCCTTTTTGAGACCTCCCAACAGGTCTTAATGCTCCCTAATCTGGATGTTTCCAGCACTTTCATATATGGTTGACCCTTGAACAGCATGGTTTTGAATGCACAGGTCCCCTTATAAATTGATTTGTCTTTTATAAATATAGTAGAGTACTGTAAATGTGTTTTCCTTATGATTTTCTTAATAACATTTTCTTTCTCTAGCTTCCTTTATTATAAGAATATAGTATATAGTATATATAGCATACAAAATATGTGTTTATCAACTATCCATGTATCTGGTCAACAGTAGGCTATTAGTAGTTACGTTTCTATGTTATGCACAGATTTTTTACTTCAAGGTGGGTCAGCACCCCTGACCTGCGTTGTTCAATGGCCAACTGTGCTTCCATTCCACCATGCTTCTGTCATAAATCATGCATAAATCTAGTTGCTTCAGAAATGTAAGAACCTTGCGGGCAGTGGCCATCTTCATTTCATATCCCAGATGTGTACCTCTGCCTTTGACCTTGATTGAAGGGGAGATGGAGGTAGGGGAAACGGCCCACAGGAGGTAGGGGAAACGGCCCACAGGAGGTAGGGGAAGTTCCAGCCAATGGCCTTTAATTCAATTATGAAATAAGATTGTGTCATCATTTGCTGTCAAGAATTTGGTATGAGGCTGAAAGAAGTCTTGGAATTATTAGAAAAGGAAATGGGCATGAAAGCTGATCAAAGGAAAGAATAAGGGTTGTCCCAGGGTGACACAGCTCAGGCTGGAAACCATTTACTCGTTGTTGCATCAGTACAATTAGTGGTGTGATTTCCTCCAGCTGTGCTCAGCAACATGCAGCTAGAAGCCAAAAACATAATAGTCAGAAGGATCCAGAGTTGGGGTTTTGCTATGTAGGTGAGTAGTGAATACAAGGAAGCAGAGACTGGAAAGTTCTGGTGAGAGAGTAGTTCCTATGCTTGACTGCGAGACCCAGTGTGGGCAGGGAAAGGAGGGAAGTCAGAATGGAACTGACAGATGAAAGGGGGAGACCAGAGGGCTGGACAATGTCAAGGAGCATATTTTGTGGGGATAATGGAGGTTTACTGGGAGTAGATGAGTGAGGAAACTGGAATAAAAGGTTGGTGTAGGAAAAGACGGGAAAGGGGGTTTTGGGTTTAAGTCTTTGCAGGGGAGGTGGTCCCAGGTAATGATAAGGTCTGGGATTTGGCCCCAGAGTGGATGGCTGGAGGGGAAGGAAGGGGAAAGGGGATGATGTCAAGCAGGTAAGAAACTGACAGGCTAGGGAGTTGGTGGGCCATCCACGAGGAGTGGGGAGGAACCCTCCTTGTGGGGCTGAGAACAGGCTATACCACTGCACTTCGGACCCAGAGCTTTCTGCTACTCTCTCTGTCCTTCCCCAGCAGATGGCTGCTCACTGCAGGCAGGGGTGCAAATGGAAGGAAAGAATGGTTGAGAAATAAAGGGTAACACTTGGTAGAGGGCCCTGAGGCTCCGGGGATGTATGTGTTTCTCTGAGGCCAAGGACTGGACAGTCACACTGTTGCTGCCAGCCCCTCGGCCTGTAACCTCGTGTGCTTGGCCGCAGGCCCTGGTGACTTTTTATTGTTGATATTTGATGTTTCTTTGGGGCACCTTTGGACATTGTGAACTGAACAATAGAGATAAGACTGGGTTACCCTGGCTTTGATCTGCTCCAGGACAGGAAAGTCTGACTTTGTGGTTACTGAAATAAAGGAAATTTCTCCAAACTAACACCGTCCTTTGTTCCCAAACCTCAAATTACCTGATTAAAACCCTGAGACTTGAAAGGTGGCTTTAAGGCCAATGATTCACTTCACGTAGAGTTTTAATGATTCAAAAAGTCTCAGACTCCGAATGTTTGATATTGAAAACATTCAGCCCTCAGTTAAAATGAGTTATATTTCACTTTAGTAAGTGGAAAGGGTGATCTGAATCTCTCCCAGAGACCCAGAAACAATAACAAGAGTCAAAAAGCACCCCTGTGATTTCCAAAGTGCCCCCCAGAAGGTGAGGACCTCCCACCAGGAGTCCTTTCCAGGGACCATGGAACTGGGCAAGAAAACTGGGTACAAACTATGAACAATAGTGTGATGAGTAGGACTTGAAGAGTAAAAGAGAAGGGAGGCTCTAAAAATGACTCCCTGATTTCTGGCTTGGGCGACTGAGGGTTGTGGCTGTTTTAACAGAGGACGAGGCACAGGTTTGGGGTGGTAGAGGGTAAGGAGTTCAGTTCTTGCCTTCTTTGACTGAAATGATCTGAAACCCTACCAACCAACAGGAAGCAAGTTGGAAGTGAGGAGCTGGGGAGGGGACCGGGCACGCACAGGTGGATTCAGGTATCACCGTGAATGGATGGCCTTTGCAGCCAGAAGAGTGGACACACCGTCCAGGACTAGGGACAGAGTGGGAAGAGCAGAGCGGAGGGATTAAGGGGGAGGGGCTGTTGTGTGGCGGGGTTAGGGGGCTCCATACCCACCACACACCTCCTTCCACTGTCTGTCTGTGTGTCTGTGAGGCCTGCTTTGTCTAGCATAGCCGAGATGGGTCTAAGGTGGCACCCTTCTCTAGCCTTGCCCTATAACCCTCAATTCTAGGACATCCTCTCATTAGTGTGTTCAGGTTCCCACTTGTTAACAAATAGCCCCAAGGGTTCCTACAAGGTCTCTTTACTGGGCCACAGGGGTTCCTTGCCCCCTACCCACCTTTGGCCCCTTTGCTAGATACCCTCACCTTAGCATTCTAACAACAAACTTTGTATAGCTCCTCACAACTTAGAAAAGATTTTTCACAAGCTTGGTACTCTTTTTAAAAATTATTCCTTACATCGATTCTGTGAGTTGGGAATCATTATCTCCACTTTATGTATGCAAGGACTCAGATGGTAGTGCATCTAAGGCCACACAGCTGTGGGCGATGGAAGCTGGTCTCAGAACGGGGTCCTCCGATGCCAGAATCCACACCTGTTAACTGCACAAGCACCATTTTCACACCAGATGAACACAATTAGACTTAAAGGCACCAAATCCATTCAAATGGAAAACAGCCCCCCTTACCCCACCCTCTGTCACAGTGGGCCACCTCATTCCTGAGAGGACATAGAAACCAGGTCAAGATGCCACCTTCCCCCAGTGGGTATACCGGAAAGATCACGAGCTTCCATTGGTGTGAAGGTCAAACACAGGCAAAACCCAACAAAATAATCTTTTAATATTTTATCCAATTATGGTAAAACCACAAAGAAAAACTAACATGAATGTAAAATTCAGGATGGTGGTTTCTCCCCAGGGCCCCCAGGGAGGTGCACGTCAGGCTTCGAAGGCTTCAGGCGGCTGCCTTCCGCTCAGGTCAGGATCCTAGGGTCCTGGGATCGAGTCCCGCCTCACGGTCCATGCTCATGGGGAACTTGCTTCTCCCTCTCCTCCCTGTTTGTGCTCTCTCTAAAAAAAAAAAATTAAAAAATAAAACAAAGTAAGTCTCAACTTCATCTCTTAGGAGCTGGGCAGGCAAAGTTCTCCTAGGACCGCAGTCTCCTCCTCTGTCAAATAACAACACAGGTGAATTCTAAGGACATAAGAATTCAATGAGAAAATATGTAACACCCAGAATGGTGCCAGCCACCACATTCAGGTCCTCTCTCTGCTTTCTCACCACACCTTTCCTGCCCTCCAAACCCACTCCTTCCTCCAACACAGCCGGGGCTAAAAGCAGCCTCCCCGCTCCTCTCCTCAGTTATTTATAACCGAGGCCACCTGTGAGCTGCCTGCAAGTGAGACGTGCTGGCCCGGGCCTGGACGCCGGGCTCCAGCTCGGCTCGGGTGTCACCCCAGCCCGGAGCTGTGGCTGCAGGGCCGTGTTAGAAATAGTTCCCACTGGGGTGTCTGTTTTGCCTTTTTTTTTTTTTTAAGATTATTTATTTACTTACTTATTTGACAGAGATCACAAGTAGGCAGAGAAGCAGGCAGAGAGAGAGGAGGAAGCAGCTCCCCGCTGAGCAGAGAGCCCAATGTGGGGCTCGATCCCAAGACCCTGGGATCATGACCTGAGCCGAAGGCAGAGGCTTTAACTCACTTAGCCACCCAGGCGCCCCGGGGTGTCTGTTTTTTTAAAGAGAAATGCTGTGCTGACCCAAACTTTCTTATAATGCCACAGGAGTTTTCGGGCCCGGCCGCGGGGTTTGCTGTCTGCTGACGGGAAGGTCTTCCTCAATTTATGGTTCCTGCCCCATCCTTCTGAAGTGCTGGTTATGTTCAAAACTCTGCCAGAAGAGGTTTGTATTTCTTTCTGTGTGCCAGAATGAAAACTGGCTGGGGCTTTGTTATGTCTCGCGGTTAAGCGTATCAATCACAGAGAACATCTCTTGTTTTTTTCCAGGGATATCTAGTACCCGAAGATCTTCACAACGCTCCCAATATTTTTGCCTGCTTCATAATCCTTTCTCTAGGGCCTCATTATTTCCCCGAGTTCTGTTTCTCCCCAGTCACTAATGAATACTAATCCGAGCTTCCCGCATTCCTTATTAATCCTCAATTTCCTCCCACACCCTTCACGGAAAATCCCACCCGGATGCCCTGAAGCTAATGACAGGTGGAGATCGCAGGCGTAGCCATCAGCCTGTTTCTCTGAGGGGCTGCTCTGTGCACCTAACTTCCTGTTAGAGGGTCATATTGATAACCATATAAAAAGTAGATCTAGAAATACACAGAGTACTCAACAAGTATTTTCTAAGTGAAGTGTAGCGCTGGAAAATGGCCATTGGGAACATTCTGATTGTTCTTTGTTAAGTGAAAACCTAGGTTTAACAACCTAGTTTCTTACCCTCTCCCCCCCCCCCCCCCGCCCCAGTTTTATTGAGATGTAACTAATCAGTAAATTGCATATATTTGAAGTGTGTAACATGATTTAACGTATGTGTACCTTGTTAAATGATTACCCCAGTTAATTAACATATCTATCTCTTCACAGTTATCTTCTTTTGCATGTGGTAAGAACACTTATCTACTCTCCTAGCAAGTTCCAAGTATGCAATACATTATTATTAACTATAGGCACCATGCTACACATTAGATCCTCAGAATTTATTCATCTGATACTGAAAATGTGTACCCTTTGGCAACGCCTATCCATTTCCCACCCCTGGTAGCTACTCTTCTATGATTTCAACATTTTGTTTATTATTTTAGATTCAACATATAAGTGAGATTGTCCAATGCGTCTTTTCCTATCTGGTTATTTTACTTAGCATGACATTCTCCAGGCTCATCCATGCTTTTGCAAATGGCAGGATTTTTCTTTTTTCAATGTGTGAATAATATCCTTTTGTGTATGTGTTTCACATTTTTTTATCCATCTATCCATCCACTGGACAGTTCGATCGTTTCCATAGCTTGCCTATGATGAGTAATGCTGCAATGGACATGAAAGTATAGATAATCTCCTTGAGATACTGACTTTGGATGTGTACCCAGGAGTGGGAGGATCATATGGTAGTTCTACATACAAAAGAATGAAACTGGACCCCTACCTCTCACCTCTCACAAAAATTAATTTGAGGTGGATTAGAGACTAAATGTAACATTGAAAACTGCAAAACTCTTGGAGGAAAGTGGGGAAAGCTTGACATTGGTCATGGTGATGATTTTTGGATATAATATGAAAAGAATAGGCAACAAAAGCAAAAATAAATAAATGCGACTCTATCAAACTAAAAAGGTTTTGCTCAACAAAGGAAACAACAAAATGAAAAGGCAACTTAGAGAATGGGAGAAATATTTGCAAACCACGTATCTGATAAGGGGGTAATACCTGAAATATGTAAGGAACTCAGGAACTCCTACAAAACAACAATAAAATCTGACTTTAAAACGGGCAAAGGTCATGATTAGACATTTTTTCCAAAGAAGACAACCAGATGGCCAACAGGTACATGAAAATATGCTCAATATCACTGATCCTCAGAGAGAGGCAAATCAAAACCACAGTGAGAGAGCACCCTACGCCTGTTAGGATGGCTATTGTCAAAATGACAAGAGACAGCAAGTCTTGGCAAGGATGTGGAGAAAAGGGAACCCTTGTGTCCTGTGGATGGGAATGTAAGTTGGTGCAGCCATTATGGAAAACAGTATGGAATTTCCTCAAATAATTAAAAATAGAACTGCCCTTTCTTTCATTAAAGAATTTTAGATGTTTCAAAATATATAGTATATATTTTATAACTATTAAGTGTAAAGATAATTATGTATTATATATGTAAATACTACCTTCTTTAAGTTGGATCATCATTTTCCACTTTTCCTTCACTCGAATGTTAATAGTTAAGGTCCTGGGTTTGATCATTTTTATTTGTGTTTTTTTTTTTTACTTTTTTTAAAATTTCTTTTCAGCGTAACAGTATTCATTGTTTTTGCACCCAGTGCTCCATGCAATACGTGCCCTCCCTAATACCCACCACCTTGTTCCCCCAACCTCCCATCCCCCACCCCTTCAAGACCCTCAGGTTGTTTTTCAGAGTCCATAGTCTCTCATGGTTCACCTCCCCTTCCAGTTTCCCTCAACTCCCTTCTCCTCTCCATCTCCCCATGTCCTCCATGTTATTTGTTATGCTACACAAATAAATGAAACCATACGATAATTGACTCTCTGCTTGACTTATTTCACTCAGCGTAATAATCTCTTCCAGTCCCGTCCATGTTGCTACAAAAGTTGGGTATTCATCCTTTCTGATGGAGGCATAATACTCCATAGTGTATATGGACCACATCTTCCTTATCCATTTGTCCGTTGAAGGGCATCTTGGTTCTTTCCACAGTTTGGCAACCATGGCCATTGATGCTATAAACATTGGGGTATAGATGGCCCTTATTTGTGTGTTTAAACTATGTTGATAAATACCTACACTTTGCTTACAGGTGTTCCCTCTCGGCAGTGGTATCTGAATACGGGTTCCTGCTAGGAGTTTATCTGTGACACTTGTAATCTATCAGTGGTCCTGCAAACACATTTTGCTGTGTTTCTGGTCACCAGTGTCTTTAAGCAAAGAGAAACACATTGCTTTAAACCCCTCACTCTAGGACGTACCTTGTCCAAAGGCATATAACCTGGTTGAGGAGTAGGTTTGTGTTCTGTTTTCCAGATGTTATTCTGTAATTACTAACCTGTATTATACTGTGAAAATGTTTAATATTGTTTGAAGATACTATCCCTAATTGATGTGCTCATGTATTTTTTTAATTCTCTCTCTTTTTTTAAAGATTTTATTTATTTATTTGACAGAGAGAGTGTGAGGGGGAACACAAGCAGGTGGAGTGGGAGAGGGAGAAGCAGGCTTCCCGCTGAGCAGGGAGCCCGATGTAGGGCTCTATCCCAGGATGCCAGGATCATGACCTGAGCCACATTAGGCAGCTGAGCCACTCAGGTGCCCCAATTTGGGGGCTTTTGGGGGGGGTTATTAGTTATTTTTATTAACATATAATGTATTATTTGCCCCAGGGGTACAGGTCTGTGAATCGTCAGGCTTACACGCTTCACTGCACTCACCATAGCACATACCCGCCCCAATGTCCATAACCCCACCCCCCTCTCCATATCCCCCTCCCCCCCCAGCAACCCTCACTTTATTTTGTGAGATTAAGAGTCTCTTATGGTTTGTCTCCCTCCCTTCTCTTAGAAACTTCTTAAAATGTTATTTCTTTCTGTTGATTTTACCCACAGGCAGCTTTCCAAGCCTTACAGCTAACTCTACAGCTGATAGCCTCTCTCCATGACATTGTGGCCTACCTTTTCAGTTTTGCTCAACTTGGAAATTGTCCAACATGTTTTGAATTTCCTCTAAGTGCTAACCCCCTGAAAGGCAACTGGGGAGGAACTGAGGGCATTGGTAAGTGATTAGAGGTGATTCAGATCACCTTTGGTATTCACGTCCAATTCTATGAAGCTCTTTTCTTCTTCCAACTTCACTGAAGTATAATCGGCAAATAAAATTGGAAGCTGAAGTGTACAATGTGATGATTTGATAAACACATACATTGTGAAAAGATTCCCCCCACCTAGTTAACTCATATGAAGCTCTTAATACTTGGAAAGACTGAATTAAATTATTCTTTTCATAAATGACAGGAGAAGAAGGGCAAAGGGCAAAACCTCATGATATTCTGTCTCCAAACTAATTAATTCCACACTTGCAGGTTAAACCACAAAGTAAAGCTAGCCGGGAACTGGGCCAGCCTGGGTTTTTACCCTGTATCTGCCACTTGGTTACTGGGCGCTGGACACTTGACTCTCCGGGTCTCTCTCCATCTATAAAATGGGGATGATAACACCTGTTTCATGGAGATGTTCTGTGGATTAAAATCTATGTAGAGCTTCTACAAGAATGTACATGCCCTTACTATACCCTAGTTTTCTTTCATCCCCTTTCTGGCCTTTGTGAGCTAATATGGCAAGGTCAGAGCCAAGCATTCATTGTCAAGAATTTTTTGCAGACCATCTCTGTTAGCTAACAGTAGCCACATGGCCCTGAAGTAAGAATGACTGAGGCTTTAGTTTTATCTGCCAAGTGCTAATCCATAAACCCTAAATAAGCACTAAGTTCTGAGATAAATGCACAAGGTAAATTAAAGACTGAAATGCTTAGTAAGCTGGGTTGATCAAAAGTAGGGAAACTGATCTCGTTATTTTAATAACTTGACTTGCAGCCAAATTATGTCTGTAGTTATGTAAATATTAATTAATCACAATACTTTATAACAGGGTAACCAAGGATTTTAAAGGATGAGAAGAGCTGATGGAATGAGATGATAATGTGCTTATTTAAACCTAGCATTCTTCAAATGAGTGTAAGATACTCTGAATCTATTTCTCTCTGGCCAGTGCATAAAGAAAAAGTGTTTGTGGGAGACCCTGATTTGTTTGCTGGTAGATGTGGTAGATGTCACTGAACACTGATGGAAACTGTAAACGTTCAGACAGGAGACCTAGGGAAGGGTATGAGTGGCGATCCTGGAGGAGGGTTGATGCCAGTCTCTGAGGAGAAGCAGCATGAAAAGGGGATGGATTGGGGCTGACTCAGCAGAAAACACAGATTTTTTTTTTTTTTTTTTTTTTTTTTGAGATTACACAGAATTGTGTAACGAGATTTCAGAACTACCAGCATGGCTTCATTGTAAGAATCAAGAAAGTAGAGAAGTTCCAAAGCACACTTAGGGCCTTTTGCTAATTCCAGGACTGTTATAAAAGGGGTTTACTCAGAAAATCAGCTAAGACACTCTCAAGGGAGGTGCTGGATTTGGGGAGGGTGCGGAGACTGGGCTTTAGATGAGGGATGGGTGAAAGGATGGGATGGGAAACCATGGAGATGAGCTAGAAGCCAAGATAGAGCCAGAGCCATCTTCCCCAAGAAGGACCCTGCATAGGAACTCCTCCAGCAGCTGGGAAGGCAGAGTGTGCAGGGAAAGTGATCTGGGGGTACTTGCCCTCCCTTGAATCAAGGGAGAAAACTAGGATGGTTGGTCTTGGCAAGATCAGAAAAGGACACTGGCAAAGACAACAGGCCGAAGTGCACATGGCCAGTCCAGAGGATGGTGAGCCTACCAGTGTGACACTGAGGAACAGGAGGGACTGAGGCCAAATTATTGAGGACCTAGAATGCAGGATAAAGGAAATCGGTTTCTTATTATTTATATGCTTCTGAACCAGAAACCATTGAAATATGTGGGGCCCAGGCTTTCCAAGGTGTGCAATTAGAGGCATGCAGTCTGTCATGTTGCCAGCGAAAACATTTGTGCTCCAGGGAGAATGTGCAAAGTTTTGCATACTCTGCTCTGCTGAAAATAGATAAAGAGCAAACTGCACTAAAAAAAAAAAAAAAAAAAAAATCCCACTCTAAGATAATCATCTTTTTTAAAAAGCCTCAGTTGCTCAGTTCCTGGACCACTTCCCAGAAGGAGGCAAGGAGAAGTAAGGTGAACAGAGGAGATGGGTCTGTTCCCATCCTTTCCCAATGCCTCTCAGCTATTGCCGAGCTATTTGGAGTTAGATAAAATGACTTTTGTGGGCTTAGGTGCTTTAAAATATTCTTCAAGGGGATGCTCCAGATTTCAGCTTTGGTCCTGCCACTTGACTGAGGAAGCAGCAGCCCTTTGACACTGAGCATGAGCTGGGTGGCCCCGGACAACTCCTCTCCTTCCCTGAAAGCCAGCCACTCCCTTTGGATCAGCAGAGGATGTAATCTGCATGTGGGAGTTTGCACTGTGATTTCCCTGTAAAGGTTTAGGAGGCCAGTGAAAGCCCAAATACTATCCATATAAAGTTAGGGTTTCAGGAACTCTTGAGGCAAACTAAGCGCAAAATGTACAGGCTCTTGAGTATTCACGTGGAGATAGGGCCATCGTGATTCCATATTCTCTCTCTCGCTCTCTCTTTCTAATTTCCCAAATGGGACCCTCTTGGGGGAAAGGATTGTTTGTTTCCTGATGTTTTCTGGCTGAGGATCTACTGCCAACACCCTGCTTCCCACCACAACTACATGGCAACCATCTGCCCCAGCCTCACAGGAAGGCCTCCTGCCTGGCCCTGTCTGCCCCCTTCCATCCCACCCAGCAGCCGCTCGATGCCGCTAAGAAAGGGGAGCCTAAATGAGGATCCTAAAATCTGTAAACAACAAAGAAAGAGGAGTGCCCACCTCCACATCTGTGTTTAGGTGATAATGCTCAGAACAATGTTGCTGGGCAGTGATGGTGTGGAGGTGTACGTACAGCACACACGTAAATGAAAAGACAAAAATTATCTGACACCAACCACTGGAACAAGAGAGAGATTCTTGTTGGTCTTTACTACCTTCTAACCCTTGTTCAAACACACTTTGCACTTTTTAAAAAATTTTTTTAAAGATTTTATTTATTTATTTGACAGAGAATACAAGTAGGCAGAGCAGCAGGCAGAGGGAGAGGGAGAAGAAGACTCCCCGCTGAGCAAGAAGCCCGATGTGGGGCTTGATCCCAGGACCCTGGGATCATGACCTGAGCCGAAGGCAGCCGCTTAACCAACTGAGCCCACCAGGCGCCCCCAAATACACTTTACATTTAACAGAGGTTTCCTTACAGGCTGTGTGTTTCCCTTCATGTTCTTTTTTCATTGTCATTGCGGAGGATTCTAAACCTTCCCCTCACCCCACCCCCAGTTGCTACTTAGCCCACGGAATGTCTTACCTACAGACCATCACACTAGGCCTTGAACAAATAAGGCTCACTGACAACCCCTCCTCCCAGCCACCACCAAAATTCTTGTACGAGTCACTCCAATGTGACTCCTCTCCTGGTGGAAGTTTCTTTTCTGTCCAACATGACCATCAGATCTATAGAGAAGTCATAAAAATTTTGATGATTGGATCCAATTTTCCAGGGGCCAGACGAGTACCTAAAAAACATTTTTCTCTTGTACGTAAAGCATCAAATGGATATGGAATCTACGCTGCTCATCTTTTCCTAAAGCCAAAGCCTATGGTGCAAGTATTGGCAACTCTTCTCAGTCCTGATTCTGCTCTGGTCAGGCTCTCATGGGCAGCTTCCCCATTCCCTCAATTCCTCTGCCTCCCTTGCATGTGGGAAGATATCCAATACTAGACCAGATAGGGTAGAAGGCTGCTCAGGTCTGGACAAGCTATTGAGAGAGGACCTCTGGAAATACCTCATAGCTCTCTCATCTCTCTCTTCTGCCTCAGGCTACATATCAGGCACAGTGACCAGTTTCCACTATCCTCTTCCTGTAGCAGGGATGTTCTCTCAAGTAAAGAGCCATCCCTGTCCTCACTGGGAGTTGAGAACTTTCAGATCATTCTAATGTCCCTGGAAGTGTGGGCCTACCCACGTCCCCACCATCATTTTCTTGCTGTGCTCTCCCATTCTGACTAGCTCCTCTCCTGGGCCAATAGCAGAGATGCCACTCCAGCCATCTAGACCCAGGCCAGTTTCCTCAACCCGGCACTGAGTGCCACAGAAGGCCCTTAACTTAAATTTCCATTCAAAACACATATAAGTCTGTTTATATCCAGCCCACTTGTGCAGCAAGGGTCCAAGAAATAAGTCAGTTTAGGAGCTGTCATACCTACTCCTAAAATGATAAGAAGCTCCTAGAAGAGGGTGTGTGTGTGTGTTTATGTGTGTGTGCGTGAGTGCATGCTCGTGCACATAGGAGTGAGTGCATATTTCTTGCTCGTCCTGAATGGTCTTGAGTCTTCTTTAACCCATGAGCCAGTGACAGGATGAGCCAGTGACAGAGGGGTTGATTTGTATGGCATGGCTATGAGAAATAAATGCTGGTTTATAATCTATAATAACTTAAGCCCCTAACAGATCTACTGAGACTTGCATTTTCCCATTCCTTGTGATTTTTTTTTTCAATCTAGAGGCTGCAGCCTTGTAAAATATAAAACTTCCATTCAACAGTATGTTCTTATTCTGCTGAAAAGCAAAGCAAATTTTTATCTTATTGAGGAAGGAAGGAAGGAAGGAAGGAAAGATAAGTCAGACCTTGGGCTCTAGAACATAAGACTTTGCTGGTCTTGCAAAACATATTTAGTATGCTCACAAACAAAAGAAATACATTTAGGTAAAAAGTTAGCTTCAGAGGTGAAACGATGGCTCATTAGGCTAGCTGTCATAGCCTGTATGTCACCATCGTTAACTGAAATGTCATCTGTCTTCCAGGGTCTGAGCTGCAGGAGCTGCAGAAAATGATTGACAACCTCCAGAGCCCCCAGGACCCTACCCAGGTGTCCCAGGCACTCCTCCTTCGAAGGGAGGTTATGTTTTTGCAGTTTGACGCCGCAGTGAGACACCTTATCCGGTAAGGGTGGGGCGTGCATCCTGTCCAGTTAATTGTGTGGGGCAAGTACCTCTGAGTGACCATTGTGGGAGGTCACTCTTGGCAAGACTGAGTAAGGAGCCTAAAATAGTCAGGAGCCACAGCCTGATCCAGAACACTGTGAATACCCAATGTATCCCATTGCAAAGGCTGTGTAGAAGGTGTTCTCATCAGATGATGATAGTCTTGATTTTATTAAATGTGATTTAAATACGTTAGTTTGCATAACAATCACTGCTGTCGCTGTTCAGGTTGTTTAATGGGGAATAATATTTTTTAGACTTCAGAAGATGATTCTAAGAGTTTTGTTTATTTTTTTCAGCCTTTAATTACCTTTCCAAAGAACAGAATTTTCACTGCTCTTGCGAAGCCCATGGAATTGGCTGAGTTAAATTTGTAAATTCAAATAAATAAATTGTAGATATTAAGTACTCTCCATACGAAAAAAAGTCTCTTTGGTTAATCAACCGTGACTGATGAGAAAATTAGTTTACATTGAGAGTCACACTGTTTCTAGGGTAAATAATAAGTTTTGTATGGGAAGGGAAGCGGTCAGGCCTGAGCATCTCTGCTTCTTCTTAAATTGTCAAAATCAATTAACTTCCTTTGATTAATTCCCCATGTAAGCATTTAGCCAATCAGGGGATCTCAGGAGGCTACGCTCTTACCTGTGGCTTGTAATTGCCTTCCACCGTTAGCATGGGCATCGTAGAGCATGGAAACATAGGGATTGAACTGAACTCTATTTTCTCTTTCTGTTCTACATCTTCTTTACTCTGAGCATCAGGGGGTCTCTGGATTCAAATGAAATCAGCAGAACAACAACAAAAAATTAGACTAATGCAGTTTCTTTTCATTGACAGCCTTCGGAGCTGTAGCTCATCAAGCGGGGAGGATATAAAAGATTGTCGGGACGGCCATTCGTTAGCCCTCTGACTCTCAAACCCCAAGTCAGAATTTGTGAAGAATTTACCTAGGATGAAGAAATAGAACTATACCCTGCATGTTCTTCTTGGATTCCAGCTATGAGGGTTCGGCTTGTTACTGTTCTCCCAAGGGAACTAGTCTGCTTCCTCTAGGAATTCCTTTGAGGGGCTTTCTTTATCCTGGCACACTCAGCCTGCAGGAATGGAGGGGGGGCTCTGCCCTACATCTGGTTTTAGTAGATTCAGTATATCTTTCTCCTCCCCCATCTTGCCTCCTGCCCTTTCAAAAGACTTTAGAGGGAACCACTCAGGACGGTTGATCTCCATGAGTTCCTCATTTATGGCATTTCCTCTAGCCTTTTCCTTCGGGACTCTTCAGAGTATGTATGTGTCTGGAATCACACAGTTCGTAAGTGACAGACTGGAACTAGAACCTGCATGCATTTGATTCCCAAGCTTCAGAATTAGGATGGATGCCAGACAGCAGTGTGGAGAGAAAAATAGACTCTAGAGAGAAGACAGGAAACAGGAGAAAAAGAGAAGTGGAAAGATAAATGTCATCCAGCTTGATGATGTTAGTGCAAAACCTGCAAACAAGGAAAAGTCCTCAGATAATCAAGAGACAGGAAGTATAGGGAAGTTCCCTCACCCTTCCCCAGAGTTCACCAACTCTGAGCAAATATGACTGTTGACCCCAGGGAACTTTTTTGCTTATGTTAACTGAAGGCTTTTCCAGAATTTGAAAAGGAAGAGCTGAACTTTTACCTGGAACGAGAGCAGTGTGTTTCTATAGACTGGGGGAAAGTGAGGAAGGACATAGCTCAAAGTCATCAAGATAGTGGCCCTGTGATCACCTAGTATGTGGCTCCTGCTAATATGTGGCACAGATCAGCTCTGGGAGCAGGATAAATGCACATTTCTTATTTATTTGATTTATTTATTTATTTCTTATTTTAAAAATTTAAATTCAATTAATTAGCATATAATGTATCATTTTTTGCAGGGGCACAGGTCTGTGATTCATCAGTCTTATATAATACCCAGTGATCATTACATCACATGCCCTCCTTAATGCCCATCACCCAGTTACCCCATCCTTCCACCCATCTCCCCTCCAGCAGCCCTCAGTTTGTTTCCTAAGATTAAGAGTCTCTTATGGTTTGTCTTCCTCTATGGTTTCATCTTGTTTCATTTTTTTTTCACTTCCCCTATGAAATTCCTTGTTTCTTAAATTCCACATATGAGTGAGATCATATGTTGCTTCTTAAATTCCATGAATGAGTGAGATCATATGATAATTGTCTTTCTCTGATTGACTTATTTTGCTTAGCATAATACCCTCTAGTTCCATCCGTGTTGTTGCAAATGGCAAGATTTCATTTTTGATGGCTGCATAATATTCCTCTGTGTGTGTGTGTGTGTGTGTGTGTGTGTGTGTGTGTGTGCGTGCGCGCACAGGCACGCGCGTGCGCACGCACTCCACATCTTCTTTATCCATTCATCTGTTGATGGACGTCTGGGCTTTTTCCATAATTTGGCTATTGTGGACACTGCTGCTGTAAACATCGGGGTGCAGGTGCCGCTTCAGATCACTACCTTTGTTGGATGCACGTTTTTAAGCACAAAAGTTCACTCTGTCCCTGTCAACCTGCCCTCTACCAAGCTCCTGGTGGAAAGTGGTATTGTCCTCCAAGACCACTGGAACCACATTGCCCAGGGCCTGTCACCTCTGGGCATGTCCACCAACCTCAGGAGTTATTTACTAGCTGATGCAAGAAATGCCTGAGAAGTGAGCTTATCTTTAATTTCGGGTGAAGTAATCATTGTGTTGAAAGTAAATGCTTGGGTACAGTGGTTCTAATCGATCTTGTCTGTTTGGCAAACTTCTATCATAAACCCCTGCCTGATTTTTGTATGGCCTATGGCCTAAGGATAGATTTTATATCTTTAAATGTTGGGGGGAAAAATTCAAGAAAAGAGTACTATTTTGTGACACATGAAAATTATACAGAATTCAAATCTCGGTGTCCTTAAATGAAGTTTTTGGGAACACAGTTATGTCCATTCATTTATAGATTATCTTGGACTGCTTTCACACACAGTTGAGTAGTTGCAACAGAGACCATATGAGCACAGAACTGAAATAGTTACTATCTGACCCTTTAAGAAAAAGTTTGCTACCTCCAGATTTAAAGGTCTGGATTCCTTTGTAATTCAGGAATGGAGGGAGTCAAAACAAAATAAAAAGTCCCTTTAAATCTTTTTTTTTTATTAGATTTTATGTATTTATTTGAAAGTCAGAGATCACAAATAGGCAGAAAGGCAGGCAGAGAGAGAGGGGGAAGCAGGTTCCCGGTTAATAGAGAGCCTGATGCGGGGCTAGATCCCAGGACCCTGAGACCACTACCTGAGCGGAAGGCAGAGGCTCAACCTGCTGAGCCACCCAGGTGCCCCTAAAAAGTCCCTTTAAAGGAACTCTGTAGAACAGAATAAAACACGTGGCATGAAAGTGCCACTAATCTGAACATATTGCTGATGTTTGGAGTGATGAGGGCAAAAAAGGAGAAACTCAAGAAGATACCCTGAAGGTACCAGTAACTTTTGCAGAAACCTGAATTGGGAGCACAGAAAGGGATCGCTAAAGAAAGCCACACAACTTCTCCGTCCTTAAAGCTTTGTGGGTTTTTCCTTCATTTTTAAATTAATCTTTATGCTCATCTAGCTTAAGTATCTCTAAACACAAACATTAAAGTGTGCTTCGGGGTTATCTGGGGACTTCTGATATACAGAGGAGCCCTCCTGTGAGCTGGGCCTGGCTTATGACCATGGTCCTGGTCCCCAGTGTCTGAGAAGTCAAGAGCCACACCTTCTTCCAGGGGCCTCCTCAGGGCTATTTTGCAGGTGTTTTTGTTGTTGTTTTGTCTTTTGTTTTCTTTTTTATATCCTCGCACCCAGGAGAAACTCTAGCATGTGCCATATGAATTTCCTGCTCTCTGTGATTTGAACCGGCTTGCCAGGGGTCACGCTCCGGGTAGCTCTCTCACACACAGGAGGTGTGGTGTGTTAGGAAACCCTTGACTGCTTATTGATAGTAAGGCAGCTGGAGGGTGGCAGGACAATTTGCAGAATTCCATGTATCTGTTCTGGTATTTTATTAGGTTGGCAGGTGCCTGACCCAAGCAACAAGCCGGCCTCTTGTTTCAGTGGGTTTCCCTGTTTCTTGTGTGCTGCCAGCTAGCTGTGCTGATCAGAGCTACCCTCCCAGAAGATGCAGGCCCGAGCTTCCCCAATAAGGGTCTCAGTGAGCTGCAACAGGACCCCATGACCTGTTTTCAGTATTTCAAAAGGCATGGTAAAAAAATACCTTTGCCCAAATGCCGTGCAGGTAAACAAAATGTCAAGTTTCTTTCTTTTTTTTTTTTTTTTAAACTGGCATTCTAAGGACTGAGATAAGGGAGAGAAGACATTTGCTTTGGCTGACTCCGTGGGATAGAAATGCCAACTCCATGGGATAGAAATCATTCTCCCCATTTTTACAGATGAGGGAATAAAGATTCAGAAAAGTTGTGTAACTTGCACAGGGTCACACAGCCTGTCACAGCAGAGCTTCCATCTGCGCCGTGTGTCTAATTCCAGAGCCCTAGTCCTTCCTTTATATCATGTTTCTTCATTTCTTCCTGCAGCTCAGAGGCAGGGCTGGAGGTTAATGTGGTGTTGGGTTACAGTTGGGAAAATGTTTAATGGATGTTTGGTGGAAAAATCTTTCAAAATATGGGGTCTGTGGAGAGGGGGGATTAAAAGAGGGTCTGGTGCTAAAAATATTGGATATCATCTTGAGACCCCTTTTTTCACAGAGGCTTAGAAACATTCTATTGATAGAAGGGGGATGGGTCTTACAAAGGACAGTGATCTAGACCGAGAAAGGACTAAAGTGGGGAAAAGAATAGCCAATGATTTGGGCAGTAGTGGTGCCTGTAGCTTGACTCTGATCTCTCTAGAGAGCCTAGTATAGTCTATGATTCCGTAGCTTGGACTCATAGTCACATATACACCTGAACATATTATATTTCTGATTAGTCTCCAAGCATCCATTAAGTAATAGGCCTCATATGCATACAAAGCTGTGTCTGGAGCTCTCGATCTGTCAGAAATTGTGTTTGTTTGTGGCCCTTGGTAGTCACAGATTTCTGCACAAACTTGCCAGGATAAGAGAGCATGTCCGTGTTCTGTGTTCTTCTCCATGACTGTCAGTCAGGTATAGCCCCAAGAAGAGAACAGAAAAGACTCAGGAAAAACAAAGTTTATTATATGCACAGGTGCTAGAAACCGGCTGTATGCCATGACAGCTGCATGGGAAAGTGTCTATGTGGGTCAGGAACAAGGAGAGTGCTGAGCCATAGCCTGGAAAGACAAGACAGGGCAGGGTGAAGAGTTTAAGAGCTGCTGGGTTGAATCATTCCAGTGGGCTTTGGGTGGTAGAGGTGGTCTCTAGTTGTTGACTAAGCCCTGGGATAAATAAAGCAGAGGAATAGTGCCTTCCCCATGCAAGGGTCAGAGAGAAGAGCCATGGCTTTGGATTGGTTTGTTCACATATGAAAGCTGTGCTCCCTGCTCAGTCCTTTGCTATCTCTAAGAACCGGCTAGCCCAAAGAGGGGCAGTCTCTTCCTTAGCCAGAAAGGCCTTTAAAGATGTCAAAACATTCATAATAAATGGAAAACAAATTTAAAAATATAAGCACAATAGTCAAGGATTGAACAAATCCGATGTGAACAAAGCCAGACCCAGAGGGTGAGAGAAAGCACAGGAATGATGGGAATCATCCGGTGGATTGGTGGGAGAGAAGAGCAGGACGGATATGAAAGGAGCCAACCAGGGAGAGGTTGTATGGGATACTGGGCTTCTGTGCTCTTGACTCGGGCTGAAAAGGAATGTTTCTATTAGAATATTCTGCTTTCTGGTACCATTTTTTTTTTGAGGAGATCCATACAATCTATACAAAGGTGTGGGTGTAGAAAGTACCACGGGAGTTTAGAGGATGGTCAGAAGCAGCTGGATAATGAGCTCTGCCTCACTGGGCTGCTATCAGGCAGGAAGGTCAAACCGTTTTTGTACCTTGGACAGTTCTTGCACTTTGCTTTGTAGGTAGTAGGTGCTTGATACATTGGGGTCAGGTGGGTATCAAGTGAATGATGCGTCCTTGGCAGGACCCACTGAGAATCGTTAGAAAACACATGAACATATGAAGAATGTGAGAAAGTGTCCTCATTGAGCAACTCCAGACTCCATCCTTGAACTCGGCGGATAAACCAATTATTTTATCTAGTCTCTCAATATAAAATAATATTCAACTATCTTTTGTTAATTCTCATTAAAATGGGAAAAGGCGGTATGATTTTGGTACCAGTACAATGGTTTGATATAAAAATATAGCGCTCCCTTTATCTGTCTTTGAACTAAAGTTCACAAGCCTCTCCTGCTGATGGCTAAAAGATTAAACTTTCTAATTCCATGTCATCAGCCACATGTAGAGCTTAAAAGTGGTCAGTCTGAGATTTAAAATTAATTAATGCAAGATGAATGAATCCCCATTTCCCTTTGTTTTAATTGCCTCCTATTCACCCTGTTGGTAAGGGAGGGGTTCTGTCCTGGGGTTACAGGGATGGCCGAACACATGACACTTAAACGTGACAGGTGAGATCAACGGCAGTTTACTAGTTACATACACTCACAGCCCGGGGAAGAGGACACTGTGTACAATGCAAAGCCCCAGGGGAGTTGTCCTTGGGAACAGAGTGAAAAACCAGTGACCATGGGAGACAAGCTGTGTGGTATCAAGAGGGTGTGATGTCCCCTCATTTCTGCAGGAGAATGTGATTGGTTCAATTGAATGCTTTCGTGGTCTGGCAAGGAACTGAAGCCACTACTAGGGACAGCAGGGTCTGCACATGGGTCCCTTTGATATGGAAGGTTACTGGACTAGAAGACTTTATCTGTGAGAGCAGAGTGGAAAGGGGAACTTGTGATTAAGGCATTAAAGACCTTCCTGATTTTACCAGGGGTGAAGGTAGCTCATAATATTGGACCTTAATTTTAGGCCTTACACCATGATGTAAGTTCCTGGGGTGCTTATAAATCATCATAGCAGTTGGGAAGGAACGGCTACCTCACCTACCCATTGTGGGTTATCTGGTCCAACCCCAGATCGCTTCTGATTGACCTGATGCTCAGCACTCCACATACACACTCTCCAGTAGGGGCTCAGGCACTCCCGAGGTCTTTCCCCAAAACTCTGATTGTCTGCTCGTCTCTGGGAGGCTGCCTCATTTCCCTCAGTGCTATCATTTCCCTCATTTCTATCAGTCATGGTTAATCACCTCTTTCTGATGTCTGCTTTATGCAAGACTTGGGCCAAGCCCATGGAAGATCCAGGCAAAAGGTCCCCTCTGTTTTGGGATACCATCTCCTTGGTAAATCCGGTATCAGCATATTTTTTAAGGTATCCACTAGATGTAAGTTCTAAAAACAGTCTTTCCTTGCTTACTAAACTCTTATTTCCTTTTGGCCAAAAAAAAAAAAAAATCATTGTAATTTTTCACGCATGCTTCCTTCTCTACAACTTATGGTATAAATTTCATACACCAGTCTTCAGGCTTTTTGGTTCTTGATATGCAAAGTCAAGTTCTGTTCAAAACAAAACAAAAAGCTTCCTCTCTCAAACCTCAAGATTTTATTATTTAATTTAAAATTTGGTTTTATATATCAAGAATCATCTCTGCTATTGGTCTTAAAACAGTCAATTCAGCAATCCATATCTTTGTTCTAGAGCTACAGCTGACCTGTCTGCAGCAGTAGTCACATGTGGCTACTTAATTGAAAAGTTTAAATTAATATTGATTTAGATGATGAAAAATTTAAAATTCAATTCCTCAGTCCCAGTAGCCACATTTTGAGTGAGCAACAGACACACATAACTAGTGGTTACCATACTGGACAGTCAAACTTAGAACATTTCCACATTGCTTTAAGTTCTACTGGATAATGCTAGTCTGGAGTGTGTCTACATTTCCCTTGAGGGCTGTGAATTGTGAGTGAAGGGCAACGTGTAAAGAAAGAAGGGTGAGGTCGTTGAGGAAGAAACCTGTGTATATCTCAAAGTTTTATCCTGCTGCAGTAACTTTGAAGAAAGTTTTGAGTTTGAGAAGCTTAAATAATGGCTTTTAATGAGATTCCTTCCATGTTTGGGTAGAAGAACATTTTTGGCCACGGGAAACGCTCCTGCCTACCAGTCTGTCACAGATGGCATGTACCACGGATTGCCCCCGCTGAGCAGCTCTCTTGTGAAGAGCATTTTTGCTTCACAGCTCAGCCTGCCCCAGCCACTGGATCCACGGAGCCTCCAGGTATGTCGAGAGGTACTTTTATACCTATAAATGGTGTGTTATACATCAGGGATTTGGGCGCTGTGTTTCCATTTGATTTAAATTTTGCAGGGACTCGCCCTTCTCTGGGACTCTTTATCCTTGCTTGGCTCCCCTTAATTGATTCGGGAGAGCAGCCGGGGCCCACTGTTATTCCCAGTCAGAGTCTTTGCCCCCAAACTGTTCATCAGGTGAATTGGGTCAATAGCTTATCTGTTCACAGCTGGTAGCAAAACCAACAGTTGATCTTTTCAAGTTAATAAATAAGGATGACAGAAATCACAATACATAAATTAGGTCAGCAACTGAGGTTTGAACAGCCCTGGTTACAACAGGTGTTATCAAATGTAATCCTAGCAACCATTATTTAGGCACCAACGATATTACCCTCTTTCTACGACTAAAAGGTTAAGGTTCTGGCAGACCAGAGATCAGACTGCTGGGGAGTTATGGCAGCCCGAGGTCACAAATTGTATTGGTTATCTATGACAGTGTAACAAACCACCCCCCAAATTTAGCAGACTAAAACAATAAATGTTCATCATCTCATGTAGTTTGTGAAGCTCAGGAATCTGGGAACAGTTTATTGTGTAGTTCTGGTTAGTCATGTGGATTTCTCACCAGTCAGCAATTAAGGTATTGGCCCAGCTGTCGTCATCTCAGGGGTCTACTGGAGGAGAATCTGCTTCCAAGCCCACTCACAGGGCTGTTGGTAGGCAACAGAAGATCCACTTGCAAGCTCGTTCATGTAGGCTTGTCCACAGGGCTTCCTCACAACATGACAGATGGATTCCTCCAGACCAAACAATTCAAGAGAGAACAAGAGACAGACCCCAAGGTGGAAGTCATAGCCTTTTTATTACCTCATTTTAGAAGGGACATCCCATCTTTTTTGCCATATTTCATTCACTAGAAGTGAGTTAATTTTAGCCTACACTCAAGGGGAGAAGACTTAAACTCTACCTCTTTATGGGGAAGAGTATCAAAGAAGTTTTGGACATATATTTAAAACCACCTCACAAACCCAGGTCTTTTGACTCCAAAAGCTCCAACCTAGTGTTTATATATTGCAAAGCTAAGCCAAGTAATGCCAATATCAACCCCATGTAAGTTCCACAATTTTATCTTCCCTAGCAATAAGACAATTATTCTTGGCCCAAGCCTTGACCCTCATTTAGTCCTAGAGAACAGGATTGACCATGACCCCTGGGCCTGTTCCTATTGCCTTTGGATGTTGGCTGGGATTAGGTAGATGCAAGTGTCCTGGTTTCCTGCTACCTGAATCAAGTCTAACTCTAAGAATTGTCTGAAGCCAGTTCCAAGTGTGCAAGTATAGAATGGGGTCAGATGGACAGGTCAACTATGTCCAGGCCTGCATGTGCTGCCACAAGTAGTAGAGGACATCTTGGCTGTTGGACAGTGACATGGAGAAGACAGAAGTCCACATGTTAATATCGTGACTTTGGCTTTGAATTGTTACCTAGAACTGGAACACAGTGATGATGAAGGAAAACATTTTAAAGTTCCTAATACTGAGAACATTTAAGTTTATGTTTGTTGAATATAAATATGTCCCTTTGTTTTTATAGTATTCTGGAAATTCCAAACACTGGTGCTAACTAGTTACACTGAAGTCTTAAGAACCCCTCTATGTTTAGCCAGATTCTGGAGGGAAAAAAAAGGATGATTATTCTCTCCTCTACATTATGAAGGACCTTCTATCAAGACTATTTCTACATAGTAAATAAATCATCCCACAGTGTTTTAGAGTACAGATACAGAAATCCTGCTCATACAAGATGTTTATTATTTATGGACACAGTATACCATTATCATGTTTCTTATTTGGTTCTTCTAGGCATCCATGCTATTCCCTTGGAGAGCATTTCTGGAAGATGGAGGACTGTTTCCAGTTATGAGTAGCAGACCAGATACCCTAGAATATAATATGCAGGTAGGCTAGGTCTTCCCACTTGTCACAGAGAGAAATGAATGTAGACTGCAAAGCAGGCATCCTTGGGTCCATAGGTCAGTGGTGAATAATTTATGAGATAAGCAGGGGTGTTTGATTATGAAGCTATAAACCCAGCTTCATGTGAGTCATGTTTTCTTATGACAAGAAGAGAATCATTTTCTTGGTGGTATGGGCCTCAGTTGTAGATTCAGCTGTAGTTCCCATGGCCAGTAAAGATCAGGGAGAGTGGCCATCCATCTCCAATCACTCTCCAGGCCTCTTAGAGAAACAGCCAGGCTGGAAGTTCAGGGTTGTGTGACCAGGATCCTGGCCTACCTATAAACAGTGGTAGGGAGAGAATTCTTTAAGCGGGATCCATAGGAGAATTTCTTTCAATTATGTGTTTCCCCCCTGATTACCTAAGCAAATATCATTGTGTTCTCATTTTTTAAAAATAGAAAATATAGAAAAGTACTAAGAAAAAAGTGAAAATCAACCATAAATTTCCTCCAAAGTAATATGGAAGGGGGTAGTGTTGGTGATAGGGGCAGGCCTGGCCATAGGCTGATGGTTTTGGGGGCCGGGAGATGGGAATTATACTGTGTGCTTTTGTTTATAACTGTTTGGATTTTTTAAAGTAAAGTATTAAGAATGGTTAAGAAAATCAATTATAGTCCCCCACTAGGAAGCAATCACAGTTTACATATTGGTTTATTTTTTTTCGGTATTTTTCTTATGCATACCTGTGTTTATATCTGTACTTTTCAAGGAAAATGGATATCATACTATACATTCACCATGTATAGATACCACAGTAAAGTGCTGGGAACCTTGGGCTTCCATACAAAGCTGAAAGTCTGATATATTCAAGGAGAACTTTGAGCTAGAAATGTTACTCTAAGATTTTTATGGATTTTCTAATAATCAAGAGGGCAGGGCTTATAAATATAATTATTTCTAGTTTTCTCCCCAAAATCATGTATAAAGGATACATAGAAATCTTTAACATGGGTGTTTTGTTTCGTTCTTTTTTGTTTCTAGCTGTGCCTCTGTGGGCTGAGTGAGCTTGACCTCAAGGTAGCCCATGGAGAGCTGGTGGGCATGCAGCTGCTTTTGGAAGATGTACTTCTGAGCAGCCATCATATGACCATGGAGGACCCCTCCACACAGCAAGCCACACTGGACAAACACAGTCAGATACTCTTGGTAAAGAGTCTACGTAATTGGTCAGGGCTGTATTGTATTAAAGGACCTTCCTCTCTGGAGTCAGAGAGCTACAGATGCTGTCCAGTGGTATTTCCCAATGGGCCCCAGGACTGAGCTAATGTTGCATGGGGGCAGCAGTGGGGCAGGGGTCATCTCTAACATATGGTATATCCATTTCTTTTCATTTTAAAAAGAGAACAAAAGGGGTGCCTGGGTGGCTCAGTGAGTTAAAGCCTCTGCCGTCGGCTCAGGTCATGATCTCAGGGTCCTGAGATCAAGCCCCGCATTGGGCTCTCTGCTCAGCAGGGAGCCTGCTTCTCCCCTCCTCTCTCTCTGCCTGCCTCTCTGCCTACTTGTGATCTCTATCTGTCAAATAAATAAATAAAATCTTTAAAAAAAAAAAAGAACAAAAGTTGTGGGAGACCCACTGAAACAAGTAATGGAACAAGTAATCCAACTGGCTAGATTTCCTTAGGAGTCACGCACATTTAGAGTTGGAAGACACATGTAGAACTGGAGTCGGAAGGACTGGAGGGGTATGACAGAGACCCTGGGTGAACCTGTCTAGCCTGGGCTCTCATCTTCATCACTCAGCTAGTCTACAGACTCCTAGGCAAGTGCTGTCTCCTCTGGACTTGTCCCTCTGAAGCTCTAAGGTGCCAAGAACCTCTAGCCCACCTTATCATAACTGGAAATAACTCTGCCCCTATCTGGGAACCAGAGACTTGTAGTGACACAGAGTAAGCTAGCTGGTGCCCCATCTGAAGAGCCCCCTCTTCTGAGCCAAACATTCCGAGAGAGAGGTCTGCAGCAGCCCCAACCAATTCCTTACCTTCAATCCGCTCCTCAGAAACTACAATTTGTCACCATTGAGACCGTTCTTACCAAGAGCACCACGATCCTTGTCGCTAAATCCTCTGGATACTTTACAGTCCCCTTCCAACCTGAACCCCTTGTCAGTACCGGACACAGTGTGTCCTTCTAGCGGCCTCCCTGCACCTGGTTTCCAAAGCAGGGTTCCCTCCTAGTTTCCCCTGGCATTGCATCCAGGCCTTCTCAGACTTCCCCACAGACTCTCCTCTGCCTCCTGCCCCCCCTCTTCCTCTCCCAATCCCCCAAAGTATGATTTTTGGGGTTCTGTCCCCTACTACCCTCCCATGGGTCTGCATTTTGACTTCCATGTCATTAGCCACTTCAGTCTTTGTTGGCTCCTTCCTCCATAAAAAAGCATTAAAAGTGATAGTTTACAACCGTATTAATATAAAAAAAAATGATATCCTACATTAAAACATTTTATTAAGCCTCAATATCCCTTATCTCCTGATTTTAAAAGAAATTAGAAGACTTTGTAGGCCCTAAGCACTGTGTCTGGTCCATAAGTGTCCCCTGAACACTCTTACTACTACCATTGGTATGACTGAGATCTTTTCAGAGTGCTTTAGTAATTACTAGTTTCTTTCATCTTCACAACAATTCCATGAAGGGGGTACTCGCAGTATTCACATTTTACAGAAAATACTGAAGCTCAGAAAGGTTAAGTGATGTGCCCAAAGTCGTATAATCTCATGAGAAGAGAAACCCAGATTCCAAATGAACAGTCTGGCATTGGAGCTCCCCTCTACTCTTGCCCACTACGTTGTTCCACTTCTCAGCCTCTCCCTAGACAAATTCATCTGCTTTCGTAACTTTGATGACTTTACACGTGATGACTCATGCAATGACCATCTACATGTCGTGTCCCAATTTCAATCCTGTCAGATTCATGCATTCAACTTCCTTGTTCCACCCCAGAGTCCGTGTGTCCCAAACTGAGCTTATTTCACAGCCCAAAACTCACCCTTCTTTCCATATTCTCTGTCAGTGGACCACTCCTCGCCCAGTGACCCAAGCCAAAAAATCTGGACACCCATCTTTGATTTCTCTCTTCCATACCCCACAATCGAATGCTAAGTTTTACTATCCTATTACTTTAATATCTCTCAAGTTTGTCTACTGCTCCCCATCTTCCATCACCAACCCCCAGTCAGCATTGTCTCCTAATGTTAGGCTATGAGCATAACCTCCAGTTGGACTCCCTATGTTCACCCTTGCCTCCTTCTGGTACATTCACCAGGGTAATATTTTTACATGCAAAACTGATTATGTCACTTCCCTCTTATAACCCTTCAATGATTTCCAAAGGCCCCCAAAATAGAATCTAAATGCCACAATGAGACCTTCACCACCTATCTCCTCCTGGTATCTCCACCCTCAACTTCTTTCATTTCATGAAACGTATCATGCTGTCTCTCCTCAGTAACTTTGTGCGAGCTAGTCCCTCTGGTGGAAAACTTCCTTCCTTTTCCTCCTCCCTCTCTACTTCATCATCTGATTAAATCCTAGTTATCCTTCAGGCTTCAACTTCCACACCAGTCTTTCAGAAACTTCTTCAGAGTTTTTACCTTTTAGCTGATGCCCCTCTATGCCAATGAGGGTGAACTTGCTATAAGAAACAGGTTGTCCTACTAGCCGTGCCTTAAATTAGAAAGGGTACTACTCTTTCAAAACAAGTCTAGGAGGAGGTGGTTCGGGTTGGTACAGCCACTCAGGTTGATGTAGGCCCCAGCTCTGCCATCTTGGGTATGTCAGGAAAATGTCTCTTTCATCCTTGTAAGACGAAAACAAGAACAAAAATCTTTCTCCTTAAGGGGCTTTATCTTTTTACCAAGGAAGAAAATCCTTTCCAGAGCCTTCTAATAGATCTTCCCTGTGTCCTACTAGCTAAGTCTACTTCAGACAAATTAGTGGAAAAGGAAGTGTGTTGGGATGGGCTATCTAAATTCCACACAGAATTAGATGTTTCATTCAGAGGGAGCATTTGTAAATCAGGCTTGGCACCAAGTAGTACCAAGATCAAGAAGCATGCTGGGCCCTTTGGGCCCTCTAGTTACCATTACTTGGTCCTGTTTTTGATGGATTGCCATCCTTCCCTGACATCCCCACTCTCCCCCACCTTTGTGCTGTATCCTGTCTCCTGTTCCTTCTTCCATCCTCTAAAACACTTAGGAAGAGAAAACTTCTCTTAATATGAATATATTAACATGCTAAGTTTATGTTAAAGTAATTATTATTTTTTTAAAGATTTTATTTATTTATTTGACAGACAGAGATCACAAGTAGGCAGAGAGGCAGGCAGAGAGATAGGAGGAAGCAGGCTCCCTGCTGGGCAGAGAGCCCGATGCGGGGCTCGATCCCAGGACTCTGAGTTCATGATCTGAGCCCAAGGCAGAGGCTTTAACCCACTGAGCCACCCAGGCACCCCTGTAATTATTTATTTTAATTAGTTTTATTTCATGATTTGTTTTTAAATATTCATAGACACTAGGAAGCACCAGAATTTATACTGCCTGTGAGAAAGGACTCAGGGTTTCCTGGCCATGATCTCTTAGACTTCAGGCTCTTAAACTCCAAAACAAAAGTGATAGGCCCTTAAAGCAGTGGTCCCAGGAGCCCTGGGTTCCTCAGAGGCAAGTTGGAGTTTTGGTGTATTTTTTAAATTTATAATGCCTTTTTAAATTGAGGTATGATTAACATATAATACTAGTTTCAGGTATAAAACAAAGTGATTCTCTGTTTGTATGCATTGCAAAATGAAAATCATAGTAAGCCTAGTTACCATCCATTACTATACAAAGTTAATACAGTATTATTGACTGTATTCACCAAACTGTACATTATATCCACATGAGTTTTTTATTTTTATAATTGGAAGTTTGTACTTCTTGTTTCCCTTTACTCATTTGTCCCCCAAACCTCCTCTCCTCTGGCAACCACCAGTCTGTTCTCTGTATCGATGTCTTGCTTTAATTTTGTTTTGTTTTTTAGATTCCACATAAAAGTGAAAGCATGCAGTACTTGTGTCTGACTGACTTATCTCACTTAGCTTAATACCCTCTAGATCCATCTATATTGTCACAAATGGCAGGTTTTCATTCTTTCTTATGGCTGAGTAGTATTCCTGTGTGTGTGTGTGTAATCGCCTCTTTATCTGGTGATCCATCAATGAGCCCTTAGGTTGTTTCCAATATCTCGGCTATTGCAAATAATGCTTCAATGAACGTAACATGTGTATATCTTTTCAAATTCATACTTTGATTTTCTTCGTAGATACCCAATAGTGGAATTACTGGATCATATGGTAGTTCTCTTTTTAAGAGGAACCTCCATACTGTTTTTCATAGTGGTGCACTAGTTACATTCCCACCAACTGTGCACAACAGTTCTCTTTTTACCTTGCCAAAACTTGTTATTTATTTATTTATTTATTTAGTGATAGTTATTCTGACAGGTGTGTAGTGATATCTCATTCTGGTTTTGATTTACAGTCCTCTGGCGATTAGTAATGTTAAGCATTCTTCATATACTTATTGAGCATCTGTATGGGTTTGTTAGTTAGTTTGTTTGTTTGTTTGTTTTTGGAAAATGTCTATTCAGATCCTCTGACCAGTTTTAAATTTTCTGGGTTTTTTGTTATTGAGTTGTATGAATTCTTTTTTTTTTTTTTAAAGATTTTATTTATTGATTTGACAGAGAGAGACCACAAGTAGACAGAGAGGCAGGCAGAGAGAGAGAGAGAGAGAGGGAAGCAGGCTCCCTGCTGAGCAGAGAGCCTGATGCGGGACTCAATCCCAGGACCCTGAGATCATGACCCGAGCCAAAGGCAGCGGCTCAACCCACTGAGCCACCCAGGCGCCCCGAGTTGTATGAATTCTTTATGTATTCTGGATTTTAACCCCTATTAGGGATATGATTTGCAAATATCTTCTTCCATCAGTAGATGACCTTTTTATTGTGCTGATGGTTCTCTTCACTGTGCAGGAGCTTTTTAGTTTGATGTAGTCCCACTTGTTTACTCTTGCTTTTGTTTTCCTTGACTTTAAAGTCAGATCCAAAAAAATATCACTAAGACAAATGTCAAAGATCTTACTGCCTGTGTTTTCTTCTAGGAGTTTTAAGTTTCAGGCCTTACATTCAAGTCTTTCATCCATTTTTGTGTTTATTTTTGTATATGGTGTAAGACAGTGGTCTGTTTTAATTTTTGCATGTAGCTGTCCCATTTTTCCAGTACCAGTTATTGAAGAGATGGTCCTTTCATCATTCTATATTCTTACCTACCTTGTCATAAATTAATTGATCATATATGCATGTATTTATTTCTGGGCTCTCTATTCTGTTCCACCGATCTATGTATTTATATGCCAGTACCATGTTGTTTGATCATTATAGCTTTGTAGTATAGTTTGAAATCAGGGATCGTACCACTAGATTTTTCTTTCTCAAGATTGTTTTAGTCATTTGGGAGTCTTTTGTGGTTCCATATAATATATTTTAGAATTATTTATCCTAGTTCTGTGAGAAATTCATTAGAATTTTGATAAAGATTTCATGTGGCGCCTGGTTGGCTCAGTGGGTTAAGCCTCTGCCTTTGGTTCGGGTCATGGTCTCAGCGTCCTGGGATTGAGCCCCGCATCGGGCTCTCTGCTCAGCAGGGAGCCTGCTTCCTCCTTTCTCTCTGCCTGCTCTCTGCCTGATCTCTCTCTCTCTCTGTCAAATAAATAAATAAAATCTTTTAAAAAAGTGCATGAATCTGTAGATTGCTTTGTGTAGTATGAATATATTAATATTAATTTTAATTCTTCTAATTCCATGAGCATGGAATATCTTTCCATTTATTAGTGTCTTCTTCAATTGACAAGTTATAGTTTTCAGTGTACAGGTCTTTCACTTCCTTGTTTAAGTTTACTGCTTAGTATTCTTTTTATGTGATTATCAATGGAATTGTTTTCTCCATTTCTCATTTTTGTAGTTTGTTATTAATGTATAAAAGCACAACAGATTTTGTATATTAATTTTGTATCCTGCAACTTTGCTGAATTCATCTGTTAGTTCCAATAGTTTTTTTGTGGAATCGTTATATCATGTGATCTGCAAATGGTGACAGTTTTACTTCTTCTTTTCCATTTCATGTGCTTTTTACTTATTTTTCTTGCCTAATTGCTCTGGCTGGGATTTTCAATACTATGTTGAATAAAAATGAAGAGGGTGAACATCCTCATCTTGTTTCCAATATTAGGGGAAAAACTTTAAGCTTCTCACAGCTGAATATATTAGCTGTGAGTTTGTCACATATGGCTTTGTTGTGTTGAGATACATTTCTGCTCTACCCACTTTGCTGAGAATTTTTATCATAAATGGATGTTGAATTTTTTCAAATATTTTTTCTGCATCTATTGAGATGATCATGATTTTTTATCTTTCATTTTATTAATCAGGTTTATCATGTTGATTGATTTGTGAATGTTGAACCATCCTTGCATTCCTGAAATAAATCCCACTCGGTCAATGGCACATGGTCCTTTTACTATATTGCTCAATTTTGTTTGTTAATATTTTGTTAAAGATTTTTGTATCTGTGTTAATTGGGGATATTAGTCTTAATTTTCTTTTTGGTGTTGTCCTCATTTGTTTTTGATATCTGGGTAATGCTGGCCTCATAAAATGTGCTTGGAAACATTCCCTCCTCTAATTTTTTGGAAGAGTTTGAGAAGGATAGATGTTAAATCTTCTTTGGATGTTTGGTAGAATTCATCAGTGAAGCTGTCTGGTCTTGGATTTTTGTTTGTTAGGAGGTTTTTGATTAATGATTCAATCTCCTTACTAGTAATTGGTCTATTAAGATTTTTTTTATGATTCAATCTTTGAAGATTTGTAAGTTCCTAGGCATTTATCTATTTATTCTAGGTTGTCCATTTTATTTGTATGTAATTGTTAATAATTGTCTCTTAACAATCTTCTATATTTCTGTGGTATCAGTTATAAGTTCTTTCATTTCTGATTTTATTCCTTTTAGCCCTCTCTTTTTTTCTTGGTTGAGTCTAGCCATAGGTTTGTCAGTTTTGTTTATCTTTTCAAAGAACCAGCACTTCATTGATTTTTTTAAAACTATCTTTTTAGTCTCTATTGTATTTATTTCTGCTCTGATCTTTATTATTTCTTTCCTTTTACTAACTTGGGCTTTGTGACATTTTTTTAAAAGATTATTTATTTATTTATTTGACAGAGAGACAGCGAGAGAGGGAACACAAGCAAGGGAAATAAGAGAAGGAGAAGCAGGCTTCCTACTGAGCAGGGAGCCTGACATGGGGTTCGATCCTGGAACCCTGGGACCATGACCTGGAACCATGACCTGAGGCAGATGTGTAATGACTGAGATACCCAGGCACCCCTGTTTGTGTCATTTAAAGCCAATGTTTCCTTATTGATTTTATCCATCTGGTCGATCTATTAATTGATACAAGTGGGATGTCAAAGTATCCTATTATTATTGTATTGCTGTCAATTTCTCCATTTAGGTCTCTTAATATTTGTTTTATATTCTTTGGTCCTCCTACATTGGGTGCATATATATTTATAAAAGTGTTATCTGCTTGAGGTGGATTTCTTTATCATTATGTAGTGCTCCTCTTTGTCTTTTATTATAGTCTTTATTTTAAAGTCTATTTTGTCTAATATGAGCATAGCTATACCAGCTTTCTTTTCATTTTCATTTACAAGGAATATCTTTTTTCCATCCCTTCACTTTCAGTTGGTGTGTGTCCTTACTTATGAAATGAGTCTCTGAAAAGCAGTATATAAATGTGCCTTGCTTTTCTATCCATTCAGCTACTCTGTGATATTTTTTTAGAACACTTAGTCTATTTGCATTTATTTTAATTATTGATAGGTAAGTACTTATCACCATTTGTTACTTGTTTAGTGACTATTTTTATAGTTCCTTTCTAGTCCTTCCTTCTTCTCTTTCTTTCTTCCCCTCTGGTTTGGTGACTTTCTTTCGTGTTATGTTTAGATTCTTTTCTCATTTTCTTTTATATATTTAATATAAATTTTTGCTATGTAGTTACTGTAAGTTCACATATATCATCCTATGTATATAACTGTCTCTTTTAAGTTGATAGCAACTTATATTTGAACATTTTCCAAACCCTACATTTGAACTACCATACCCCCTCATGTTTGTTTTTGATGTCACATTTTACATCTTTTTATTTTATTTACCTCAACTAATTATTGTAATTTTAGTTAATTTTACTTTTGACTTTCTGACCTTCATAGTAGTTTTATAAATTAACTCATTACCTTTACTATATATTTACTTTTTCTGGAGAGATTTTTACTTTTGTATTTTTGTTGTTGTTGTTGTTAATAATTAGGGCTATTGGGTGCCTGGGTGGCTCAGTGGGTTAAGCCTCTGCCTTTGGCTCAGGTCATGGTCTCAGGGTCCTGAGATCGAGTCCCACATCGGGCTCTCTGCTCAGCAGGGAGCCTATTTCCTCCTCTCTCTCTCTCTCTGCCTACTTGTGATCTCTCTCTGTCAAATAAAGAAATAAAATCTTTAAAAAATAATAATAGTGCTATTTCGTTTCTGCTGAAAGAAGTCTCTTTAACATTTCTTTTTTTTTTAAGATTTTATTTCTTTATTTGACAGAGAGAGATCACAAGCAGGCAGAGAGAGAGGAGGAAGCAGGCTCCCTGCTGAGCAGAGAGCCCGATGCGGAGCTCGATCCCAGGACCCTGGGATCATGACCTGAGCCGAAGGCGGAGGCTTAACCCATTGAGCCACCCAGGAGCCCCTCTTTAACATTTCTTATAAGGCCAGTTTAGGAGCGATGAACTCTTTAAGCTTTTGTCTGGAAAACCCTCTCTCTTCTTCAGTTCTGAATGATAACCTTCAGGTAGAGTGTTCTTGGTTAGAGCTTTTCTCCTTTCAGTACTTTGAATATATCGGGTCACTCTCTTCTGACCTGCAAAGTTTCTGCTGAGAAATCTGCTGATTATGGTGTTTCTCTTGTATATAACAATTGGTTTTTCTCTTGCTACTTTTAAGATTCTCTCTTTAACTTTTGACACGTTAATTATAATGTGTCTTGGTGTGTATCTCTTATTTGGAGCTCTCTGGGTCTCCTGGACTTAGATATCTGTTTCCTTCCCTAGGTTAAGGAAGTTTTCAGTCATTATTTCTTCAAATAAGTTTTCTGCCTATTTCTCTTTCTTTTCTCTTTCTGGGACCCCTATAATGCAAATGTTATTATGCTTGATATTGTCTCATAGGTCCCGTAAGGTATTTTTTTTTTAATTTTTTTTTTAATTTAAAAATTTAAAAAAAAAACTTTTTAAAAATTCTTTTTTCCCTTCATGGCACTGTCTGGGTAAATTCCATTGTTTTGCATTCTAGCTTGCCGACTCATTCATCTGCTTCCTGCAGTCTGATGTTTAACACCTCTAGTGTATTTTTCAGTTCCTTTATTACATTCCTCAGCTATGAGGACTTGTGTTTGGTACTTTATTATATTTTCTATCTCGTTGTTGAATCCTTACTGTGTTAATTCGTTCCTCTCCCAAGTTTGGTAAGCATCTTTATGGCATTTACCCTGAATTCTTTATCAGGTACGTTACTTATCTCCATAGCATTATGGTCTTTTTCTGAGTCTTTCAGTCTTAGAGTGCCCTTGTGTAGTTGATGAAACTTCTCGTTCAACCTTGCCCTAGCTTTTGGGTGTTTCTTAAAACTTTGTGATTGTCTAATCAGTCTGATTTAATATTGATATGTCCTTGTCATTGAGGATGTACCAAGGCCTGTCAGTGTTCCAAGGGGAGAAATTTCATTTAACACCAAGTTTCAGGCTAATCCGAAGCTAGACCTACAGGCAGCGGCTTTTAAAATATGCAAATATGTTGGGGCTTTGGGTGGCTCAGTAGGTCAAGCGTCTGCCTTGGGCTCAGGTTGTGATCGAGCCCCATGTTGGGCTCCCTGTTCGGTGAGGAGTCTGCTTTTCCCTCTCCTTCTGCTCCTCCCCCCTCACACCACTCATATACTCTCTCTCTCTCTCTCAAATAAATAAATAAAATCTCTAAAAACTACATGCAAATATAGTCTAGTGCAGCCACAGTCATAATCCCTGCTGGCCTACAAGATGTGGAACTCTACATGAGTATATAAGTTCTTTCTGGGAGGACTTTTGAGCCATATTGAAGCACAGAAGGCGCACAAGGATGGTGTCTTCCTGCTTATGCTCCCTGGGAGCATCTCTGTAGCCTCTAAATGTGGGGAAAACCTGAAACCTGCTCCTCAGGCCAAAGCTGCAGCATAAGTAAATGGGCTTTTTTCACAACAAGACAGGGTTGCACTTCAGTCTGCCATCTGCAGTGCCTGGAAGAGGTGGCCTGTCACATACTCTTTCTGACTGTGACATTCCCTTGGAGCTCAGGAATGTCAGCCCCCTTGGCCACCAGGCAGGCAGTCAAGGAGCGTTCCCTGTGTGGATTTCATATATCCACTGGCATTAACTAGGCAGCGGGAGAATGTAGGGGTTAGGGCCCACTCTCCAGCTTCAGAAAGGCAGCAGGAAGATGTCTTGACTGCACGTGCCTGCGGGCTTTGGGAATGCAACAGGAGGAAGAAATGTCTTGTCCGTGTGCATATTCTGGCTTTAGGCTGAGAGCAGGAAAACACTGGGACTGCTCACAGTTGCCAGCCCCAACCAGTGAGTACAGACGTGTTGCAACCACCTGTGCTCACCAGCTTTAGCTGAGGAGTGGGAGAATGCTGCCACTGCTTGCTCTTGCCTGCCCCAGCTAGGGAGCAGGGAAGTGTTGCAAATGGCGCCTGCTCTGGCTTCAGCAAGGCAACCCAACAGTGCCATCACCAGTTTACCCTGCCTGTCTTTGCAAGGTGGTGATGGGAGGGTTTTGCATCTGAGCTCACCCACCTGTGCTAGCGAACTAAGTGGAGGCTGAAATATTGGTATCTGCCAGTGGCATCCTCCATCTCTGGGGGAGTTCCTCTGCCCCTGCTCTTCCATTTGCTTTTAGATTAGCCAATAAATCTCCTTCAGGTATAGTCCCAGGTGCTTTTCAGACTACTTTTTTTTTTTTTTTTTTGCTGTGTCTTCAGGTGAAACTGCACACAAACACTTTAAAGGGAACATCTTGGGGCTTTTTGAGCAGAGTGGGGCCACATGGCCTGTAGGCTGCCCCCTCATTGTCACCATGCTCAGCCTTGGCCTGTTGACTATTTTCCATTACTGCATAAGGTTTTATTTGATGAAAGGTTCCCGAGGATAAAACAAATCTGGAAATCTTGGGTTAGCTCCTTAGTGAGTAGGTAGGCTCCTTGAGGGGCTGTCTGCCACATACAGGAACTGTGAGCTCTCCCCTGGGTCCGGCTTGCCAACTCTGCCTCTGACCAACCCTCTTTCTGGCAGGAGCCTTTCTGTAGATATGTTAATAGCACGGGTCCAGTTACACTGGGTGGGTGTTCTTCCTGTTCTGAGCCAGGAAACTTGAGTGTCTGAGGTGCTGTTGCTGAATGTTCTCTGAGTCCTTTCTTGCAGTAACCTCATGATCCAAGTTTGCATCTTTGCAAAGCAATGCTCCTTTTCCTGTGACTGAGACCCTGTCCTCAGGTGAGAACCTGGATGCAGGTTCCCGTTTTGTCTGTCACTCTCTGGGTGACCTTGGCCCTCACACCCTGGCTGCAGTAGAGGGGGACCTGAAAACCTTGTTCCCTCCACATTCTCCAGGGCAGAGCGGTCCCTCAACAAACACTGAGTTAAGGCAACTGCCAATGAATGAACAAACAAATCATTATTCTAAAGGAAAATTGCCCATTGGATAATAAGTTCAAATTAAGAGACGTGTAAACTTTTAAAGGACAGGAGAAGGACTAGAAGATAAGATAAACTTATGTTTCCATTTCCTCATCCATAAAACAAGCAAAATCCCTAATTTTAGGTCATATTATAGCTCTACCGTGAAGGGGAATTAAATCTCAAGTGTGTTGAAGGGTACTTTCCAGACTGCAGAGTCTAAACACAAAAGGCTTAATTTTTCAAAGGCAGATAGAAGGTTAATACCCAAGTAAAAGAGTTTTTAAAATGAGTGGTACAGGACTCAAGCAGAAAGCTGAAATGGAGATATTTGCCTCTTTTCTGTATCTTATCTATTTAGAAAGGATGCTTACCCTCTCTAAGCTATAATGTGCTGTAAGCCCATAACCCATTCCTCCTACGGAGAATATGCATTCTCCAAAATGCTCCTTCTCCGTGGGTTAATGTAAAAGTTTATCCTATATCGATCTATGATTAATAAAGAAGACTTTCTGTAATGCTTTCAGCCAGGTGTGTCTAGAGTGCCAGGATTCAGAAATCCGTTCCAAAGCAGCCCCAAAGCCTCCAGACTGCTGAGGGGCCCATGCAATGCAGTGATGTCCCTTGCTGTTCTGAGATCCTTTCTGGTGCTGTGGAAGCAGCTGGAAGTACTAAAGGAGCACTGGGGCCGACTCAAACTGCGAGGCCAGGACCTTGATTCTGTCTCCCTCCACAAACAGTTCTCAGAACTCTACGGGTGAGCATTGCTGAGGTGGAAATTGCCATGAATGAGTGGAATCTGGTGTCTGATAAATTCCTCCCCTTACGCTGAGGGCGAGATTTGGTCTATAAACCTGGTATGCCCAGCCCCACTGAGCGCAGAGGAAGCTGGGCGATGTGTCCTGTCACCAGCGCTTTATAGGAACAGCTGGGTTCTATTGACTACAGGGACAGTGCTGTGTTCCACTAAGCAACACTGTATCTCATTTACCTAGAGTTCTGTCTCGAGGAACTTGTGCTTCTCCGGTGTCCCCACGGTGCTGACTCATCAGCTTTTTTAGTTCATAGGATCCCAGTGAGCACTAGGTAGGGAGAGGCTGCTGCTGTGACCTCCTCCCCATTTCCTGTCCCATTGGACCCAAGTGTTGAGTCTCTCGTATTTTTTCTCTCTCTCTCTCTGCAGCCAGAGGTATAATATGGTGCAAGGTCTTAGGTCTGCGGGAGGGTGGGGTGTTAGGGGTGTTTCACAGCTTCTGGCTCTAGCTGGGATGACTTAGCAGGCAAGAAAGACATGTTGCTTCTGCCATGTGTTTTGTTATCAAACAAGCATCCACCAAGCATCCACTCACCATTCTTGGACCTTACTGGGCACAAGAAGGTTCTCTTTGGTGGCATAGTCCAAATGGTCTATCCTACAAGTTATTACAGTCAGCTTTCCTGGTAACTAGGCAGTGAGAAAACTTGTCAATGTTTTGAAGAATGAAGAGTGAAATTATATGTACCCAAGGGGAAAAGTCCTCGGGATTTAATATTGACTAAGGGCGTGGCAACTGTGGTGAATTTAGATGGCAATATGAGTTTCTATAATGGGTTGGGAGGTTTATACACGATGACAGGAAGCAGAATGGGAACAAAAATAATTGTCAGAGAATCTAAATAAGAAAAAATACGATTGTTTGCTCATTTCTGTCTCTTTTCTTTAATAGAACTGACATTCTCTATCCCAGCATGAAAGCTATAGCTAGGCGGATGGGGAAAGAAGATGAATTCGAAGGTATTATAATAAGCAGTCAGTCTATTCTTCCCCCCAAAGGAGCTTCAGAAATCGAAATAAAAACTCAGCAGGTATGCAGGAACTATTTTGCATGTGACTTTGAAAATTTGCTTTACGGCATAAGCATGTAAAACTACAGATATACCCAAGTGGCATTATTTTCCCTAAGATATTAAGTGGAGATTGAAGATATGTCAATCACTAAACAGCCTCGGAGAGAACTAAGTATTTAAAAGCATGTGGGGCTTTGATTAAGTAAATAACTAACCCTAATATCTCCATTTTGTAGGTCTAGAGCTTTGTATTTTGATTCTCCTCTAATTAAAGTACACTACCACAATAAAAGATGATGATAGAGAACATACTGGCATCTTAAATTTAAAATCTAACACAAAATTATCCACTGCCCCCGACACATACATCCATGAAAAATGAGATATTTAAAATAGCTGCTACGATTGATTGTTTTTCTGAGAATAAGTCATGATTTATGCACAGGTCCATTTGGTGTGCTAGAAGGTCTATGTGGGAGGTTGTTTTTCCAAGGGTTTGTTCAGCTTGGTCCTGGGACACCATCTCCATATGGCTGTGTTCCCTTGTGTCTGTAACAGGCAAGGCTGTGTTCTCCTTGTTATGGTAACAGGCAAGCAAAAATTCTAGCTGCTTGAGTGTCAGTGGAAGTGTCCCCTGAAGATCAAGAATTCAGTGGCTACCCGTCCCCCACCCCTGCAACACACAATGTTGGGACCCCAGTCCCAAGCCCATTGTTTACCCTTCTGAGCCCTGGTTCTCTCTAGAACTTGGGGTCCTCTGACAGGGAGAAACATGGGCTCTACAAGCATAATGGGTAAGGGCACATGGTTATTGGGAGAGTTTTCTCCTAGTCATGTTTGGATTTTAAAATATTCTCATGAAATCCTCCTTAATATCTAAATTGAGTTTCAGGCTGAGGGGTTTCTCTTGTAATAACAACTCATGAAATCCCTGCCCACATTCAGAAACCCCCAATATACATGAGGTCACTTCAGACATTGAGCACTTTGCAATTTAGCACGACTTGGTACAAAAGGGTTGTATTTTATCAACTGGGATGTGGGCCAGGAGAAAAGCTGTTGGTCTCTAAAGAGGTGTATCTACCCTTGCAGAAGCACTTGGAAACCCAAGAAAGGAACCCTTCCTTCTCCCTGGGAGAGAGTAGCTGAAGAACAGGACATAGCCCCAGACCCTTCTGTAGGAATTTGACTCAGGATCTCAAAGTGTAAGCTGAATGTAGAAAGTGACTCTTAAACCTCTGACTCTAGCTTCAGAAACTTCTGGAAAATCTTGAAATTCATATGATCCAAGAAGTATTAAGAAAAGTTAACAGAGAGATAGCACTGGTTGTATCAGAAAAATCGAAGAAGATGTATACTCTCCCTACAGGTAAAGTATGTTTATTTTATTACTTCACAAAATAACATTTATTCATTTTTTCCCTAATTATAAAAGCAATCCATATGTCATTTTCACGGTAAAAAAAATTACCACAATGTCCAGAAAATGATATAAAAATTACTTTTTAACACCTTGGTTCAGAGAGAACTATTAACACTTTGACATATTTCCTTCCACTTGAAGTCTTTTAAATAGAAAACATTTGTTAAGTTCAATCTCAACTCTGCTGATTCCCTCATAACCGAAATAAAGTTGAAATGGGCAAAACACATAAGCTTTTCTTATTTGTAATATATTTGTGTGTGTGTGTATAAAATACATATATATGACATATATGTCAAAATCTTACAAATACATGTATTTGGGGTGGGAAGGCAGTCGCAATTACTTCCTTTCATCTGAAGTCTAAAGTCAGGACCACTCCATGGACATGTGATCAGTGCACTTACAGGAGTACTTTGGTTTGCATGCTTTATGGGTACCATCTTGAAACTCTTGATTTTAGCTTAGAATTTGTGTTTTGTGAGTCCATGGAGCGTGCACTAAGGACTTAGAGACTTGGTCTTAAACATAGTCCCACTTCTTACTGCCTCCTCACCTTGCCGAGAGGGGTTCTCAGCTGCCTACTCTTCTGCTTTCTGGCACCGTAAACACCTCCCCGCTAGCATTCCCACCCAGGAGTTACCACTGCCCTCCACTCTACTGGGGACCTGATCAGGAGGAATATCAGGATATGTGTACCTAGTGGTATCTCAAGGACCCTAGTCTGGAAACATCATGGTATGTCTGATGGGTAACTCAGTGGAAGCAAGCCTATTGCCTATCCTGAGATTCATACAATACCCTGGAATGGAGGTTACAATACCCTTAGGGTTGCCTGTCCATAGCGGGCCCCCAGGAGGGAAAGCTGCCTGGCTCCACCTCTCTGCCCCCAGCGAGGGCATGGGGCCACCAGGCAGCAACTGCACACACATTCATGCTTCCGGCACAGGATGGATCCCCTGCGTGCCTGTGAGGGTTGCACTAGCCTCACAAGCATTCCTGTGCCTGGGGAGCACAGCATTAAAAACGAGTAAAAACACCATGACAGGTCAAGAGAGGGACTGCAGAAGAAAGAAACCACTGTGTCTTAGTACCTCTAGGGATGCTTTTTTCCCCCTGCTTTTTCAATAAGAAGCCCTGTATTTTTATTTTGCACAGAGTGCCATAGATTACATAGCTGATCCTATCCACACTTCGATGTCTACTCCTGACTCCTACTAATTCTGTAGGAAAATCCCCAACCTTTAAATGACAGAGAAGTTGTTTGATTAGCAAACTAAATTAGATCTTCCTTTTGAGACAAATTCCACAGACATTGTAATGTGCATTAATCATCTAGGTCCTCACCTAAGACATTGTCATTCTTATCAGTGCTTTGAGTAACTGAATTCTGGAAATAGGGCTTTGGGAAAAGGCTATGCAATGAGAGGGTAAGCCACTTCTCGACTGGGGATGTCACCACACACAAAGCACTCGTTGTCTGTGCTCATTTGCTGCATCCAGGTGGCTCCCTTCAAGTCTTGGGAGAAAATCCTCAGGCACCCAGCAGGTGCAACCCTCTGCGTGTTTCAGGCTGTGGTTTAATGAGACACCCGGATAGTGGGGGAAGGGAGGAAGCATTTTGGCCTTGCAGTTCTGCTGTGTGCTGCCTGGGGCAGGGTGCTCCTCGGCTGTGCTTGGAAAGATCCTTCAGTAAGGGGCTGGTGGGAGTCAGGCATAGGGGAGGTAGAGTTATTGTTAATGGTGGTAAGGTAGATATTACCAACATTTGGCTACAGTGTGCTGGCCAATTCTAAGCTCGTTTTCACATTCTACACTCATGACTTTTGAAACAAATGCCAATAGTGAGGATGTCTTGTTATTGCAGGTTTTGTTTTGGTCTGTGTGGCATGACTCGATGTGGGGGTCCTACTGTAGTGCGTTCCACCAGGGCAAGTGATGGAGTCCCTGCTGTGTCCCAGGGGTGCTTTTATAGACATTTCTTCATTGTAGTCTTCCTGAGACCTCTGTGGACCGGGAACCTTCAAAGAAGGCATTAAAACCTTGGAATGCCCACCCACCTACTGTGCATCTCAGCAGCAAGAAGCCACCATAGTGAATGGGGCTTCCAACAGGGGCCACTTCTTCATGCAGAGACCACCTTTTGCAGTCAAGGTTAGCTTGGCACTGGGAGTTTCTAGAGAAGGAGTTGGGAATGGAAATTACTGAGATCCAGGGGATCTCCCAAGTTCGTGTCCTTCCCTCAGGGTCTTCTCTCTCCCTCTTGGCCAACTCTGGTGTCCATATTTATTAGCAGCCAGAAAGAAACCCTCCAATACTTCTCTGTCTCCCCCACTCCTTCCCACCTTGTCTTAGAGCTTAATCTTCTTGTATAATTTCTGAATGAGTTTCCAGTCTATCAGGGAGCATCTGAAAATGTGGCAGCCATACCTGGTCCAGTGCTAGTTTGTCGGAGCTGATCTGGTGCTCCTCTGAGAACTTTAAAAAGTCACTCCAGACATCCTTGTTAAGTCTCAGGGCTTGGCTTAGCAGAGAGCTGAGTTCCACTGATTCAGAAAGGCTCTGTTGTTCCCCATATTTGACATTTTGGCATTGAAGTCATTCTTAATTGATTTTCTCAATTTCTCTGAACTTTTATAAGGTCAGCCATCTCCAAAGTGGAATATCTATATCCCAGGGGTGTGGGAAGAAAATATTAAATATTAAATATTCTAGATAGGGGCACCTGGATGGCTCAGTGGGGTCATGATCAGCTCAGGTCATGATCCCAGAGTCCTGGGATTGGGCCCCTCATCAGGCTCTCTGCTCAGCGGGGAGCCTGCTTCCTCCTCTTTCTCTCTCTACTTGCCTCTCTGCCTACTTGTGATCTGTCTGTCAAATAAATAAATAAAATCTAAAAAAAAAAAAAAAGCTTCTAGATAGAGGAAATCCATATGTAAGAAATCACATGTCACATTCCACACCGAGGTGTCTCAAAATGATCACTTTGAGGCAATCCACAAGCAAGCACTAAGAATAGTGGAGACGCTTGTAATCCTGGTACGTGCTTATTGTCAGTTACATTATGAGGTTAAAAAGATAACCACATCTGATAAGAAGCAGAAAAATAATTTAAAAAGTCAAGAAAACTTTTAGGAATGTGGATTGAGATCCATTCTCTTTGCTGGTGAGTTTCACCCTAAGCATATCATACTATATTAACCAGTGATATTATTGTAGGCAGTTAGAAAAACATAAATATACACATGTTAACAGTAAGTGGACAAAAATGTTTTGCTTGAACCTAAAGTTTCCATTCCCTTGGTAACATAAACTGGCAAAATACTCACTAATCATAGTCTTTGGGTTACCTATGTTTACCTAGCATCATTGATCATTGTTTGTTCCAAACCTGTTCATGCCAGTTTTGCTTGTCATTGTGTTTGAGTAATTTAATTAAGTATTATATAAGCCAATGAAATGGGAGTACAAAAAGAGATCTGTCCTATAAAGACCAAGTTGAAATACATAAACTGTGGTACATCCAGTCAATGGAATAATATTTAGTGCTAAAAAGAAATGAACTATCAAACCACGAAAGGACATGGATAGAAATGCATATTCCCAAAGTGAAAGAAACCAACCTAAAAAGACTACATATTGTATGATTCCAAATATATGACTTTCGAGAAAAAGCAGAACTATGGAGACAATAAAAAGATCAGTGGTTACCAAGGGTTTAGAGGGGAAAGAAGGATGAACAGGCAGAAGACAGAGGATTTTTAAGGCAGTGAAACTATTCTGTATGAAAATATAATAATGGAGAGATGCCAATTACACATTCGTCAAACCCATAGCTTCACCAAGAATGGACCATAACGTAAACTATGTACTTTGGGTGATAATGACATGTCATCGTACACTCATCAGTTGTAACAAACATACCACACTGGTGTAGGATGTTGATAGTTGGGGAGGCTGTGTGTTGGGGTAGAGAGGGCATGGTATGTGGGAAGTCTCCGTACTATCTGCTCAATTTTTCTATGAACTTAAAACTGCCCTAAAAAAAAGGATACATTTGGACTGTTTTATGATCTTTTAGTTTTCTTTCCATAAAAAGAAACAAGCAAACCAATAAAACCACACACTAGAAAACCACACAATGTGTTATGGTTTCTAGAAGAAAGATAGTACAGATCTCCAATGAGTGGGTTCATACAAAGAAAAAGCCTAAGTTCTATGTTAGAAAATTGGCAAATGTTTGTATATTTGTATATTTTTAAGTTAAATGTTTTTAAGTTAAATATTTAAAATGTCAAGTTACTGCAAGTCATTTTTTAAAAGGATTCTCTGGTTTAACAGACTTCTTTTGATTAACAAACCTACTCTTAGTCTTGATTGTAAGGAAAGGACTTCTGTGTTTCACAAGGGTTAGGGGGCGAGAGGGGGATGTTTTGTTTTCTTTTTTTACCTAAACAAGTTTGGGAAACTTGTGGTAAATAATGTTAAAAAGGTTTTCTTTGCTCCAGACCTTCTCAGAGCCTTTACTATGATAGTGCGCACTATAAAGTTCCAGAAGAGAGAGTATGAAATGTTCTTTATTTTTAAATTTTTAAATTAAATTCAAGTTAGTTAACATATAGTATATTATTAGGTTCAGGGTAGAGTTTAGTGATTCATCATTTGCATATAACACCCAGTGCTCATTACATCAAGTGCCCTCCTTAATACCCCATTCCCCTACCCACTGAAACATTCTTTAAATTTATTTGACCACAGAATCTTTTTCTTCCCTTAAGAATATATATTGTCAACTCAAGGGACTAGTGTTCTGGGGAGCAGTTTGAGAAACACAGGAGTACAAAATATATACATACATATGGTTGAAGAAATAAGATTTCAACCTACCCACTTTTGCGGGGACTGCCAGCAGGTCAGGAGAATGTTGGTTGGCAGTTGGATGCCTTCAAGTTTCAGTTCTGCTTGGCTCAGGACCCAGGAGTCACTCAGGCAGAGGTTAGCAGTTGTATTAGAGAAGTGAAATGTATGAAACCAAGATGACTTTCCTAGATGGAGGAGGCTGACTGGAGGGTAGGGAGAGTGTTCATAGAGGGAGAGAGGGGAAGTGGTTTGGCCAGCAGGGAGTCAAAGTTTCCTCCAGTCAAAGGACCTGGGAACAGAGTGAGAGGAAAAAACAAAACCCTAATTCAACCTCCAGTGTGCTGTCTCCTTCCCACATCCATGCTGCCGTCAAAAACTGCTTCATCTTAAAGAAGCCATGACCACACACACACACACACTGATATGGAGACCCATTTGGAGACTACCAACTCCACTTGGCCAGGAATTACTTCTCTTGGATGAATTCTACTTTCCCTGGCTTCCCATGACTCCTGGCTACAGAAGTACTTGTGTGCTTGAACTTGAACTCATGAGGAAGAAGCATGGTGGGAAGGTTTCCCAGCACTTTGGTAAAATACTTTCAGCTGAGCCCAGAGCTAAACCCAAAACCACTTCTGTGGGCATTTGCCAGGTGATGGCCCCCAAACCAGAAATGTGTGGCAGATGTGTTCCCTCACCAGGTTTTTCCATGAGCCAGAGACCTACTGCCAATGTACCCTGGAAAAAGTATCCAATTTCTTGTCTGAAAATTTTCTGAAATGTGCATGAGCTCTGTTTTGTCAAAGCTTAGACTTAAAAAGGTCTTAAACATCTTAAGAAGTGCGAACTTCTAGACACATTAACTCTTTTGGATTTTCCACTCCAACCATGCCAGGACAATGGTGTTAGGTCTACTCACGTTTATTATCCTAAGGGAAAAACAAAGTCAGATTTATATGTTCATGACGGAAAATAGTCAACAGTAGAAGAATTCTGGAACCCCATTTTCAAAATCAGGTCCACCCAATAAATAAGATAATTGCACATACCAGGGGCTCTTGCTCTGTCATAGCCACATTTCTGAGAGGATTGCGCTGGATTGTGTTGGATGCTTCCTCTTGTGGGCACCAAGTCTCTGTCAGAAAAATGAAAGTATGAGTAGGAAATCATATCTGAAATTAGAAACAGCTGGGAACAGGGTGTGGCCCTGTGTGTACTCTTGCTGTTGACCAGCACCCCCATAACAGTAAAGGGGGAAGGGCAGGGGTTGGCTTCTACCTCTGATTCCATAGGCTTCTCTTTGTTTCCAGACTCCCCTCAGGCCATGCACAAGGAAGTAGGCCATACCCAACATAATTAAACATATACATGTGCTTTTTTTTTCTCTTCCATATGGAAGTTAAGCAGCATTGACATAGTCCCACAGTTTCAGCACTGTCATATTATTTTTAAGTTTGATCTCTTTAACAGCTAATACATTCACCTGGTTCAAAACTCAAAACAATATGAAAATATATGTGTGTAGAGATCTCATTGCCACCACTGACCCCCTTTCATCATCCCATGTAACCATTTTTATTCGTTTTTTAATATATACTATTGGTGTTTCTTTATGCATATACTAATTCATTCTTTCATCCAATATCTATTTATTGAGCCCCTAGGATATACCATACTACTATATTTTAGGCACTGTTTGGGGAATACACCCTTACTTTCATGGAGCAAAACTCCTTACTCTTGTGGAGTTTATGATCTAGAAGGAAATCAGCAGATAATAAGCAATAAACACAAGAAATATGAAAACAATGGAGTAAGGAGGATGGTGGTGTGGAGGTTTGAAGAAGGCACACTGTAATTTTAAATAGGGTGGTCAGGATAGACTTCATGGAGAAAGTGATATATTGAGCAAAATTTGAAGGTGATGAGGGAGTTGGCTATGTGGCTGTCTGGGCAGACAGATAAAACAGACAAAGAACAGTCCATCCAGAAGCCCACACAGAGGACCTAAGCAGAGCATACCTAACATGTTTATGGAACAGAAAGACCCAAGTATGGCTGGAGTGGAGAGAGTGAGGGAGAGTATTAGGAAATGAAACCAGAGAAGAATAATGAAAAGACGATGGATCATACAGGGACTACTCTTAGTGTTTACTCTGAATGTAATGGGGAACTTGTCCCAAATTTTGAGTGACCTGATCTGACGTATTTTATTTTTAAAGATGTATTTATTCATTTAGGGGAGGGGGAGAGGGAAGGGAGAGCAAGAATCTCAAGCAGACTCCCTGCTGAAAATGGAGCCCAGCTTGGAGCTTGATCTCACAACCCCTAGATCATGACCTGGGCCGAAATCAAGAGTCAATGCTTAACCAACTGAGCCACTCAGGTATCCCTGATATGACATATTTTAATGGAATCTCCCTGGCTGCTGTGTTGAGAATGGACTGTAAAGGGAAAAGGGTGGAAGAAGGGAGAGGCTGCTTTGGAGGCTAATGCAAGAATCCGAGCATGGGAGATGGTGGTCAAACAAAGCTGGGAGCAGTGGAAGTATTAAGTGGTCAGATTCGGGGCATATTATTGAAGTAACCACTAATGGATTGTGTGTTGGATGTGGGAGAAAGAGAAGAGTCCATGAGAACTCCAAGATTTTTGACCTGAGAAATTGGGAAAGTAGAATTGCCATCAGCTAAGAGGGCAAGTTAGGGAGGGAAGATTAAGAATTTATTTATGCCCAAATGACATTTAAAATGTTTTTAGACAATGCGCCCCAATGTTTATAGCAGCACTGTCCACAATAGCCAAACTATGGAAAGAGCCTAGATGTCTGATGTCCATCAACAGATCAATGGATAAATATGTGGTATATATATGATGGAATACTATGCAGCCATCAAAACTTGAAATCTTGCCATTTGCAATGACATGGATGGAACTAGAGTGTATTATGCTAAGTGAAATAAGTCAATCAGAGAAAGACAACTATAATATGATCTCACTGATTTGAGTAATTTGAGAAACAATACATAGGATCATAGGGGAAGGGAGGCAAAAATGAAACAAGATGAAACCAGAGTGGGAGACAAACCATAAGAGTCTATTTATCTCAGGAAACAATCTGAGGGTTGCTGGAGGGAGGGGTAGGGAAGGAATGGGGTGGTTGAGTGATGGACATTGGGGAGGGTATGTGCTATGATGAGTGCTATGGATTGTGTAAGACTGATGAATCACAGACTTGTACCCCTAAAACAAATACTACATTATGTGTTAATAAAAAATAAAAAATAATAAAATAAAATGCTTTTTAGATATCTAAGAAGAGATGCCAAGTGACTATTGGATCTAAATTTGAAGGTTGTCAGCATATGGATGATATTTAGCCATGAGACCAAATGAGATAGCAAAGAAAGTGAGCATAGGTAGAAAAAAAGGTAGATAAACCAAGGGCTGAGTCTGAGGACCCTCTCATATTAAGAGCTGGAGTGGGGGAGGGGAAAAGAAGAACCAGCAAAAGGGACCAAGAGGGATCAAACAACAAGAAGAAAACTAGGACAGAGTGGTATCCCAATGTCTAGTAATAAAAGTTTCTCAAGCAAGAGGAATATGACAAATCATGTGTCATGCTTCTGGTAAAGCAGTGGTTCAAGTAAAATGAACATTTTTAGTAATGCTGAGGTCACTGGTACTTGATACAAAATCAGTTTCAGGGAAGCGGTGGGGGAGAAAGCTTCTTAAGCCTTCTCAGCAGGCTTAAGAAGAATTTTGAGAGAAGTCACAGACAGTAAAGACAGCTGTTGTGGGGTGAAGGATTTTTATGAGGTGGGAGAAATAATGTGTGCTATTGTGAATGACCCAGGATAGAGGGGAGAAGTGATATTGGAGAATGCTGTATTTCTGGAGTGATCATCTTGAATAGGCTTGAGGGGATAGACCCTCCTTGAATATATTTATCATATCCTTCTCATAAAAGATAAGAATATCTTTATACTCACTGTTCTTCACCTGGCATTTTTCATATAACAAACTGTGGTTCTTTCCATATCAATACACGGAAAAGTTTCTCTCCTTTTTATAGCTGCATGTTATTCCATTGGAAGGACATACCACAGTTTATGTATTGCTTCCAAGATACTGCTGTCCTAAATAATGCTACTGTAAATAACTGTGCATGTAGGGACTTAATGAAAATAGATATTGTGTTGGATCAATAGTAACATTTGATTTGGAATTTTTAATTATGATAACAGAATATTGTTCACTGGGCTATAGAGGTACTTTTCCAAATCTTTTCATTAGAGATCTTGTTAGAGATCTTCCTTATATCTATGTTCTGGAGGATTCTGTGACCTCAACCACCTCCTCCCCTCCCCCTGCCTCACCCATTAGTTTTTGTGTATTTGGAAAAACAGCTTCTTGTGTCCAGTGTTATATCTCAGAGAATAGCCATTAATTGTTTTTCAACGTTTCATGATACTACAATTGGTATGTTTCTCCCCCTAGACCTTTGGAAGCACCATGTCATGAAAGAAAACTTTTCCATTAACAGGCCACAAATAGTTGAAAAATTCAAACAGAGATTAATGGAAAATTACCAGGATGGTGGACTAGAGGTATGTATGAAAAGTTAATCATTTTAGAGTGTGTTTTATCGTAACAGAAATCAAATTAAGGAAGACTTTCCCTTTAACACATTTCCTAATGCTTCCCTTACTCCCTCAGAATAAAGATAGAAATTCTGAGGCTTAACTCAAAGTAGTAATCACTTGTCATTATTTTCATTTTGGAAAAAGGTTGATTCCTAATAAATTATGGGAGAAAAATTAGAATATGCATGTTGGTTAATTTCAGATTTGGCCAGTTTTTTAAAAGTAACCTTGGAGTTTATTGATGAATAAGTTGTTTTAGCAACATTTCCTGTGTTTATTATTTTCAATTTTATTATTTTATTTTATTTTTAAAATTTTTTTGAGAGCAAAAGCTCACGAGTGTGTGTGCACACGCAAGTGAGGGAGGAGAAGTAGATGGAGAGGGAGAAAGAGAATCCCAAGCAGACTCCACGCCCAGTGAGGAGTCTATCTCATGACCCGAGATCATGACCTTGACCTGAGCAGAAATCAAAAGTTCGAAGCTTAACGGACTATGCCTCCCAGGTACACCCTGGGTTGGTTTTTTAATATAGAAGATTTAGACGAGAGAAACTAAAACAGCCTATGATTCCACTACCTAGAAAACATTTTTGAAATGTACAATACAAAAAAACAAGCAAACAAACAAACAAATGATCAGAAACGGTAACATTCCCACCCCTCCCTTGCTATAGCATCCCCACATCTCCACAAAGGAAACCAGTATCAACAATTTTTTTTGTGTTTGTATATATATTTGAATCCATAATAACTGTATATAATATATATTTAACAATCATATGTATTTACTACATACAATGTACACACACAAGTCCTTGGAGTTGTCAACTGTTGACCTAACTAACTCTAAACAGTGTTGAAAAGAATAAGAGAGCCTCTGTGGATATATGACCATAGCAGAACTTTCAGGATCATTAAATGAAGCATAAGTTCATTAGGTAGCTATGACTCCAGTTGCCTTTGAAATTCAACCATTTTTTAAAAACCTGATTTAGCAAAACATGCTTCATTTTTTAAAACAACATTTCTCTCCAAGTTACATTTTTCTAAGCTCTTAAAATATTCCCCACAATTCTTTAAAAGACTTTATTTATTTATTTGACAGAGAGAGAAGATCACAAGTAGGCAGAGCAGCAGGCAGAGAGAGAAGGGGAAGCAGGCTCCCTGCTGAGCAGAGAGCCTGATGTAGGGCTCGATCCCAGAACCCTGAGATCGTGACCTGAGCTGAAGGCAGAGGCTTAACCTACTGAGCCACCCAGGCGGCCCATCCCCATAATTTTATAATAAACACTTGAGTCTTTAGTTATGAGGTAGAGAATTCACCAGCTTGATTGGGGACAAGTTTTTCCTTAGAGCCTGATGATTGATACGTATTTCATATAAGCTCTCACTTATACTCAAACGTGGTCCTGTGTATTCTGATGAGGGAGTCGAAGTGGTTCCTTTTGGCCCCTGCAGCTCAGAGGCGTGTGTGAAGCCTCAGTAAAATTACAACGAAGGACCTGCTCTAGTAGCACAAACCCAAAGGGGTGTCCCTCTGGGTGGTGGGTTACAAACCATGGGTTACCCCTTCCTCCAGATGGGTGCAACCCAAGCCAGGGCACATGAACTGGAAAAGGGAGCAGGCACCGTGCTCCCCCCACCCTCACCTGGGTGCTTCTGGGCAGAGGACATGAGCCCTGACGTCTCTTCTTCAGACTAAACTGCCTTCATGTCCTTCACTCACTTTATATGAGCAGCCTTCCCATCCTGGTCGGTCCCTTCTAAGTTCAAGATCATCTGACCAGGTGGAAAGCGTACTTGTTAATGCATGTTCTGCTTTGATTAATGCCGTGAGCGTCCTGGTATTGGCAGCCACGTCATGGATGAATCATTAGGCTGACAGTCACCTGAAGCCACGTTGCCTTCAGACATTCTGCTGCTGCCTTATTATTAGCCTTGTTCTTACTCAGTTTCGTCCAGTCTGAACTTGAAATCCTTCAAAATCTGGATTTTTATCATCCAGCGTACTCTCTCTCCCTCCTAGGCTCATGTCAGCCTGCCCACAGTCTCCTCATTCAAGTCATTACTAAGAGTGTATGTCAGGACAGGTCCCCAAGCCCTGTACTACCTCCCTGGGGGTCCCCTTCAGGCTGACCACACTCTTTGGGCATAGTCGTTCCATGGCCAGCAGCCCACCTATTGTACTGTCACCTAGCCTATGTTCTCCATCGGACCACCAGGATATCATGAGGAACTTTTCCAGATCTCCTGCTGAAACTCAGGTACACCGCATACATTATATTACTTGAGGAAAAGGTTCATCTGACTTGATTTTTCTCAAATCCATACTGGCCTCTAGTGATCTTTGTCTCCTTCTCCAAATTCTAGGAAACCAGTCTTTCACAATCTGTTCTAACATCTTGCACAAATTTTATACCAAATATGCTGACCGAAAGTTAGAGATTGACCTTTACTGCAAACCAGAACTGTAATAGTCTATTGTGTGGATTCCAGAACCATTTCCATTCACATGCCAAAAGTCATTCATTCATTTAGCAAGTGTTTATAGATCTCCTTTTCCTTCCCCCCTAGACACTTTATTAGATTAAAGGCAAAACGTACAGTTCTTGCCCTCAAAGAAGTTATGGAATCAGGTGACACAGAAGTGTCAAAAAAGGCACTTTACATTAAATGCTTTGAAGGCGGCATACACAGGAGATACAACCCATCTAGAGGGTAGGGAAGAAATGGTCAGGAAAGACTTCCTGGAGGAGGGGTTGTCTGGGCCAAGTCTTAAAGTACAAATAGGAATTAACCAGATGAAGAGGGGCTGGGGAAGGAAGACAGAGAAATCTAAGAAGGGAGTATAGCAGAGTTCAGAGGAGGACATTGAAAAGGAAGACAGGGTCAGCTGCTGAATGGCCTTGTAGGCAATCCTTAGGAGTCTGGATTTCATCCCAGAGTCAGTGGAAAGTCACTGAAGCATTTTGTTACCAGAGGTGGGTTTTAGAAATATCATCAAAACACCTTGTGTGTGCCTGATATTAGATCAATTATGAGGGGTTCCAAGATAGAACAAACCACAGAAGTGCATTTTGCTCCCAGCAAAGCCAGACTTTTGCGATAACAAGGCCTAGCACCTGCCATGCTTCACCCCAGGCTGGCTCTCCAGAAGAATCTGGTGATTTTCCAGCCAGTGCCATTCATCACAGTTCAGATTTAACTGTTGGTGAAGGAATCAGCCCACTGGAGGACATGGTCTTCACTCTGTGTATGGAACCCAAGGACCTGCCCTGAAGTTGGAAGATGAACCTACTTCCTGCCTCATTTTGACACAGAGCTGACATTTAGTGACCCAGGAAGGCAAGGGTAGGTTGCAGAAGAGCTTTTAAGAAACACAGTAACAAAATACAATTTCTCTGGATTCCGGAGATACTCAAGGGGGTCCTGGCCATTCCTTCACCTCTGGTGAGCCAGAGGTGAATCCCCTTACTGGGTAAAGTGTCACTCTGGCTAAGAGGGGATGGTAGAAGGCCATTGAGGTTCAAGTCTACCTTGCGGCTTGTTTGGGATTCTATATCTACTATGGCAGCTATGGTGATACTGGTTTGAGGAGTGTTTGCCCTGCTAAAAGCTGTTGGAGGCCTTACTGGCATGCTCAGGTCCAGACACTGCTGTCCAGGACAGTGAGAGGTGAGTCACTGTGGCTGATTCCAAGCCCTGGCCCCAGCCCACCAGATGGGGTCACCAGCCACATCATGATGGCCTTGAATGTGGTCTCACATTCAGGCTTTTCAATGTTTCAGGCTTTCATCATATTCAGTCTGGGAAGTATTTCCTTTGTCATTACTAAACCACATAGCCTTGACCCTGCCACTATTAAGAACTCAAGGGCCTTGGTTCCCCTTGCCTTGATGTCAGAAGATAAATCCACCTGTCCTACTGCTCATTTTCCAGAGCGGCGTAGATTGCCCTCACGCCCGCTCCCTGTGAGGAGCCCCCAGGGGATGAAGGAGGGAGGCTGAGTGCCTTGCCCTGACTGCCTGGCTCCTCTTCATTAAATCCCGCATGAACAGAGGGTGTCACCTATGTTTTCCATTCTGCCTCTCTTCGATGCACCCAAGCTGCTGTGGCTGTTGATCTTTACAAAAGCTTTACTATCTTTTCATTAGGGTGTATATTTTCATATATAATTATCTTAATTGTGTACACATGTTATGATTATATTAGAAAATAGGAATATGATGTATTAGAAAATACACTCATTAGCTTACCCTCACTGATAACTACTATTATTATGTTGGCCCATTTCCTTCCAAACTTTATCATTTTTTTAATTCATTAACTTTTTAAAATCAAATTAAATCATTCTATATGCCCTTTTATTATAGAGTCCTTGTTTTCACTTGAGTATATGTTATCAACATGTTTCCTTATCAATGAATGTATCTGTCCACAAGATTTTTGGTGGCTGTCTAGTATTTCATTGTACAGACAGGTGAGAAAGATTCAAACTATTTCCCTTTATTGGGCACTCTTGGTCCTTTCTATTTCTCGTTTTGTCGGAAAGGCTTACATATATTTTTGTGTGTCACTTCTATTAACCCCTAAAGATGACGTTCTGGAAGAGGAATTACTGGGCCAAAGGGCGTGAACATTTTAAAATCTTTTCACAGATACAGCTAGTCTGGCCTCCAAAATGCCACCCTGATTTCCCCTGCCATCAGCAGTGGGTGCAAGCCACTCTCCTCACTCCATCCGTCCTGGGTTCTATCACTGTTTCCCATCTCTGCTAGCTTGTCTCAGTAACTCGCCTTGGCAAAGCCTGGCTGGGCTTTCTCTGGAGGTTGGTGGGCGCACTGAGGTTCACTGATAGGACAGTGTACTGGCCCTCATGGGGACACAGGACCCGCCCCAAGCCAGAAACTTCTGTAGCACCCTGCCAGTGAGCCTGAAGCCCTCCTGACCCCATAAGTGTTACAGATAAAGCTCATGTACGCATGCGGGCTGGGTCGTGGAGCAGGCCCCCTAAGACACCCAGATACACACATAGACACACTCACTGTCATAAAGTATATACATACACAGAGGGACCCACATAGACACAGAGACATATATAGACTGTCACAGAGACATCCACAGAGAGACACAGACACACATATACATGTATTCTAATAGATCCAGACATACAAACATATCCACAAAGGCACAGAGATGCACTCACTGATAGAGACACTGAGACACACATGAGCCCTCACAGGGACATGCAGGCCCTACACAGGTCGATCTGTCCTCTCTTCTACACGTTGGCTCCCATTTCTCTCCAGAGCCGAAATCTAAGCTTGCCTGGGAGGGGCGGACTTCCTCTGTTCCTTAATGGCTACCTCTTCGGAAGGGTGCCGGATCTCTTCGAGAAAGGGAAGGAATGGGACGGTTGAGAGAGTAGCAGTATGTCTCTTCCACCAGAGCAAGAGTGGGCCCCGACAGAGGCTCATTCTCCAGACGGCTCCTCTGGCTCTTCTCCAAACCTGCTCTTCCTCACAGCCAAGGGGACATGCCCCCTCAGATCTCTGATATTCACTCCAGACCACACTTCAGGAACCTGGCGCCCTGGAATTCTCCCTGCAGAGTCTCCAGATCCTGCTCCCCAGAAGGAGAGTGGACCTTACCGCCAGTGTGCACACGCTGGCCTGAGGGGCAGTCCAGGGCGGCTGTGTGGGGGTGTAGCTAGCCGGACTGTCTGTTCACAGGCATGTGAGCGCCCTCCACAGTGTGATGTGGGGCCAGACGTGGGAGGACAAGGGGTTGTGCTGTAAACTACAGGTTGGTGACCAGCTCTCTCCAAGTCACCACATTTCAGCACAGAACCCAGAGTAGTCCAAGAATGATTAAGTCAAACCTGGCCTTCCAAGTTACTTCGAAGATCTATTTTTCAAAGTAGGAGAATTAATAGTTTATTAGTTTGATTTATGACCCTTAAATATCTAGGGTACTTTGGTACGTGGCATGCAGGTGTCCATTTGTACTCTCGTTCCTGCCCTACAAATACTGAGAGCGGACCCGAAAGAGAGACTCGCAAGGCCAGAACCCATGTTTTTCCGTGGCTGAGATATGGACCTGGGTCTGGGAGCCAAGGCAGTGTGGGCCCTGGCATGTGAGGCCTTCCTGCTGGAGTTGCTGTGAATAATGCCCCTTCCTTTTCAGGTCACGTTCAGGAAAGACCACTTTGAGGGCTGCCTCCTTTCCTTGGGTTGCGATGTGATGGCAAGAGAACGCAGCAACTTTGAGAGCTACTCCATGTGTTACGAGCATGTGTTGGAGCACGCTCGGCAGAAGCTCTTCCAGAAAGAGCAGGTATGTTCCCAGGGAGAGAGGACGTGCGATGGGGTAGGTGTGGGGAGGGAGGCCCAGGACTCACTCTGAAGAGGAGACTAGAATGGGAAGAGGGGAGTGTTCTCACACAAGAAGGGCGGGTGAACAGTACCCCCCAAAGTCTCCTCTCACTGGTTCGTTTTCCTGGGCTCTGGTATTCTCAGCTGCAAGGGTGATGGCCCAGGAACACCAGGCTGTGTGCTTTGGAGGTGTCTAGTGGGGAATATAAAACATTGGTGACAAAGGAGTTTCCTCCCTACCCCTGGGAAAATGCATAGCTGACCTGAGCAAACACAAAGTACCTTGTGCTGTCCCTGGTCTAATAGAGAAGCCATGATCCTTGAGTAAACTCTGTCCTCAGGATGCACATCATGGGTGTCACTGATGAGACTTCCTTAAAATCAGGTCCCACCAGTGGGATTAGAGGGATCCTGTCCAAGATTGCACACTGTTTTAAAACGGATTGCATCAGAGGTTCAATGTAATATTACTTTTTACCTAAGAAAAGTGCTAAAGTCTGAAAAAAAAATCAAATGAAGCATTCAAATACCCAAGGGGTCTGGACTTCACCCCCAGTTTGGCTTATCTCTACAGCCAAGTCTTCGGCATCAGTGTGGATATCTGGAAGTGAACGCTATCTCCAGATCTCATGTTAGGCACCCTGAAGCCCACTGGGGCAACAGGGGCAGTAGGGCTCCAGAGGGAGCCCAGGGATCTGAAAAGGAAGCTCCATCCACACAAACAGGGGGTGTGTGGAGCATGTTGAGGTAAACTGAGGCATGGCTGGAAGAATAAATGTTTGAGTTTGGTTGTGCACTGTTTTCTCCCCTTCAGGAATTAGATATCATCCGAAGAGATTCAGATCCACCTGAAGACAACGCTGGTCAGGTAGGTCCATTCTTCCCAAAAACCTTCTCTTTCCCAGCTCGCAATCCACCTTCTCAGCAGTAACCAGACAGGGGACTTTCTAGTGTCATTTTCTTGTGCCCGCATCAAGAGTGGCCCGGAGAAGTCTCATTGATGAAGATACTCTGCGGAAACACCTGAGGAGGGTGTTTTCACTTTTTAAAGCAATAAGGGCATTATTCTTAGTTTTGGGGTGGTTTTTGTTATTTTTTAGTGCTTTGATTTTTCTTTTTTGTTGTTATTTTTGGGTTGGAGTTGGGGGTTCGTTTGTTTTCTTTTGAGGCCAGGATAAGTGAATTCCACAGAAAAGGTATTTAGGTTGAGGTGCAAAGAAGGCCCATTTGGAAATGGAGACGAAGACAGCTGAAGTATTGTATCCAATTAAGAAGTGTTAAGTGTGTCTCTTCTGGGGTCATTCATTCAACAACCATTCATTGGACACCTACTATGTGTCTGGTACTGTTCTGAGACCCCTAAACCAACCTTGGATCCTCCCACCCATATTTGTACAACAGGATGTTTGCTTCTTTCATTAGATCAAAGTAGAAGAACAAATCTGACCCTGACATACGAAGAACTATGCCATAGTAGTAGCCGTTTGGATTGCTTGAGTTCTCTTGCATTCAAACAGTATTTCTGCCATTAGGTTGCAGAGCTCAGTCATGCTATGATCATGGAAATCACTGCTCTGAGAGCTCGACTCACAGATTTGGAAGAGGAGAATCTGAATCTCAACAAGCAGATCAGAAAAGAAGTCCAGGAAGAATATGAAGCATTAGTTCGAGCTCTGTTTGCAACGTGCTTGCACATAAAAGTAAGTGACATGTGTCGGACATCTGGGCGGCCCTGTGGGAACCAAGGGTAAGTGACCTCCACAGGTGCCATGCATACAGCAATGGATGACAGAGTGGGCTGTGTGGTAACAAGAGCCTCCAGGGCCCAAGAATTCTCCAGCGCTCAGTGTTTGCGGCAGGGAGGGGTCAGCAATGAGTTGTCATTGTTTTGCTATGACAGGCACTGAATTTTAAACAATTTAGATAGTTGCTGTTTTCCTCACTCTGCGGCCGGCTGCCATTGGTGCCATCTGATTGCTTTTTTTTAAGTTATTATGTTAGTGACCATACAGTGTATCATTAGTTTTTGGTGTAGTGCTCCATGATTCATTGCTTGTGTATGACACCCAGTGCTCCATGCAATCTGTGCCCTCCTTAATACCCATCACCAGTCTCACCTATCCCCCCACACCCTTCTCCTCTAAAACCCTCAGTTTGTTTCCCAGAATCCATAGTCTCTCATGGTTCATCTCCCCCTCTGATTCCCCCCCCTTTTCATTTTACCCTTTTTTCCCCCAATGTCCTCCATGCTATTCCTTTTGTTCCACAAATAAGTGAAACCATATAATAATTGTCTTTCTCTGCTTGACTTATTTCACTCAGCATAATCTCTTCCAGTTCCATCCATGTCGATGCAAATGGTGGGCATTCCTCCTTTCTCATGGCTGAGTAATAGTCCATTATATATATGGACAACATCTTCTTTATCCATTCATCTATTGAAGGGCTCTTTCCACACTTTGGCTACTGTGGACACTGCTGCTATGAACACTGGGGTACATATGGCCCTTCTTTTCACTACATCTGTTTCTTTGGGGTAAATACCCAGTAGTGCAATTGTGGGGTCATAGGGTAGCTCTACTTTTAATTTTTTGAGGAACCTCCACACTGTTTTCCAAAGTTGATGCACCAACTTTCATTCCCACCAATAGTGTAAGAGGGTTTCCCTTTCTCCACATCCTCTCCAACACTTGTTGTTTACTGTCTTGTTGATTTTGGCCGTTCTAACTGGTGTAAGGTGGTATCTCAATGTGGTTTTGATTTGAATTTCCCTGATGGCTAATGATGATGAACATTTTTTCATTTTTCTGTTAGCCATTTGTATGTCTTCTTTGGAGAAGTGTCTGTTCATGTCTTCCGCCCCATTTGTCACTTGAGTATTTGTTTTTTGGGAGTTGAGTTTGAGGTGTTCTTTATAGATCTTGAATACCAGCCCTTTGTCTGTAGTGTCATTTGCAAATGTCTTCTCCCATTGCATGGGTTGCCTGTTTGTTTCACTGACTGTTTCCTTTGCTGTATAGAAACTTTTGATCTTGATGAAGTTCATTTTTGCTGTCGTTTCCCTTGCCTTTGGACATGTGTCTTGAAAGAAGTTGCTGTGGCCAATGTGAAAGAGGTTACTGACTATGCTCTCCTCTAGGATTTTGACGGATTCCTGTCTCACATTGAGGTCTTTCACCGAAATAGAATTTTATTTGTGTATGGTGTAAGAGAATGGTCAGGTTTCATTATTCTGTATATAGCTGATTGCTGCTAAGGGAGGGCGGGGGGCATCTTCTCCAAAACCCCAACAGTTGATATCACTGTTTAGTCTATTGAGTGCAACCCTCCAAACAGGAAAGTTCAGTGCCCTGAGCCAGGCCAGACCCCAGTGTCAGTAGCAACATGAACCTCCTGAAGGCTCACTGGGCAGATTCAGAATTTGAATTCACTTTCAGAGGGGTTTTCAACGTATAAAAATGCTGACCATCCACATCCAGTGTCTCTCACATCCAGTGTCTGGGAGCTGCTGGACTGTCAATGAAGGTCGTCCATCCAGAAGAGGAGTGATGGGGTCCCCCGTGCCCACAGCATGGGATGGGGGAGGGGGAAGCCTGTCACTTTTTGCCTGAGCATCATAAGACGGAGGCCCCTTGCCTAAAATGGGCCATCACAGGGCCTAGTCCAACTACCCCACAAATGTGAATTTCAGTACAAACTTGCCTCCTCTCCTGCTAGCGGATGTTTTCCAGATCCAGCCCCCAATGTGCCCTTACTTCATTGTCTCTCCTGGAACATTCCAGCTGGTGCCTGAAGTTGTTCCATTGAGAGGAGCTTCCACCAGTGCTCTGCGTTGGGTATCAGAGAGGATCAGAGATTCCTTCCTACTTATGAAGGATCCATAAAATATCAGTGCTTACAAATATTATAGGGTCAAAACCAAAATGCACTGGGCCTGGTACTGCAGGAGAGGGATGAACAGACAGTGAAGTCTGGAATTTGCTAAGTCATCTCTCGGGTATGAAATTATTGAAAATATTCTTAAGTTTTTTTTAACTTATGCCAGATTCCTAGATGGAAAGTGGATTCTCTACTAGTGGATTCTCTCATGTGGAACTACACTAGTTCCACATGCCCCCTCCCCCCTGCCAAATCAGAGAGTCCCTGTTCTACTCCAGGAGGAGTAGTCCCAAGTGGGTGGTGAAGCTTTGGCTGTGTGGCCAGCAGCCAGATGTCTTGCCATGACTGCCCAGCTGGACAGTATCCTCCTGCTTTCCTCTTCAGGAAGTGGTTCAGAGATGAGAGGACACCCAACTTTCTCCCCTCACCCAAGGATGCAGGGTTTGTAGTTGTACTTAGTGATGATCAAGCCGTCCCACCACAAGTCATTATCCATAAGCCATTCAGAACAGGCTGTGTCATGAGATTTCTGCTGGAACCTAAATGGGAAGGTAGCCAGCCTGATTCCTTCCTCTACTTTATCTATTTTTAATGTAGTTCCTCACTGGTGGCTCATCTATAGTGTTTTATCTGGTCAGATTCTGCTGAGTCAACCTGATAGCAAAAATCCCTAGGTTCAAATTCTCAAGCAACCTTTTGGGAGAGGAGGGGTGATTCAGTTTTCTACCTGTGACCTTCCACTTTTCTATCCACTCAACTTACCTCAGCACTGACAACTTGGACTCTAACGAGTGTAGGGTCCACAATCCCTGTGGATTGTAGATAATGCTAACGGGCTGCTAGTGAGACTTCCAGATAATTCCTGTTGGAATAACTGAGTGGATGGTTCTTCCATGTAGAATCATTTCTGAAAGTCGGGTTTTAGAAGGCAAGATGACTCTTCCTCCTCTGCGCTTCCTGAACTTGAGTCTGCAATTTGCAGGAAAAGCTGGATGAGAACCAGAATAATTTGATCCAGAAAGTGTGTGAGCTCATCGGCGAAGTAAGAACAGAAGGGATTGACAATTTGAAGGGCCTAAAGAAGAAATGGGGCTCTGCCAGACCTGATAAAGGAATGAACGAAAACCCAGCGAAAGTATGTGATTTCATTTAGCAACGGGATCCCGGCATTTCATCCCAGCATCTGACCCCGGGCTCACTCTGCATTCCAGTCTGGTTCCCCCGAGAAAGCATTGCATCAGGCATTTAAAAGGGGGCGCTGGGGGCTCCCTGAACCATCGTGTCATTCTCTGGAAGGCAGGGCGCTGATGTTAGGATTTGTGCCCTTCCCTCCGGGGAAGAGTGTTGAAGGCAGCCTTTTCTGAAAGTGAGCTTCTCTCGGCAGGAGCAGCTGCAGGCTCTGGAGCAGGACAGCAGCGGCCTGGCTGCGCTGGTGTGCAAATTGAGGAGCCTGGGCCACTGGAGGCTGGCGGTGCAGCAGGCTCGCTTCCAGCGCCAGGTGAACAGGGCGGAGAAGGTGAGAGCGAGGGGAGGGAGGCCCCGCCCAGCAGGGCGTGGCCAGGTGGGTGGTGCCCGACTTCCTTGGAGGTAGGAGCTGCTGGGGGTACAGGTGTTGGTTGACAAGTCCAACCCTCTTAAAGGATCTGGGGATTGGGGAGTTTTCTTGGGAAGTGGCAACATGTCAGAACTTCAGAGAAACAGGAAAGAGCCCGAAGCAAATGGCAAAGAAGCAAACGGGAGAAGAGATGAGAGAGAATTTAGCAGGAGGGAAGGGCAAGGATGGAGGGGGCGGCTTTACCGAGGGCTTGAGGCAGCCTCGACAAAATCCACTGCAGATCTTTGAGTCTCGAACATGATTATCTGAGGAAAATGAAGTAAACAAAATAGATAGAAAACCAACCTCAAGACAAATTGAAACCAAAGCACAGAATACTAGTAGTTTGGACATTTTCACTTAGTGTTTCAGCAAGTCTTAATTTACTGTGATCTGGCACACTGTCCTTAAGTGAAGACACACAGGAAGTGACTGGTGGGAGCTCCTTGCTACTGGAAGCTTTAAAAACCATGGAAAACTGAAGTGGTCTAGAGATGCTTATGAAACTAAAATTATGGAAAGGAAACTTATTTCCTGTCTCACTCGGTTTGGGGCGTTCACAGGAAGCTCTGCAAAGTAAAAAAGAGCACTTGAGCGTCCAGCTAATGGCAGACCAAGAAGCGGTTTTACTTCGTCAACAGTTACGGGCTCTAAGGCAGGCCCTGGCCGGGGCTCAGGCCGACAACGCCAGGATGCTCCACCAGCACCATAACCAGGTATCCGAGCCCCAGGAGCCCTGTCCCTCCCTCTCTCTCAGCTCGCTCTGCAAAGCCTCACATGGAGCGGAAACAGCACCGTAGCTGCCTGGAACGTGAGCCTGGTTCGAGCACAGGGCAGGGCCAGAGAACCACCACCCAGACCTCAGCTTCCCTTCTCCCTCCTCTCTAGCCCAGCAACCAAGGAGAGTGGCCAAAAGGCTTTTGCTTTTGTTCATATTTGGCTAAGGCGGGCAAGTACTATCCACACAAAAGATCATTCATCCGTGTGTAGTATGTACATGTGTGTTTCTCTGAGGATCTTATTACCCAGAGGGCATCTTGGGGTGTAGGTCTCTGCCCTTGACACAGACCTTCCATCTCCAAGCACACTTTCCATTGACAGCAGCCTTGTGCACGCGGAGTGTGGCCCACCCGTCAGCACTATTCCCCAGACTAAGAGTCTTGGGTCTTTTCCGGATGACCCATTCCAGAAGTTGCTGCTCAGTAGGGGCTGGCCCCAAAATAAAGGTGTTTCCAAGTTTAAGCTCTTGACAGCTGTACCAACTCTCCAAGCATGAAGGAAGCAGAAAGGTTTAGAGAGAGAGGAGCTCAGTTTAAAGAAGAGCCTGGGAAAGCTGGGCATGTTTAAAACATAGCATATAATTTGTTCCTTCCGGACCCTATATCCTCCATTATCATGCACCAGGTGAATGATGGTGTATAATTATGTAAACTGTAGCATCGCCATACAAATAATATTAGTATTAGTATTATAACTGAGTTTGACCTTCTGGTGCCTATGGTGCTACTGATAAAAAAATTTCAGAACAGGACCAAATTATTACTCCTCTTTTCCCTCTTAACCATCTGGAACCTGGCTTCCCCAGAGCTATTTTGGAAGTCAAACCAGAGGCAAAATTACAACCTCCCTCGTCCACTCATTGCAGCGTTAGGTCACACCCTCTCCTGGTGCTAACCCTTCCCTGCTATTTCGTGATGAGTGCTCAGTGACACTGCACGTGTAGCTTGTGGTAGATACAACTATGTGATTAATAGGCTAAGTAACGTACGTATCATCGTCACATTTGGGCACTGAAAGTTGGAACTGTTTGACTGGTATTGCTGTACAGTGGCATTACCACTTGGCTGGCTTTTCTGGTTTGTTCCTTTTGTTGTCTCCCTGACTATTGCCTCAGGGCTTACAGTAAATGCCAAGGTGGCCTAGATGCTGGTAGTCTTGTTGTCAGCTAGTAGCCCAGAACCAAACGGCCGGGCTCCTTGACCCTGAGCCCAGGAGCTCACCACAGGGTCTTGCCCTTGGGGGATACCCCTTGGGAGGGGATGGTTATCCCGTTGGGCAACTTCTCCTTCCAGGCCTTTTGCTGAAAGGAAATACTGCGCCTTCTTCAATTTCTTTGCCCCTTTCCTGCCACAGGCTCAACTGCTGAGAGAGCTGCAACACAAGTTGACCCAGGAGGCTCGCCACTGGCAACAGATGGATCTGATGAAAACCTCCAGCATGGAGAAGCTCCTGGAAGACGTGGAGAAAAAGGAACAGCACCTGCAGCTCCTGACAGAAGTGGCTGAGAGGGCTTCCAGGCTGGGCCAGCTTCAGCAGAAGAGAAGTCAGAGAGAACTCCAACAGGTAACTCCAGAGAGAGGGAGCAGCCCCTCGGAAGCCAAGCGGGATGCACCAGCCAGAGCTGGGGCCTTCTTCTGGAATTTTCCATGCCTCTGGTGTCCCCCACCTTTGTCATTTCTAGGCCCACCAGGATAATGGGAATACTTCTGCCCACGCTGAGGTGATGCTCAGGTTGCTAATGGTGAGAGGATGATGGCTTCACTGCCCCGAGGCCCAGAATCTTGGTGCCTTTATAACCCACATGACAAACATGTTTCCACTGGACTATAATTTTTGAACTAGGGATCCTTTAGAAAATTCCAATGGTATTCTGGAAAAGCAACAAGTATTATGGAAGCTATTAGAAGAGGATTTTATTCAAGGTGTTTCTGGAATCTCAGAGACAAAAAGGAAAGGCAAATGTGATTTCCAGACACAATCTATTTTTGTTAAATAGAGCCCTACAGTTAAAAAAAAAAAAAAAAAGGAAGAAACAGCAGACGTAGACATGGATTAATGCAAGTTCTAACAAAGGAGACCACAGAATGTAATCCAATACAAAATGCAGAAGAAGTAGCACCTTCCAGAACAGGCATGTCTTATACATTCACTGAAGGAATAAATCACTTAATTCACCAGAGATATTAGGAAACCGAAGTTGGAAAGTTAAATTAGATTATTGGCCAAGTGTTTCAAGTGCTCAAGGAGGAGATCAATGAGAAGTCTACAAAAATAAATGACAAAAATAAAAAAAAAAAAGGACCAAAATTAAATTGAGGCAATGCTAGAGAAAATATTTGTGGAGGAATGGAGAGAAAAATGGGTAGCTTTAGAATAAGAGAATTAGAATTTCACATTTATTTTGTGAAATCTAAACTGTGATTTGAATCCTTAAGAAAAATTTGGTGTCACATATTCATCCTTCAAATCATGCCTTTCTAAAAACCACCCAATAATAAGGCATTAGGGCCCTTTGGGTGACTCAATCAGTTATATGTCCTACTGGATCTCAATCCTGATCTTTATCTCAGGGTCATGAGTTTGAGCCCTGTGCCTAGTTAAAAATAGATAAGGTGTTAGTTTCTCAAAGTCCTCTCTACTTAAATAATTTTTGTCTAGATTCTAAAAATAGTCAAGACAAATATTTTGAGGCTTCTCTCAACAAAGACATCTTTTTAGTATATGCATGTAAAAATCTAAATTACTCCCCTACCCCAGTAAGCCTGGGGCACAGCTCGTGCCCCAGGCTTACTGTCCTGCTCACCACCAACTAGCAATCCATCCTCAGCCAGCAAGAGCCCCTATGACCCACAGTGACCTCATTAATCCTTCTCCAACCTCCAATTCCAAGGGCAGATTTTGATCATCTGGCCTTGGAGAGCATGATTATCCTTGCCTACCTCCTGCTCCTGTGGAGACCATTTAGAGTGGAGGCCCTAGAGTCAGATTTCCTGACTCACGCCCTGGGGCCCTCTACTGCATGACCTTGGGCCAGATCTCCACTGCATGACCTTGGGCTAGGTTGTGGTCTCTCTCTTGTTTCAGTCTTCTCATCAGTACAGTGGAGAACAATATACTCAATTCATGGGATTTTTAGGAGGATTGAACCAGATAGTTCCAATGAAGCACTTAGAATTGAAACTGACACACAGCTCTTGATTAATATTGGCTGTATGTCTTTTTACTGGGAATCTGAATGAAGGTGGACAATTTTGGAAACAGATTGACCTGGATTCACATCCTGTCTCTGCCTCTAATAGCTTGTGGATTTTGGGCAAATCACTGTACCTATCTCTGTGAAGTGGGGTGGGGTTTCTTTAAGATCCTAACACAACACAAGGTCCTTCCTAAGCACGTTTCTTTCCTTTGCTAATATTTTTCCAGTTGACTTAGCCCCAACCTGGCCTAGGGAGTCTTGATATGTTTTTCTTGGTTCCTACCCATGAGGGCTAAGGAGCTTACACCAATCCTTATAGTACCTACAGGGACCTTGGGGCTAATTCGCATTAGGAAGTGTTCCTAACTCTGGGGATCTGATCTTTAACTGAAAGTCACATTACACTTGAGAGTATTCTGCACACACACACACAAGAAACTGCTCCTTAACATTTGTAAGATGAGCCTGTGGTCACAGCTTCAAGAGTTCACAGGCCTTCTCATTGGGTCCATGCAGACGAGAGTAGGATTTAAAACATGTGTGGCTGAAGTTTTGAGAGTAGCACGTGGATTGGTTTGCTGGGGCTGTTGTAACAAATTACCACAAACTAGATGGCTTAATACAAGTGAAATGTATGCTCTCAGAGTTCAGGAGGCCAGAAGCCTGAAATCAAGATGTGGGCTCCTCCTGAGGGCTGCCTCTCTCCTAGCTTGTGGTGGCTGCCTGTAGTCCTTGACATTCCTTTGGCTTGTAACTACATCACTCCGATCTCTGCCTTCCTCATCCGATCGCCTTCTCTGTATGTGTCCCTCTGTGTGTCTGAGCCCTTTCCTCTTCTTAGGAAGGCATCAGTAATTGTATGTAAGGCCCACTCTTAATCCAGTATGGCTTCTTCATGATTTAATTACATCTGCAAAGACTATTTCCAAGTAAGGTCACCTTTTGAGGTTCTAGGCAAACATGAATTTTTTGGGGGGCCAGGGGACACTATTCAATCCATTATATGATTATTGCTTTTTTGTACTTTATAATTTTTAATGTAATTATAATTATATTACTTTTTATACTCTTAGATAATTTTTATAATTAAATTACTTTTTATAACCTATATAAAATTATATTTATATAAATAAAAATAAGTTAAAAAAATACCTGTGATCTCTGCAGATGAGGCACTTTGGACCCAGCCACTCTCTGGCTGGGGGACTAGGCGTAAGCTGTGGGAGCAGAGGGCCACATGAGTAAATACGGAGGTCATCTCTTGCTAGGGGCCTCATATAAGGTGTGGGGGATGGTGCTCAGGGCATCCCTGCCAATGATGAGTTGAGCCAAACAGAGATCTGGGAAAGAGATTGGGTCTTTCCTCTGCTTGAAATTGTCCAGGGGCTCCCTCCCATTCCTGTGGTAGTTTCATGGCTTTGACCCACAAGGCCCTCTGTGAACTGGAACCTTCCATTTCCTATCCTCCCCTCCACTCTGGTGAAATAAACATAAAAGATAAAAATGTCGTGAGTAAACTCCTGGCTATGATAAGGCAATAAAAGTTCTAAGCGCTGCCTCTGCTCCTCTTTGGTTGAGTTCTGGCCTTCTTGGAGCTCTCCTCAGAAGGCTGAGTTCAGCCTGACCAGGAATGCATGAGGACTTGTATTTCTGGGGCAGCCTGGACCTACACTCTCCAAGGAACCCTAGGAACTAAAGTAGGCACCAGGAAGCATCTCTGCTTCCTAAGCACTTTTCCCCTCAGATGAGAAGCCGGCTTGCCCAGGAGCGGAGTGTGAAGCTGGATGCTTTCCAGCGCGTACAAGAGCTACAAAGTCAGCTTAGTGACGCTGAGCAATCGTCTGTCCGGATGAGCTCACCAGGCGGTAAGCAGGTCCCCTGCTCTGGCTAGCACAAACTCCCAGGCTCTGGGGTCTGAACTGAGGAGGATCTCAGGGACTAGCCGTAACAACCCGGTGGTTATTGACTGGGGGCTCTGTGATGGCTGTTGAATGAATGAACGATACATGAATGAATGAAACTTAATTGTGATTTGCAGCCATAACTTTCTACTTTAGTTTACCTTAGAGTATTTATGTCCTATACTAAAATGTTTTAGTCATAAAAACTGGCTTGTAATATACCACTTAAAGAACACTGGGTACTTCACTGTCTTAATCCCTTGGAACATCAATGACCACATCTATATCTCAGATGTTATTTAGAAAGTGTATTATGATTCTTGGGTGCTGGAGGCTTGAAGAGCCCTCTGGAAGTGGCAATCAACACCGCCCTCTGGGCAGTACAGCTAGCAAGAAGCGTGGAACAGAGGCCAAACCCGGGATGTCTCTAAACTAGCTTCCTCCCCTGTAAGTTGAGGACAAAATAAATTCTAAGTTCTTCTATCAAAAATGTCATCAAATATCAATAACCACAACTGACTTATTGTTAAGATCAGCCAAGTCTCTGCTTTTCTCTTCTGGTGGAGCCTGGTGGTTGGGTGTGTGCGCTTTGGTTCAAATCCTGGCTCAGTCACTGCTCGCTATGTGACCTCAGGTTAGCCTGTCTGTAAAATGGGAATATCCCCTCAAAAGGGTATTCTGAGGATTAAACAAAATAAAGCACATCTGCCACGTAGTACAGAGGCACTAACTAACTGTACAAATCTTGGTTCCTATACTTTCATACGTGTGTGTCCTTTATGTTTGCTTTTGGCTATTTACTAGGTGAATATATAAGAAAACAGAGCCTTTCAGAAACAGAAAGATTGGCATCAAAGATCAAGTAGACAAAGGTGGAGTGACTCTGGGTTTACTAAGAGCAGGGCTGGTGGGGCACCTGGGTGACTCAGTTAAGTGTCCATGTCTGATTTGGGTTCAGGTCATGATCACAGGGTCTTGGGATCAAGCCCCATGTCAGGCTCCACGCTTAGCATGGAGTTTGCTTGACAGTCTCTCTCTCTCTCTCCCTCTCTCTCTCCCTCTGCTCCTCCTTCCACTCACACTCTTTCTGTCTCTCTCTCTCTCAAATAAGTAAATAAAATCTTAAAAAAAAAAAAAAAAAGACCAAGGCTGGGCTCAGCTATAAAGCCCAGGGCCCTCCTTCCTGCCTCTATGCCTGCTGCCTGGGACCTGAGAGCAGGTCTGATTTTCCTCACCTCAGTTGGCCTGTCTGAAGAGAAAGAACATACACATATCCAAGGCCCTATTTTGACCACTGACCCTGAGCATTCTGTACCTTGCACTCTCCTTCTCCACATTCCCTAGGATTTTTCTGTCTCTCCCTTGCCCCTCTGCCTCCATCCAACCATCTTCTTCTTCTTCTTTCTTCTTCTTTCTTCTTCTTCTTTTTTTTTTTAATAAGTAAGCTCTGCACCCATGGTGGGGCTTGAACTCACCACCCTGAGATCAAGAGTCAGACACTCTACCAGCTAAGCCAGCCAGGTACCCCAGCCAAGCATCTTTTAAATCTCTTTCTGGGTTAAAGTGTCCTTTCAAACTGCCATCCATGTCCTCCAACAGCTGCACATTTAGGAAGGAGAAACAGAGTGAGGCACAAGATGGGTAGGGGGGCAGAACCCTAATTCCCGGAACTGGGGATGTGGCAGGAGTAAAAGATAAGCCTTTCCCTGGAAACAGATGTAAAAGTTATTCCTAAACCTCAGCCCTCATCTGTCCCCTCTTAGTGACAGGACGAGCTTTGTGGAGGGCTCCCTACATGTAGATTCATTGGGGGAGGAGGGACTGGGTCATACCTGTCTATTTATTACCCATTATTACCCTATTTATTACCCAGCCTCCAAGGGGACAGCCAGGCACCTCCTGTACCATTAGTGCCAAAAGTCAGCCATTCCCACTCCCTTCCCAGCTGTTGTCCAGTTGAAAACCGGAGGTGACCAAGGTCTCTCCTTCCTGTAGCTGTGGTAGCAGCAGTCACCTTGCTCCCCACATCAGAGGCACCGGAGGCCAAGGCAGAGTTAGGGGGCCGGCTCTCTCTACTTGGCATTAGCATGGATTCCCCTTAGGATCTTGCAACTCCTGAGAAACTATAATATATTCTAGTGCAGCTGTTCTTAAAATACTTAAGGGGGAAAAAATGAAATCACTTGGCTGACAAAACTGTGAAATGTTCAGAGGCAGACTGCCTTAAGTTCTCCTGATCCAGCTTTGATGTTTTTCACGAGCACCAATTTCTCTCTCGCTGTTGCTGGGCTCTGAGAATGCTGCGAGCGGAGAGTAAGTGGAGACCCTTGGGAAGCAAGATGGCAGCCACCACTGTAGCTTCCTCTCTGTTCCAGCTCGAGGGGCAGGAGTCAGTCTGGAGATGGACAATTGAGAAGAATCAGCCTCAGACTGGGTCGACTCGGGTCACGTGTCCGGGTTTGAGCCAATCACTAAAGCCAGAGCCTAAGGTTCTCAGTGGTTTTAGGACCAGCTCACATGTCCCTCCCTTGCAGCTGAGAATGGGGTCAGCTCACTCTCTCCTTTTCCCAGCAACTATTTTAAATCTTTCTGGCTTCTTCACACCTTCCAACACTGTCCTCCTCCCCAGCCAACACGTCACCTCCAGTTTCACAGAGCAGTTAAAAGTCATCCAAGGGGAAACCCCTCTATAACTTGAGCCCAGCCCCCCTACATTAGCACTCAGCTGCTTCTTGGTCCCTCCTGGTAAAACGGAAAAGCTGCCCCTTCCCGGGGGCCTATCCCAACGCATGGGATCCCATTTAGTTCTACTTTTTCACTACTACAGGGGCCTTGTTCTAATCTTTATCTGCTTTCTTTCTACATACTCATATTTCCCACCCATCTACCCTTCTAATTTTGTTACTGACCATTATTTATTGATCATATATGTGCCAGAATCATAAAATCCACCATAAAATAAAATGAATAGCTATCCAATTGCTTGAGCCAGAAATCTGGGAGCTATTCCTTGTCACCCTGCAAATCCAGTGAATTACCAAATCTGATTAATTTGAATATCCCTAAGTCTGTCCACTTCTACCCATCATAGTCCAAGTCAACCATCATATCCTTCTCTTTCACTTGGTCATGTGACCCTCAGGCAAAAAATTCCATCTGGGTTTTGTCATCTTCACTCAGAACTGATGAAGTGGATTAGATGTTCATTTTATGCTCAAAATTTTATGGATTAAATCTAGGCCTATACACTGCAACCAGAGATATGATTTAACATTTTTTAACATTATAGGCCTTAAACCTCGGGCTCAGTATTCCCTACGTTCTGCTCCCACATCATCCAGACACTCCCAGCAACACCTTTTAAGGACTCATCTTATGAGCAGTAAAATGACAAGGAGGATTCAAAGGCCAGACACCGTAAGTAATGATAAATTTGATTATATATGTGAAACAATGAAAAATGTAAATATGAAATTATGGTTTTAGGTTCACTTCAAAAGTACATTAAAAATATCAGGCTCTTATCTAGATACTTGGATCTAAATAATAAAATTCTGGATTTCTCACAGAGGGAATTTGTTCATGAACTGTTTCTGAATCGATGACTGGGAAAAAGGATGGTCCAGGGTTTCCCACTCTACCTTCTTGCTGATGCTACTCCTCAGTAACAGAATTCTGAATATCAAAACATTTCATCCCCAAAGCACTTACTCAATTACAATGAAATAAATGGATGTGGAAGTCAGTATCAACACCTTGCCGTGTTCCGTCTCTGAATCTCTTCTTTTCCTTCCGTCATCTGCAGTAATTAACTAGCAGTATGAGATCTCTTATCTGAGTTCCCTGGCAGAGCAGAAAGTTTCAGAAGTCATTTTAAAAACATGAGAAATCTACCCTCCAAAGAAATTCTTGGGACACAGATTAGGTCAAGGTACAGAACATATATGTAGATTTTTTTTTAAATATTTCCATTTTTGGTTTATGTAAAACATTTACCCTCTTCCACTGCCTTCTCTGCATTACTTTGATAAGTATTATACTCTTTGCCCCATTGTTTTTTAGAATCCCCTCCAGAAGTTTACATGTCAACCCATTTAAGAATTCCTGCCTCTTGCTTTGAGGAAAATTAAAAGGAAAAGATTTAATCATATTGTCAGAGAAAAATATGAGGGTATAATTTTGCAGATGATGATCTAGTTATCGGATCAGAAATTTCCAGCAGTGTTTCTGAACATGCGGTTAAGGAGTCATACACAGAAAGGGAAGAAACAGATCAGGTATATCAATTTAAGGTCCTTGACCAAGTAGGACCACATTATCAATCCCCGCCATTCGCTTGACCTACCAATCTCTGTGCAGTCAGCTTTCAGTAAAAAGTGAAATTCTAGTCTATGTCTGTTTCTACAAAAACCTTTTCCAAAAAGAAGCAATATTCAGTTGGCGTTTATGGGACCACAAGGGCTTTTAAGATTCACTCCATCCCCGTTTCACTCCCAAAAGCAAATGTTGCTCTTATAGGTGTAGTTGGTGATTACAGCTCATGGTTGAGAAGGCTGCTTAAGTAACTAAATGCATCAGAGGAGAGCCACTGTATCACAAGATTTAAAAGGGTGATGGTCTAAACAAACCCTAATAAATAAGGGAATGTTTTGTAGCCCATTAACTTGTGTACACTATAAAAACCCCAAGCAAAAAGCCTAAGGTCCAGGAAAGGCACAAAAGAATTGGAGCCTCTTTGAATCGAAGTTCTGAATTCTTAAGAAAGGCCTATAAGACAAATCAGATAAATACAGACTGAGGAGGAATGTACACATGCTGGGATGTAAGGCCACCAAGACTTTCTAAAAAACAAAACACTACACTAACACAAATGATAAACTCTTAAGGAATTTTTAGATTACTCCATGTATGGGATATCTTTTTTCTTTAGATGATAATGGCTTTTTGTTGATAGATTTAATTCGTAACCAGTTCCCTTTATGACAAGTGGCAGGTACAAGAAGGCGCCGTAAATGGCCTGCCCCAGACTGGATGAATGATCTTGGTCCCATGAGTAACAGTGACTTTTAATGATATCTCCAATATCTGTTTAATCCTTATATTACAGGTACCTATTAAACACGAAAGAAGGACTGACAACGTCTTTCTACCCAACGTGGCAGAAAATGTTCAATGTTCAGCTTTTCAAGTTCACACAGCTCCATCCATAATCCCATAAAGACCTGATTGGTAATCATATATCATTTTCCACATTTTATTTCCTTGAGCATTTGAATGAATAAAAATGATTCTAACCTCCATGAAACCTTGATCTAATTTTTATTATCAGTACTATGAAGACAGTGTGGAAGGACTGAGATGATTATATCTGAAATGTCCCAGGCGAAGTAGGGCTCGGCCCTAGGTTTTAGGAACTAAGAGTTGATTTGCACTTCTACAACCTGGGCCTCAGCTTTGGTCAATCAACAGCCTCTCATTGTGGGTTCCAGATTACTGATGAGGTGTGCGAACCAGGAGAGAGTGCATTGCTGCTAAGCAGTAATTTTTAGTAAGTGAAAAACCAGAGAAGATTAATCTCAATACATTTCAGAGCACTCATTTCTATTTGTTTCACTTAAGAACATCATCCTCTCTTAACTAGTTTTTTGATTCTGCCTACAAATACTGAGACCCTCTTCAGAGTTTTGCGAAGTCCTAATGCAAGCCTTTTTGTTCAGACAAGAAAATGTATCCTGAGTAAAGGAATAAATGGGTAGATGAATGGAACAAGAGAAACATTTACATACATATATTTATATATTATATTTGTTTAACTTTTCAAATTAAGGGTAAGGTTGAGTCTATTTCAAGTAGAATAAATTATCGCCTTACACTATACACAATGAATTCCAAATGGATTCAAGATCTATATGCACACACACACACACACACACACACACACACACACACACTTATTTCTTAAGTAGAACATGAGAAACAAAAGCCAAGAGGAAGATTGATGACTTGGATGTCAAAGCTACAAATTCAACATGACAACATGACAATATGGTACCAGTTATCAATTTATGCCTCTCAGCTCTAAATTCATCCTTGTCTGCTATAATTTAATTAATATGGACCCTGTAAATCTTTCTTCTTTGCCCACTGCAAGATTTTAAGCTTTGTCAGGAGAGAGTACTGGAGGGATCCTGAAGAAGGAGGTTCTGGGGTGCTTCTCTTGGCAGGTTCCTGCTATGTTGACATGCTTCTGTCTGAGAATGCGCACGGGAGCATGCAGCTTCCTGGTGGAGGGCCACTGGCATGGCGCCTTCTGTGAAGGGCTTTCTCCTCCTGCTTCTCCTTTCCTGAGGGCTACTTCCCAGTCTTCGTGAACTTCTCTGCCATCCAGTGAGCCTTTGAGGTCACACCCTCTCCAGTTTATGTCAGCTCTGGAGGGTCGTGGCTGCTCACTATATCTGCTATCCCTGTTTTCTTCAGAGCTCTCTTTATTGCTTCCCAGCCAGTCCTCCCATTACGTCAACCCCTTGTTATAGTTAATAATCCTTTCTATTAAACTTTCTCACAGTTGGATTACTGTGGGGGTTCTATCTTTTAATTGACCCATGAGTAATATAGAACTGATACAGTTCAATAATACAGAACTGATACCAGTAGTGGAGTGGTCTTAGGGGACAGACTCACAAGGATGGGATTTGGGGATTTGCTTGGTTGCACCCTTGGGCGTGGACACAATGCTGAGCTCCTTGACAATAAGAAATGGAAGACTAGTAATCCCTTGCATGCAATGGCATGACAATTAACCAAGTTACTACCCACGGTTGACTTCGATGAAGTACCTACTTGAAGCATGTGCTTCAGGAGCTTAAATTGTTACCACACTGACTCTCATGGCAATAATCATGACCATAAATACCGGGGTGTGGGATGGACTTTCTTGGATGCACTTTAGCACTTACAGAAGAAAATGACAAGCTCCGGTCCTTTAATTCTCAGCTCGGATAATGGTCTGAAAGTCAGAGAACTTCCATAGCAGCCTTCAAAAAAATCTCTTATTTCTTGTAGTCATAGGGGTAATACTGCTAAAAAAAAAAAAAATCCAGCACAATTTTTAATTGTGCAGAATGCTAATGACAATGACAGTTGAAATCACAATTTTGTCATTTCTCATTGCTGTTGAGATGGGCTCTCTCATTTCAGTGGTTATGATGCAGTCCCAGAATAGCAGAAGACAACGGCCAAGGACAAGTAGGTATGTCTATTATAAGGGGCAGCAGGGTCCTGTCAGTAGTCAGATTATAGACCTGGCACATAGAGATCTTTGGTGGTCAGTGTGTACCCCCAAATGAAATCACATGGGCAGCCAATTCAAATATTGTTTGATCTATACAACAGGAGAAACTCTGGTAGTCAGAAACCTGGCTTGAGTCAGCATAGAGGAGAGTCATAATCTCTCACCCAGATTCCAACCCCACATTGGGTGTGGAGTCTTCCTAAAAAACAAAATCTTGATTCTTGGGAACTCAAAGCACACAGTGGCTCAACAGTCAAAATGAAGGCTTACAGCGAGGTAGCAGGAGTCTCAGGTTCAGATTACAGTGGACCTAGTCAATCCATGGGCCCACCATGTGGTTATTTCCTGAATGTATAATTGGAATAGACATCACGAACAACTGAAAAGACTCCTCGACTGGTTTTTAACCCATGACTTGAAGCCTTGTTATTTTAGGAAGAGATCATTGGGAGCCCCTGAAACTTCCCCTTTCTGGAAAGTAAACTAGAAGCAAAATTATATCCCTGGGGAAACTGCAGAGATTAATGCCACCTTCAAAACGTTAAGGAAACAAGGATGATGAGACCTATCACATTGCCACTTAAATCACCACTTTGGCCTGTGCAGAGAACAGGTGGATCTTGGAAAATGACTAGGGACTATCAGATTCCCATCTTAACGAGGTAGTGATTCCAACCACAGCTGCTGTCTCAGATGTAGTATCTTTACTGGGGCAAATGAATATCCTCTTGGCCTTCGTTATGCAGTTGTTGACCCAATTTGTTACGCCTTTTGCTCCATAACAAATTGTAAGGACCATGAAGAGCAGTTAGCTTTTACCTGGTAGGGCAGCAGTATACTGTCGGAGTCTTGCTTTAAGGCTTTGTCAATTCTACTCCCTACCATGATATAGTCGGTAGAGAGCTTGATCATCATGATATTCTACAAAAGACACTATGTTTACAACATGCTGATTGGATATGAGTAGGAGATAGTATTTGGTGTCTTAGTAAGACATACAAGAACTAGAAGGTAAAGGACAAATTCCACAGAAATTTAGGGCTGTTAACCCCAGTGAAGTCTCTGGGGGCTCAAGGTTTTGGAGCATGTTAAGGGTCTTCCTCTAAGGAGAAAGGCAGTTTGCTTAGGCTTACACCATATACTGTGAAAAAAAAGGCATGATGCTCAGTAGGCCTTTTTGGATTTGAAGGCAACATGCGCAACATTTGAGTTGGCTATTTCAACCCTCCTCTAGAGTTATCTGTAAGATTACCAATTTGGAGCGGGGAGCCTAGCAAGAGAAGGTTCTGTCATGAACTAGAGTTACAGTATAAGCTGCTCTGCCATATAGGTCCTATGATCCAGCAGAGCCAGTGATTCTAGAAGTATCCTGGCACATATGGAGCCCTTCTCAAGCAGAAACACAGGGCAAACCTTAGGGTTCTGCAGCAAATCCCTGCCCTCTTTTGAAGGCAACTATTCTCCTTCTGTGCCTTGTAGAGACCGATTACCCAACCAAGGGGTGGTAGGTGAGCAGATAGCCTAAGCTTCACATCATGATTTGGGTGTTTGAGAGTCTACCTAGTCATAAACTTGAGCATGCACAGCAGCAATCTGTTATCAATGGAAATAGTATACACTTAACTTTCTGGAACAGGTCTGAAAGGTACAAATAGCTTCCGTGAACATGTGGCTCAGACTCTTTCAGCACCAATGCCTGTTGCTGCCTCTTCCTCAATCAATACCTCTGGTCTGGATTGTTTCTAACAACTAGCTAGCCAAGAAAAAAAAAATTAAACCTGGTTTATAGATAGGTCTGCATGATATATTGGATCCACCCAAAAGTGGACAACTGCAGCACCATGGAGCTCAGGAGTGGATCTAAATAGAAGGGGCGCAAGAGGGGCGCCTGGGTGGCTCAGTGGGTTAAAGCCTCTGCCTTCAGCTCGGGTCATGATCCAGGGTCCTGGGATCAAGCCCCGCATCGGGCTCTCTGCTCTGCAGGGAGCCTGCTTCCTCCTCTCTCTCTCTCTCTGCCTGCCTCTCTGCCTACTTGTGATCTCTATCTGTCAAATAAAATAAATAAAATCTTTAAAAAAAAAAAAAAGAAGGGGTGCAAGAAAATCTTCCCTGTGAGAACTCCAAGTAGTGCATTTGATTGTCCATGGTGTCTGATCTGAGACATGGCCAGAAGTGCAAATCCACACGAATTCTTGGGTAGTTGCTAATGATTTGGTTGGACAGTTAGACTTGGAAGAAATAGTAAAGGTTGGTGAAAAGTAAATGTGGATGGATCTCGGAATGGGAACACACTCGATATTCATATCCCATGTCACTGAACGGCATCTATGGCAAAGAAGGCTCTTATTAAGTGGATAAAATAATGCGCTCTATGGGTGTCAGTCTCTTTCCCCAGCTACCCCAGTGCTTGTTCAATGGACCCATGAATGTGACCTATGCATGGGCTCAACAACATGGATTTCCCCTTATCAAGGCTGACATGCACTACTGACTACTGCCTGATCTGTCAGGAGCAGAGACCAATACTGAGGCTGAATACGGTATTAATCTCGTGGGTAACAACCATCCATGTGATAGCAATTTGATTATATTGGGCCTTTTCCATCATAGAGGACAGAGATTCATCTTTGGTAGAATATACACATTCTGAATATGGTCTATAATGCTCCTGCCAGCACTGCTAGCTGATGCACATACTAACAGAATGCTTTATCCACTGTCACAGCATTTCCTATAGCACAGCTTCTAGTTAAGGAATCAATTTCACAGTAAAGGAAATGTTGCCGTAAACTCATGCCTGTGAAATTAACATGCCCCAACACCCAGAAGTGGCCGGGCTGACTGAAAGGTGGGATAATTCACTGAAAACTCGTTGTAACTCAGTCGTAACCACCTTGAAAGGATGGAGTTGTCTCACAGAGGTAGCATACGTACCCAGGAATCAAGAGGTAGAAGTGGGTATGACTCACGGTGATACTTCTCATCTCAGGAACCTCAAGCTGAGCTGGTTTGGAGGTCTTAGTTCCCAAGGTTTGTTTCAACCAGAGACACAACAATGGGTCTAATGATTTAGGATCTAAGGTGAGACTGCCACTTGGCCATCTTGGGATTCATAAGCCACTAAATCAACAGGCAGTGAAAGGTGTTACCCTACTGGCTGGAATGGTCGATCCTTATTACCAAGGGGAGATTGTAGTGCTGGTACACAATGGAGGCAAAGGCCATATCTGGGACATGGTGGTTCTCTAGGTGCCTGAGCACTTCTATACCCAATAGGAAAGATTAATGAAAATCTACGCAACCAAAATAGAACAGTAGAAGACTCACACCATTTGGTAGTAATATTTGGGTCCCCACCAGGAGAACTGACCACTTGAGATTCTCAAGCAAGGGCAAAATAAACATTAAGTAGTGGGAGATCATAAATTGACAGAAAAAAGGACTTTAAGCTTTGAATCCACCTGTTGCCCGCTCCATCATTATGACAATGAAGTTGAATGAATACTTCTTTGCTAGGTGGCGTGATGTTTTGTCAGACAGTACTGGAGGAATTTCTTTTCCTGGTTCTGGGAAAAACTTTAGCAGTGCACACATCTGAGCACTGTGGTATCACTGGTATAGTACCCTCTTGAACATGGCTTACCCTGCATCCCCTTGGATGGCTTCGCAGATCACCACCGGCATATCATTTCCCCATAGCTGCCCGGTGGTGGATTTGCAGCTACCACAAACTTCATCCAGAGAGCCAAGGTTGTAACCTTAATATTTCTGGAATTTGGCTTGAGAGAGGACAGAGAGCAGCCACTTCTTATATTTGCTATGCCAGTATTCTTCAGAGTTCTTCACTGCTTTGTTTGTATTCCTTAAAATATTACAGATAATGTGTCCTATCCCTCCAATCCACTCTTAGGTCAAACTTCCCCTGTTCATATTTGTGGCTTCTATCTCCTGATTGTACTCTTGTGATATGGACACCATAATCAAAGATGAAGACTTGAAGGATATATCAAAGAAAATCCATTTGACCATAGATGAGCACCCAGCACGTTTTAAGAGAAAAAATCCTACAATTAATAAGACACGATAGAAAAAGACAATTCACAGAGGAAGTACAAATTAAGGACAGTAACCAAGTAAATCATTTCACTCACCAGAGTATTAAAACTTTGCCAATATCAGATGGAAAGGATATAGAAACTCTCAGGTACACTGGCTGGTGGGAATTGGAAGGCAATCTCAGTTTGTTAAAATGTACAGAGTGTGGATGGAACTAGAGGGTTTTATACTGAGCAAAATAAGTCAATCAGAGAAAGACAATTATATGATCTTACTCATAAATGGGATTTAAGAAACAAAACAGAGGAGCATAGGGTAAGGGAGGGAAAAAATAAAACAAGACGTAATCAGAGAGGGAGACAAACCATAAGAGATTCTTAATCATAGGAAACAGACTGAGGATTGTTGGAGGGGAGGGGGTGAGGGATGGGGTAACTGGGTGATAGACATTAAGGAGGGCAGTGATGTAATGGGTGTTATATAGAAGACTGACCAATCACTGACCTCTACCTCTGAAACTAACAATACACTATGTATTAATTGAATTTAAAATTTAAAAATGAGTTAAATATAAAAAGCTCAAAGTGTAAACCCTATGACACAGATCTCCCCTTCTCTACCTTTACACTAGACAGAAATTCACACATAAACAAGGGGGCAGGTGCAAAGATACTGCTCTGCAAAAGTGTTACTAAAAACTAAAAATTGCAAACCTACTATCCTTCCATAAGCAGATACTTATGATGCTCATACTACATATGCCCTCAGAGAATTGAAGAATTTGGTATAGTTACATACACTAACTTGAGATGTCCAAGTAGTGAGTGAGAAGTTGCAGGCTAATATTAACACAAAAATCCACATTATGTATTTTCTAAGGGTACATACAATATATAAAAAAAATGCTGGCGGAGGGGGTGTTTAACACCAGACCAGTTCCAGTAATTACCTCTGCAAAGTGGAGGAGCCGGCAAGGGGAAGGGATTAAGGGACAGTCAAAGCAGACATACTTATCTTGCATAGTTTAAGAAAAAAATTAAGAATATGTATTTATATATTCCTTGAAATAAAAATTAAAACTTTAAAGGTCCCATCTTGAGACTGCATTTGCCCTCAAACTGGACAGTGCACATTAAACAGTAGTTTTCAATACACTGGACTTCGGGCAAAGGACAACGATCCTTGAAGGACAGGAAACTATGGATCCAGACAACTGCCCTGAATTTCTAAGCCATGATGTGGGGAGAGGATGCCCAGACAGAGCCCAGTGCACTTCCTGAGTTGAGGAGATGGAGCTGGAAGTCACGGCAGCTGAAGGCAGCTGGAGTTCCAGAGCAGAGCACCGCCGTGGAAGGCTACAGAACTCCAGAGATCTGCGGAGTACAGTCTCAGCAACATGACGATCAGCAGACGCAGGAGGTAGCTAACCACGGCTAGGAAAGGTTTCCAGGAAACAGTACCCGGAAGCCCGCACAAGGCTAGGAAAAGAGCCTGTCCCCGCTCGCCCAGACTGGGAAGCCTCGTAATCCAGGGGCTCTGAGTACTCAGAAGGGTCTTGCCTAAGAACTGGACAACTATTAGCCCTCCAATAAATGCTGCTCTGCTCCCACCTAACAAAGTTTAAAACGCCAAGACCTAAAAAGGATCAAACTGTTTTCTCTGTACAAGAACAAAAATAACCAGCACCCAACAGGTTATAATTTACATCTTGCACGCAAAGAAACAGGAGAAGCATGACCCATAAAGAGGAAAAAAAATCAAACTGACCCAGTATTAGAATTAGCAGACATAAGCATTAAAAAAAAACCAACCACTGCATGCTCAAAAACTAAAGAATGGGTATGGAGACATGAACAATATAAAAACACCCAAAATGAACTTCTAGAAACGAAGACATCTGAAATGGAAAACACACTAAGATTAACAGATTAAACTGTAGCCATTAGTGAACTTGAACACAATAATTTGACATGAAACAGAAAAAGATTAAATTAAAAAACTAAACAGTACATGAATGAGCTGTGGGTCAACTTCCAGCAGCCCCCACGTAATTAGAATCCCCAAAAGAGAAGGGGAAGGATTGAAAAAAAATATTTGAAGAAATAACAGCTGAGAATGTCCAAATCTGATGAAAAGCATATATCCAAGAAACCCAACAAACCCCGAGCACAAGAACGACTAGCACAGCACATCACTTCAAATTGCTTGAACAGCCATAGAGAAAAATCTTAAAAAGCAACAAAGGAAAACAAAGACATGTGCAGAGGAACAGAAGACGAAGAGGACAGATTTCTCAGAGAACAATGCGCGTGAGAACACAATGGATCAACATTACCGTGCTGAGAGCACTAAAGCACTACAAGTTTCTGACGAATGCGGATCTGCTACTAGCCACTGGTCTTGGAGAGCAATAGAGAGTGAGCAGACAACCCATCCCCAAACAGACTGATAAGGTAAATTCACGAACATTAAATTTCATCATCAAAATGCAAAAACACTTCAGTTAATAAAAAAGAACAGATTAATTCAATTAACATGTAGATTTATTTTAAATCAGTTTGGTACATGATACAGATTGGTTTTGCAGTTTTTAATGAACTGAAATAGAAATTTCTAAATACAGCAGTGTCTGCCTGTGCAACAAGTATCTGTAAGGTAAAATAAGGTGTTTTGATAGAACTACATCCACATGAACAAATCAGGAGAAAAATCCAAAAACGTTTCTGTACCTTCTGGATTAAAAAAAAAACAAATTATTAACGGCTCAAGATACTAAAGAAAGGGGGAAAAGGCTGTGAGTTCCGTTTTAAGAGCTCTTCTTGCAAAATCTAACTGGTTTCATATTATGGTTCTGTTGTCAGAGCAGGATTCAAGACTACAGAAGATGAGAAGCTTCATCAGCTACATTTTCACAAAAACAGATGTACTGACATTAATGTGTGACAAGGTATTCGTATCTAGGTAAATGATAATTATATATCACTGTAGCTAAATTTTGCCGCTTTGGGAGAAATGGAGACTCTGTATTTTTTCAAATGATTCTTGGATCTTACAGCACTCACTAAAAACTAACAGCCATGGCACCATAATAAAAATTTCTGTGAGGTTCCAAAAACTGGTATCAGAATATTACTAATGAAAACACAAAAATGTGAGGTAAACCTACCTTTTCCCAAAAACCTTTGAAGCCAGAGATTTTAAACAATTAAGGCACTTGAAAACATTAAGTGTATGTACAAATGTGCAAGTAAAACAAACTAGCTGTACCAGCAAGTAACAAAGAAACAGTAAATCTTCATTTTAAGAACCTTGAATATAATCATATCTAAATGTAAGGAATTTTGGCTTATGAAATGGACCAAAGCAACTCCTCATTTCCTACTACAAAATATTGAAAACCAAGTGCTAAACTCAGCCCCTATAGGCTAAAGAAACTAAAAACAGAACAAAACCAAAAACAAACCAACAAAAAAACCTTTTAATGACCTAGAAAAGCAAAAGCTTTTTTAAAACTAATGAAAACCTCTGAACTAATCCAGTATGTCAAAGGCAGGGGAGACGTATCCCTCTGAAACTGAAAAAACTAGTGCTTCCTAAAGAAACTAAAAAAAAATAATAATAAAGTACGCATGCTTAATGTACTACAGGAATTGCAACCAAAAAGAAAGAATGGGAGAAAAGGAGAAAGGAAGGAAGGAAAAATGGAAGGAAGGAAGGGAGGGAGAGAGAAAAAGGAAAGAAAGAAAAGAAAGCGCAATCTGTCTATCCAGGGCAATCATCATTAAAAAATCTACAGTAATCCAATCAACCGAAAAATCCTCAGATTTTCTGAAATTACACTGGTCACATTTCTGGTCTCAAAACTTAAAATGATTGTCTCATTCAAGAGCTGTAAATGACTCTAAAACAACTTATTTCCTTCTTGCCTCATAAAAAAAAAAGTTACTTTTCAAGGAAGCTTGGTGAAAAATCCTTTCAAGGTACAACAGTGTGGGGATACTTCCTGAAGTACAAAGGAAAAACGTAAGAAAATCAACTTTAGCTTTATACTTTTTAACAGCCTAAGAAAAACGTTGGAAGTTCAATATATGAAGGCTTTCAACTTTGCAGAACATCCTTTAGCCTAACTTGCTCAGGTCTGAAACAAAATAGTTAAATTTTCGGTTATTACCAGCATGGTATCTAAAAGCAGGTTTGCTACAGCTCGTCAACAGTTGGATCATCAGACCAACCTTTACCCTCCTTAATGTGAAAGAACAAATCAGGAACATTTTAAGTTACAGCCTACCTTTCAGTCTGTCTTTTAAGGCACTGTTCTTTATTTTCTCAGTGATTTAAGGTGCTTTGCAAGTATGAATGATAACCTGCTTTTTAATGGTTTGTATCCTTTCCATTCGTTTCTTTAAATCTGGAATGTAATTCCCTGTGTGGCATCTTATTTCTAATGTAGAAAAAATAACTGTTAACAAGCACAAAATTTTACGCTAAGGATACAATTTACTCTAAGGATACTAGATTTACCGACTTATTCCACTTTTGAAAGGACAGCCAAAAGTCCACCCGACTGATGCTCATTTGGCACATTCTTCTCAATTCTGGTCACTAAACTACATCCTGAGATAGGATGAAAATGATGCAGCTTTCAGGCTTTAAAATGACTAAATTTAAACTGCCAGAAGAGTCATGAGGTGTCTGTGCAGGACAATGCTTCCCACCACTTACAGAGTTACATTTGGTATGTCAAGAAGAGAGAACATAATCCCACAGCAGCAGCCATTGAAAATAAAGAAGACAGCCACAAGGATTCATGCAGAATATTTTAAATATTCCTGTTGAGCAAAATGATTTAAGTGATTTTTCTTCGAGATGATGCTCCCAAGTATCCTATATGCATCCTTTGAACGTGTACAGATCCTGGAATAGCGTCTTCCACGTGGGACATCTTGAAAGAGAATATTTTGGTTTCAGTGAGTTACACACCAGTCCTCGTTAATTTAATGGGTCTGTTTACAGAGTGTGGTAGTTTCGTTCTTTCGATTTGCAGAATTTATAGAGAAAGAAGATTACAGCCTGCACACCCAGGACGAGGACAATTCCTCCGATGAAACTGGCCGCATCGAAGGTTGACTTCCTCCCGGGTTGTGAAGTTGGAGTTAAAGTGGTATTAGTTGTACCTGTTAAATAAGAAGAAAAGATAATGAAACTTAGAAAGTCCCATGATCCTCTACTCAGAATTTCAAGACCCGCATGAGCGTATACTTTGACTTTGCCATGAGTTAAAATTCTATAAAGTATCTCCTCTTGAGTCAAGTCTTTACAACTAGAATTTATCCCATTCACTCCATCTAGCAATATCAAGTGGTCAAAGCTGCCGTTCAAATTCAAGTATGAAAGTGACAGAGAAAAATTCTCCTGGTACATAAATTATGCCCTGAGAACATGTCAAGCACTTTAAAAATCTGTAATTTCTTCAGAAAACATGCTGTTAGTTAACTGTTACACTAAATATTAATATTTGCATTGAAAACTCATGTAACTTTTAAATTTTATTAAATATACAAGGTAAGCAAAAATTCAGTTGCAATTTTTCAAAGTACAAAAATTATCTTAAGTATCTGCACTTTATAAATTTAACAAATAAACTTATTATTAAAGGTATTATAAATCTTACTCTAAAATTTTATATTATGAGCATTACCAAACCATATGGAATAAAAGCACAAGTTTGAATTCCCTTTTCAGGGAAAAAAATGTTTCAATAGGAAATAGAACATGAATTTCTCTTTAGGATATAAAAGGTTTCAAGTAGAACACCATCCATTTTAATAAAAAGCATTTTCATATTTAAAATAATTTTTTTTCTAAGTAGAGTTTAAATAAACACTGGTTCTGGTGGCTATATAATAAGGTGGCCAGCTTTCAATTTTTTTTTTTAAGGTATTTTATTTATTTGTTAGAGAGAGAGAGAGATGGAGAGAGAGCACAAGCAAGGGAAGCTGCAGGCAGAGGGAGAGGGAGAAGCAGGCTCCCCCCACCAGCCCCCAAAAAAGGAACCCAATGCGGGGCTTGATCCCAGGACCCTGGGATCATGACCTGAGCTGAAGGCAGACTTAACCGACTGAGCCACCCGGGTGCCCCAAGCTTTAAAATTAATCACAACTATTCTGTAATTCTTGCAAAGACAAAATGGTTTCCTTGAAACCAAGAAAGGTTGCATAAGAATAAGCCAAAAAACTTAAAAAAAAAAAAAAAAAAAAAAAAAAAAGCAAAACCAAACACCAGTATTTTAAATAGGGATAGAGAGAAGGATTCATAACCTGTATATCTGCAATGTCTTGTGACATCACCTAAATGTGATTTTTGTTTACAACACAGCAAATCATTAATTAATAAATGTTACTTTTCACATGCACTTTTAACAGTTATAAGGGAATGTAAAGAAATAGCGAGAAACATGGCCAAGGTGTCCATCTGCAGTGATCTTGGCTCTTTTTAGATCTTTCTCAGTAAAAAGGATGGCTAAATTATCTTCACTCCAATTGTCATGACCTAAACACAGCACAAAATTAATTCCTAACAGTCATCAGTATTTAATTTTTAAGTTATAAGAAATGAGATCTCACCGACAAGCTGTAGTAAAAGGGTTTTAGAAAAACACTATCTCTTAACTCTAATGTGTCAGGCCAAATATGGCTATGTGTTAAAAAATGGGGACTCACAGCAAACCTACCATTCCTGCATTAACAGCCTACCAACCTGGTCCTCCAAATATAAGAGGTGAGTTTTAGTTCACAACCATTCATGAATGAAACTGGAAAATGGGGGCAAAAATAGCATAAGGCAAGGCCACAAACGTTCCCCCACGTCACCGACAGTTCAAACCCCCTCCTTACCTGATGTAGGAGCTGTGGTGGTGGTGGTGGTTGAGGTGGCTGGCAGGGTGGTGGTTTTGGCTGCAATAGAAACAAAACTTACTAGTAACTTACATTTCCAAACCTCCCAGTATCTAGCCATTTGTCTTTTTAAAATAATGCTGCCAACTTCAACAGGCTTTCTATTTTCCAAAGACTAAAGGCCAAATTTCAGGTAGTGGCTCACTAACACATCTACATGGCCAGACTACGAGTCTTTAAATTACCGCGAAGCAAGCATAAAACTATGTTAACATCTATGTATATATTGGAGTATGAAATCTATGTATACATCTGGATGAAGTCTGCAAAAAGACACACAGGAGGGCAAGAATCAGTGGTTAGGTGAGGTAACAATAGGTTTTTTAATGCTTCTATGACAAAAACTATTAACTTAAAAAGTCATGGTAAGAAACCAGTGGGGCTCGGGATTTCTCAAGCAGGTATCAAGGCTGGCTTATGTTCTTCATTTCAAGGAGCTGGCAGACAGTAAACACCTTCAGCTTTGTGCAGCACATAGTGCAAAAGCAGCCAAGGACGACATGCAAATCAATAGGCATCATTCTGTTCCAATAAAATGTTATTTTAAGAACAGGTCCCCCGGGGCCACAGATTCCCCCAATTTAAATTATCTGACAATGCCTGTAAAGAAAATGAACTCTTGTGAGAAGAATTAATTTGAATGTAAACACATTTTAGGAACCAAAGCACTTTATTAACAGACTTCTGTTAGTACTGATACTACTAACAGATTCTAATCAATGATACGTTAACAATACTGATGGGTTTGCATGTTTGTATCCTTTTCTCTCACTAGGAGCACTACTGCACTTATCTTCCCTACCCTGCTCTTGGGTGGACAATTAGGTCACCTCTCATTTTGCCAGCAGGGAAATACCTCATCTCACCTCTGGCAGGGCTGATTCTTAGACAGAATTCCTAGATTTTTAATCCCTTTAAAGTTGCTGCAAAAAATAACACTTTACAAACTAAGCAAACATATATTCTTTTCAATCTTAAAACACTAAATTTTGTCTGACAATGGTAGGGGAATCAAGTTTGCAAATCTGCCTTTTGAGTCTTACTACCAAACCCTCTGAACACCACGCAGACTAATGCTTTTTTCTATAAACATGCAAAACATTTATACACTTCTACTTCTGACCGAAATACTACTTGACAGAATTTTCAAAATTATGCAATACTTAGGGAATATAGGTCTACTAACTTACAGTATGTTCCTTTCATTTAAAAAAAAAATAGTAATTAGCAGTTAACAAAAGCTGCTACTGGTGATGGAAAATTTTAAAAAACATAGTAAACTAAGTAATCCCATCATGCAGAATAACATGTCATTTCCTGCTAGCCATTTCACTAGGCAATTATGTAACAATAAAAATTTAAAAAATAGCAGAGCTTAACGGTTTGTCTTCCACTTATTATGAAAATTTCCCACTAGATATCTGATGTAATCTAGTCATTCTGTAAATAATAAGAGATTATTTACAACTATTTTTATTTATAATATTTATAGGTACTAACAGAAGACTGTTATAATTAACCCCACTGAACACCTTTCTACATAAATCAAATTCTCTTTGCGTCATTTCTTTAATAATCCCTTAATTTCTCACTTGCTCTCTTTCAGCAATAGCCATGCAAAGAGACCACGTAAAGGATTTTGAAGAACTGCCACTCAAGAGATGCATTTTCTATAAGAAAACCCTGGCCTCCTTCCCCTTACAGAACGAGAGAGAGAAAACTAGAGAGACCCATGGTACTTCACTGGAGAACCCCATGTGGATCAAGCACGAAAACTACATCAAGGTTCATGGAGAAGAAATTAAAAGGGAACCCACAATGGTTCTGAAGAAACTGTTTTCCCCTTTTGGTTCACATCCCACCTTCTGGAAATTAATTTTTCTTAACATCTCTGCTTTCATCAATCTTTTAACATCCTCCTAGTCAGTGACTACCAGTGGGTGTTACCACTGTGTGCTCTCCAAAAGTTCTATAGCATTTGCAGATTTCTATGGCAAGAATATTTCCACCATAATTCAAGCTCCCAACGCAGTCTCACCGAATGTGTAGCTGGGAAGAGCTACGCACAACTGGCCACCGCAAGCTGGTGTGAGCTAGCTCACCACCACCGAAGTCTTTCAATGAGTTCTGGTCCTTGATTCAGCATCTGATCACTTTTTCCTCTGAAAAACTATACCTAAAACACACACACACACACACACACACACACACACAGTTTCCTGGACACACCTCTCTGCCCATCCCTACTCAGTTTCCTCTCTGATCCTCTTCTCAACCCTTAGATATTTCCATCCCCCGGAGTTGGGTCCTCAAGTCCTATTCTCTCTACAAGCTGCTCCAGGGGATACCACTACTGCCTACACTGATCAGCTTTGCCTGCGCTGTCAAGCTACGAGTCTGCCATCACCTCCATCAAGTCCTATCCTTCCTACCTCCTAAGTCCATTTGCATACATCTGCAACTCTTCCCATATAGTTCTCCAGAATTCCCCTCATGGGTCATCTATTCCTATCTCCCTGTGTTCACTCCTGTCTCCTGTTCCAACCCGTCCTCCCAATCTGGCTCTCGGCCTGCTGACTGTTCAGCTCAAGCCTTCCTCACCACGCACATCCAGATGCAATTCCCGAACCTCACTATAATCCTTCACTCTCCTCACGTGTACCGACCGCTGTGCTCCACTTGGGAAGCTACCATCCTGTTTTACCAGAGTCATTTCAAGAGTCAGTCAACATCTCCAGGAAGTGGTCACCACATTTGCCATACTACTCCATACACACACCTTCCTACAAATGTCTCAAAACACTGCGCTTATTTACCCATGTCACAGTTACTACAATAGACAAAACGCTGTCTGCTGTTTCCAGCCCCTATCATCCAGCCTACTGTCCTGGAGAAGAAGTTTCTTAATGATTTATTCCTTCTATCACTTTGGTAAAGATTTTTAAAAGGAGAAATTATCTAATCCTGTTGAAGGGGTAGTGAAAACTTTCCAGCTGTTGATGGGAATGAAAAGCATATCTTTCTGAAAAGCAATCAATATTCAGTCTTAAAATAATCCTATCCTCTGACCTAGGAATGCTGTTTGAATCAACTCTGTTAGGGATAACATCAAAACAGGAACAAGTGCTGCAGGAAGAGTGAAAGATGACCTAACTATCCCACCAAGTGCAGGTTAAGTAAGGTGTATACACATACAACAATGTAAAAGAGAAAACAATTCAAATGTGCATGGGCATCTTGGGCAAGTTCATAATAAATCTATTGAGAGATGCACAGAGAAGACTGGGAAAACCTTATCACTGAAAACATCCTGGTGTACCTCTGGATGATGGGAATTACAGGGAATTTAATTTTCTTTAGGCTTCTGTATTTCCCAAGATCTTCAAAAAATCCACAAAAAGCAGTTTGTGGACTCAATGTCCATAGCAAATCCTCCCATAGTCAATAAACGTCAAACACTGGAATTCCATGACACTGGCACGAACAGTTCATACTCATGTAATCATTATGGTTCAAGACCAAATACAGCTACCAACTTTTTAAATTATACTAACAACTTTTAGGTATTTAATCACTAAAAAGTCCATCGAGAGACCTCACAAATCCTGAAAGAGGAGGAAAGAGTTAATTATCTTGTATTACCTGTAGAATTCGTTGGCATCGGAGTGGGCTTGGGTGCTATTTAAAACAAACAAACATTAAGTCAAAGCACAATCTAAAATAATACAATCCATTACACTTTTTTTTTAAACTGCAGTCATGTGAGTACCACTTTTACAATGTTTACATTTAAGTACCACCTTGTGGAGGAGACTGACAGTTGCTCTAACCAATACTGATCTCCCCTTCTTTAGAAATAGAAGCACCAATCTAGAGGTGACGCTTCCCTGCCTGGAGAAAGACACACATTTCTTAGTCTCCCCTGTAGGCAGGCAGCCCAGTATAACTTTTAGAAAGCATCTGTAGGTAGATACAGGCCTCCTTCCTCTTTCTGTTGGCAGAAAAACCAATTTGATGGCTGGAACATGAGCACTTACCTCAGAGAGTAGGTCAAAGATATTTTTAAGGAATGACAGTAAACAGCCTGGGTCCCTACTGGGGATAGAGTGCTACATAGTCCAAACTAATTCTGATACATCATCAAATTAAACAGAATTATTTATTCAATTTTTCTCTAAATTAGTATCTTTTAAAATGTTTTACTTAACCTTGTTTCTAAGCAATTATTTTCATGAAACCACAGGTTTGATATAATTATTATTTTCTGACACACTGAAATAGATACTAAAAATGTTTGTTCTTTTACCACCTAAACCAAATTATGCGCATTCTACAAAAGGGGTAACTGACCTCATACTAATGAAATTCTCAGTCATGAAGTTCAAGTTTGGATGGGAAAACCCCACTAAAAGTAAAACTGTTATAGGTAGTCTTTCAAGGTTACTAACACACTCCAGAAAGCTCTTTTGCTCTATTTATTAACTATGCACCAAATCAGAAGTTTGACTTCCCTATCCATTTGTAATCTTGTTAGGAAAATCAGTTGCTTCATCTAGGAATTTTAACTATTTTCTGAGCAAAGACTTAAGGTTAAAGAGTAACCAATTTCTTCAAACTAAAGTACAAAAATGAGAAAACAGATGAACACAGGAAAGTTTCAACTGTAACACAAAATACGCCAGAGGTTGTGACAATCACCAACACCATAATCCGGAAAAGGGCCAGAACAAGATTGTCCAGTCCAGTAAAATGCCAATGGAGAGGGTCTAAACTATAGTCAGTTTAGACTGCCAGAAATGGCAAACCAAATATTGAAAGAAGGCTTCTGAGGCAAAGATCTTCCTCACCTCTTGGCCACTTTCCTCAGCAACCAATGTGAACACTTACCAGAACAGAACTGTGTGCCATTCACCACGTGGCAATCACTAACTGTTGCATTACGTGAACAGTAGCTTTTCTCTGTTATGGGGGGAAAAAGACACAGAGCACCAATCACTTGTTTATATTATCTTTGTTTTGTTACTAAGCTCCAGAATTTGTTCCAAAAATCAAACTCAGGCATAAACACTTCAGAAGTCCAGGGACCAAGAAAATACTGTTATGCTCTTTCCCTCAGTGATTAAGAAAGATTACCCAGGATCCCTCCAAATATTTGTCTACAACCTACACGGATACACTAAACAGATTAATCGGAAACACTTAGATCCGAATTGGGGCACGACTCCTGCATAGCAAAGGCTGCTAGATTCCACGTGAGTAGGGAGAAGCCGAAAGGATCTAATAAAGGCTTAGTAACCACAGGAGGTACCCCATTAGCAGCAGTAGGACCTCTGTTCCACATCTCTTCTTGGTTTTCTACACATTCTAATAAAACTGCTTTCCTGACAGCCAAACTTGTAGCAAGAGTAAGGGAGACCCTTCCTCAACATATCCTACAGTAGAGCATTCAAGCCCCAAAACATGCCAACTCTGCTATACACAGCAGGAGAGAGGTGTGCACTTAAATTCCATTCTATGACGTAAAAAAAAAAGTGACTCTCACACAATAAAAAAATTTAACCCCAAATTAAGCTAATACCTTAATTTTATAAGAAGTTCTTAAACAGGGGCACCTGGGTGGCTCAGTGGGTTAAAGCCTCTGCCTTTGGCTCAGGTCATGATCCCAGGGTTCTGGGATCGAGCCCCGCATCGGGTTCTCTGCTCGGCAGGGAGCCTGCTTCCCCCTCTCTCTCTGCCTGACTCTCTGCTACTTGTAATCTCTGTCTGTCAAATAAATAAATAAATAAATAAATCTATCTTAAAAAAAAAAAAAAAAGAAGAAGTTCTTAAACAATGTTATGTCGTGACATAAGGATTTTGCCCAGAACTCATATTAGATTTCTTTTAAACAAATAAAGACACTTAATACATAGCTTTGGCTTTTTAGGTATATACACACACACCCGATAAACTGTTTTACTGATAAGAAAAAAAAGCAACTACTTCCCATTAAGAATTCAGAATTTGCTGTAATCCCATGGTTCTAACAAAAACGTTATTGGCATTTCAAAGTATCTTCAACTAGCTCTTTATTCCTCAAATTAAAGGTTAATTTTAAAATTGAACAAAAACACCAACTCTTTCCATCTCACTCTTTCCCATATTCTACATATCCAACTAAGTTTTATAAGGTCTCTATAGTTCATCTAGCAGGACACCTGCAGAAGATAAATGCCTTCTTTTTCTGGGAAACCATTTTTAGGGGAAAATTTCACAACTTTCTTTCACAGCTGATTTTGGTTTACCTGTCCTCTTAATCTTCCAAAGCTCTAAAATCTCTCTTCCTTTAAAAGCTACTAAACCTTAATTATCAAGTCTAAGGAATTAAAGGGGTGGGGACAGAAAGGGAGTCCAGAGATTTTAGCCGGAATGTTAAGCAATAGGAACTTTAAAGGAAAAGTATTTGATTTGCAAAATAGTACACAATACACCGAATTTTCTACATAATTTTTAAGTGTTCAGGAATACCCTGTAGAATATCTTAAAATGATAAAACAGTTTGCATTCTCAAAATTAAAGCCATCCCAAAGCTTCTTACCTTTACATTCTATCCAAAAGCAGGTAGAATTATCAAGGCTAACGTTCACACAGGAAACACAGCTGCTGCGGTTTTCACAGGTATCTGGTGGGGAGGGGTATATAAAACCAATCAATTGGTACCTCACTTTTGAGTTTGTACAACTTACCTTTTTTAAACTAAAGTGAGCATTACGTACAGTACCAGACTTAATTCAGAGAAATGGTAAAACGTTATAACTCATCAACAAATGAATGGATTAAAAAATGTAGTATACATTTTTCAATAAAATAGTATTCCAACATATAAAAGAAAGGAATCCTGCCATGCACTAGAACATCTATAAGCCTTAAGGACATTATGTAAGTTAGACATTCAAAGAAGGACAAGTACAGCATGATTCCCTCCTATATGAAGTATCTACAATAGTTAAACTCCAAAGCAGAAAGTAGAATGTTGTCTGCCAGGGCTAGGGGGAGGGGAAATGGAGATCTGCTCCTCACGCAAGGTACAGTTTCAAGTAAGATGCAGAGTTCTGGAGATCTGTATAACACCGTGCTTAATGTTAATAATGTACAGTACACTTAAAACTTTGTTAGGATGGTAGATCTTCTGTTTTTAACTGCACACACAAAAACACTTCATTAATTGGCTTAATAAGAAATTCCAATCATAATTAATGACTGATGACGCTGAAATAAACTCAAGAGAAAGGGTGGAAAAAACCCACAAGCTAGTGGGAATGGTCAGTATCTAAACAACCCTTTTTTACAGGGCAACTATTTCACAGACACTCAGGGTTTCTTGAATCATTTCAAAGCATCCTTAAAAAAATAAAAATATTGGGAAAAAGGTTGTGTTATAAGGCCAACACTACACACAGAGAAATCACTGCCCCCAAACATCAGTTAAGACACCGGAATTTTTAACAGTAAAAAGATTTGTTACAGGTTGAACCCAAACTCGGATGATGCCCATTCTGAAAACCCAAGAGATTTGTAATTCGTAAGTGATCTTCTCCACTGTGACTGAAGGATAAGAGACAGGAACTCTGGAAGGGGCTATATTTATGTACATACAATTTAACAAAATAGGAGGGTCTCTGTCAGTAATTTAGGCCAAATGACCCAAAAAGTCTAGGACTCTTCATTTTCCTGGAAGCTAGATGCCTCCAAAAAACATTCACATTTGCTTTCCCTATGCCTTAAAAAAAAAAAAAAAAAAAAAAAAAGTTCTGCACAGAGGCCATGCATTTCAACATTTTATCACTAATATTTATCAGGGACAAGGACATATATAGTACCCTTGAGTAAGGGGTTCACAAAGTAGAAAATACGTTCTGCAGAGGTTCGTGTACTGATAAAAAATGCTAGTTGTCTAAAATCTTTCGTGCCTGATATGAACAGCACAGTCAATGTTCTTTACAATGAGCTAAACTTGCTATCTTTCATTTTAGACTGCAGTTTATGCAACTGCTACTTACAGAAAACAAATCATCTCCTTTGTATGACTTTCAATTACAAAAAGGCAATTAACTTGGCTATCTCCAAGCTTCTCTTTGGAAAAAACACACACTCCAAAACTACAATTCTGGAAAGAAACTGCCAAATAAGCAGAAGACAAAACATATTGTGTTCTACCATCTTTAAAAACAGTGCAGTTAGAATGTCCAGCGTTCTACGGCAATGTACTTTCCTTATTTAACAGTTTTTGAACTTCAGTATTACATCTTTCTGAATATTAATTATACATTTTATTTATCTATAAAACACAAAAACCAAAGGAAGCCACTTCAAAACAGTATGATCCGTATGGGGGGAGGGGAGGAAAGCCAAGGTAAAAATCCTGACACTTGAGCACTTTTTCGGTCAAGATGCCAGTTATTCCTTACTCAATATTAACTAGAATAACCAATCACACTACATCAGGTTTATATATCTAGAGTTCTTTTTCACCTCAAACTTATCTTCCCCTCTCTTTTGTGTTGTCACGGCATTGCCAATTTCTGCTCTAAGATTCAGTGTACAACTCAACCAGTACCCAAATCGACCGCAGAGCTTAACAAAGAGTGTGTTCCTGATAAGAGTTTAAAAAATCGACAACCTGGGTTTCAATCCCAGCTCACAATCAACTAAACCTATGCTCCCCGCAAGCCACTTTATTTCCATCTTCCTCCCAGATTTCACCACCTATCTTCCAGTTTAGCCTAAAATACCAAAAAGAATATATGAAGCATCGGGTACACAAATGGGTACTTTCCTTCTTTTGCACATAGCAAATTTAAAGTTTTAACTAATCAAATGCCCAAACTTCAAATATACCCCGACACCTCTCCGCAAAATCAATATGGTTAGATCACAGGCAACTTTTCCCAGACTCAAGTCGGAGACACTGGCGAGCATTCACGTCTTCAGTTTTTTTCCTCTTTTGCCAACTCCCGGAGAAGCCCCCTTGCGGAGACAGGATCTGGGTGGGCAAATGACTAACCCCAAACACAGGGAGTTCGACCTGATCCCCAACTTTGGAGGCGAGTCGCCTCGCCCCACGATCAACCCCACTGCCACCACCGCGGGAGGAAGCCACGTCCCCTCTTCCCAAGCTGAAGTGAGACTGGGGATTACGAGGCACTTTTTAAGAGCACCTCGGCGTGGGACACTTCGGGGTGGCCCAGAGCCCAACCGCCAACGGGGCTCGGCCGCCCTACTCCCCGGGGCGCTCCCTCACCCCCACCACTCCGATCCCAGCCCGGACTGGACTCGGACCGGCCGCCATGTTGCTGGAGCGCGGCCCGTCCCGGCCCCGGCCCCGGCCCCGCGCGCATCGCGGGCAGGGCGGGCGGCTCGGCTCCGCGCGGCGGGCGGGCGAAGATAGGAAGCCCGTTGGGCCGGCGCCCACCTTGTGCTGGAATGGTCACCGGCGCAAGAGTCGTCACCGTCGTCGGAACTGTCGTTTTGGCGGTGGTGGTGTTCGGTAAAAGCGGGATCGCAGTCACAGTCGGATCCAGGCTGGGGTTCTGAGCCGCGGTCAGCACACAGAGCGCGGCCAGACAGGCGGCAGCCCAAGGCAGCTGGCGGGAGAGCCCCGACATCACGTCCTCCGCACTGGTGTTCGGGCGAAAGCTGCGGCGCACTCTACTCCGTCTGTCCCTCCGTCCCCTGCGGCACCGCCTCGGAGAGTCTGGGCCCCCGCGAGAGCGCGCCGGGGTCACGTGAGGGGCCCCAGGCCACGGCGTGCGGGGGCGGGGCGGGGCGGAGCGGGGGCGGGCTGCGGACGATACCAACTGCACTCCTACAGGAGGGGGAACAGGGACAGCGAGAGGCAATGGAGGGAGGCTGTTCCGTCACAGCGACTAGTGAAGTGTAGCGAAAAAGCTCCCAGGAGCAAGAACCTATTCCTTTGCCCTTAGATTACCATCCAAGATCCAGCTGGGCTCTTCTAGTTCCGGCGATAGGGAAATCTTCCACTTTGGCTCAGATGGAACAACCTACATGAGGTGGCGCTCGACGTCCGCCCCGGCGACCAGGGAGGCCGTAAATCCGTGGCCCCACGTGACTTTCCGGGCTTCGCCTCTGGGACCGGAGTCAGCCTGGGGCTGGTTGCCTTGGGGTGCGTTTAGATCCACCCAGTGAATCAAGTTTGTGGTGTGCTCCCGCGTTCCGAAGGTGCTCGCACAGATTCTTAGTAGGACCCGCGCTTCTCTCTCTCGAATTTTTCTGGAAGTAACCTTGTGTTGGGATCCCTCAGGGAAATGAAGCCACGTGGTTGAGTTTCTGCTCCGCCGCCCACTCACGGCGAGCGGCCAAAACACCGAAAACGGCCCCCGGCCTTCCAGCCAGAGCTCTGTCTACACTGTCTACCTCTATCCCACTTGCCCAGGCTGTCTTTTCCGAATTTTTTGCTGTTTAAATCAGCGGTAGCCGCAGTCAGTCAACGCCACCACCACTACAGAGAATCAGAGACGAGCTGGGTTGGAAATCCATCTGGTCCGTCCCCAACCCACTTTACAGGTGAGGAAACCGAGACTCAGACAAAGTGACTTGCCCGAAACTCGGTGCTTGACATCAGGACTGGATTTTGAAATGCCCGTTGATGTGCTGGGACTGCTCCAGCTTAATTAGGAAGGGTTAGCGCCACCTGATGTCCAGCTTCACAAAACAGTCACAATCGCAGCCGCGCTTATATTAACGAGTAGAAATTGGGTTATAAAAGCTGCTTTTAGTGCCGGGTTTTTTTCCCCCCAGTTACTTGCATTTATCCGGCAAGTTTAATTATCCACGTTTACCCTAATAAAATAACACACGAATATTAATTGCTTTTATGAGATCTGCTTTGCTATGAAAGCACCACAAAAAAGTTGACTCTAAACGTTTTTAGCTTTTTTTTGCCTCAAGCTGAAGGCTTTAAAACTTGCTAGAATCTGATCTGTGGGGTCCTTTTGTACCTTCGTCTCTGAGTATTAGTTCTGTTGATTACACTAGCTGGCGATTCGCTTGATGTAAACACGAGACAATGTTTGACCGATCCAACCTATGGCCAGAATTATTGACTTTCAAAGAAGACATGGCTGTGTTGTAGGTCTTTTGAAAATTCATGAATACAAATCTGCTTTGACAGATCACTAGATATTGCTTCCTTAACTAAAAAAAGCAATATGGATGTTTATATATGCTGTTCAATTTAAGTTTTCTGTTAAGTAATCATTTCTCATTGCAAAGAACGAGTGCAGAAAACTTAAGCGCTGCTCTGGAGTTTTATTTCAACTGCAGATCATTTTCCCCATTGGAAAGCTGACTGTTTTCATTTTAGAAAAATGGGTTGTTTGAAGATGAGAGCCTTTTTATCTTTTTTCACAGTTTGTTGTTTATATGTTTGTATAATCTTATTAAATATTTCACCTACTTTATTGCACCTACTTTGTTATTTCTACATCTTAGATAAATGCTAAAAAGGAAAACTTGATTTCATTGTTCATCAAATTAAATAAAGAAAATAGTGGTTTGTGTAGAATTTGGAGAGAACTATGTTCTGTATTTGGTTGAGTCACAATGGTTCTTCTCTTGTTGTGAAATGTAATTAAATGGTTTGCCCTCTGGAACTTGGGGGAAAAAAAAGTGCAGCCAAATATTTAAATGAGGTCCCATTATCAGCCTTCAGTGAACTGCTTCCTCTTCTCAGGGTATGGCTTCCACAGTAAGCATTTGACTCTCTGACACCCAGACAAAGGAAGGCACTAGTCAACTTTGTGGGTTTTTCTCTTTAAGGTTAAAAACACAATAGAAGTTGTGTTTTTTCCCAATACCGCCGTGGATCATCTTGTTTACACTCTAGGAGGAATACGCCCGATTGTGGAGGACATTGTTTTACAATTTGTCATCTGGGTGTTCAACTCTAGTCTTCAGATTTTTATAGTCTTTATAAGAAGACACTTCACTGCCTTGTTTTAAGGCTAGAAAAGCACTGGCTTATTTTATGTTACGTGGCATCTGTTGCACTAGCTCAGGGAAGGCTTCCAAAGTCACTTCACTGTTCCAGAGCAAGGTCTGGCATTTATAACACAGTTTTAACAACATGCGTTAAACATTGTAATATTTTAAGTAAGTTTCAACAAAGGATTGTAATGAATCAAAGATTAATAGTGAGCTAAAATTGTAGATTTACTATCTTACTCTTAACACTGTGACTAGGATTGATGATAAAATCCTAGAGATGCCATCATTAGAGAAGCTCGTCACTGGCTATGGGTATTTCTTCCATGACTGTGGTAGGTTACATTTAAGAGCAGTTGTTCTCAACCTTTGCTCAACATAGGAATCATCTGGGAGGTTCTGAAAAATCCTGATGCCAGGGTATCAGTTTAATTACTCTGGAAAAATGCCTGGGCATCAGGATTTTTCAAAGCTCTCCAGGTGTTTTTAATCTTCAGTTTAGGTTGAAAACCACAGCTTTATTCTTCTCAGAGTATGGGTTCATGAACTAATACATTCATATCGCGAAAGTTTGTTAGAGACGCAGAATCTTGGGCCTCACCTCAGACCTCCCAAATGATAATTTTTTTTTTTTGGAAGTCCATATGTACATGTGTTTTAAAGTTTGAGAAGACCGCTTTACATTATAACCTGTGGAGAACTATTCTAAATTACCACAGTTCTTAATAGTGACTCCTCTGCAAGATGACATCCAGCAAAACATGTAAAGTTTTTGTTTTGTTTTACAAATATATGTAAGGGCAGGGTACAAATGCAAAACTCTTGGATGTAGATTCTCTCTAGGCTGGCACCTGAGACATACTTATTTTTATTTCTACTCTGCTTCAAACCCTGGGTCTGCTGGAGTTTTTTCTTTTTCCATTACAGGTCTCAGTCATTTAGAAAACAGAAGGAATCCCAGGTGGATATTCTGGTTTTTAAAATATTCAAGGGATTTTGTCCTGACTGCTAGGGGGCACTGCGCTGAGCAGTACACGTGTCCCAGTCCCCCTGACCTAAGACCCATCTGCCTTGTTGCTTCTCCTGCAGCTGGAGGGCTCACCTCCAGTCCAGCAGATGCTCCAGGACCCTGAACCAGGCCTCTAGTTGCTGTCCCTTCTGATTTGTCAGTGTTTGCATAGGTCTGTGCTACCTTGATGAAATCAGTTTCTTGTCTTACCATTTTTCCTCATTGTATTCTGTTGTCACAACTTGCATGTTATAACTTTTTCTTGCATGTACCTGCATACCACAAGTCTCCCAATACCAGTCTTTTTTTTTTTTTTTAAGATTTTATTTATTCATCTGACAGATCACAAGTAGCCAGAGAGGCAGGCAGAGAGAGAGGAAGAGAAGCAGGCTCCCTGCTGAGCAGAGAGCCTGATGTGGGGCTCTATCCCAGGACCCTGAGATCATAACCTGAGCCGAAGGCAGAGGCTTTAACCCACTGAGCCACCCAGGCGCCCGTGTCTTTTTTTTTTTTTTATTTTTTAAGATTTTTTTATTTGAGAGAGCATATGCAAGCAAGAGGAGGGGCAGTGGGAGAGGGACAGAGAGAATCCCAAGCAGATTCTACCCTTGTGCAGGGCCTGACAACCTGAGATCTCTCACAACCCTGAGATCGTGACCTGAGCCAAAATCAAGAGTTGGGTGCTTAACCTAGGGAGCCACCCAGGCATTCCTGTATATGTCTTTAATACAGCCCAGCCCGGTGGTTCTTAATGTGTGGTCTCCAGGGCAGCAGCAGCAGCACCATGTGGAACATGTTAAAAATGCAGATTCTCTGGCCCACTACAGACCCACTGGATCAGAAATTAGGATGAGACTCAGGAACCCATATTTTGTTGATAGGCTCAAGCGTTTCTCATGCACACTGAAGTAGAAAAACCTGTGATTTATCACATTTTCAAAGACCTCTAATCAAATACCAAACTTCGTATTTCATGTTGTATATGTTAACTTTCAAGGTTGTTTTCAGATATTTTGTATGATATATAAAATTTATTTGAGAGATGGCTGGCTAGATTGGCCCAATTTAAGATTCCATTTTAGGAAGGGTGGTAGATTATATAATTAACATAGTAGTTTTTAAAAATGAAGAGAGCATATCAATAGCTGTGATTGCAATCCATTTTAATTTTGAGGATATACTTTTGAATAAATCCAGTCAATTGAAAATGTGATGTTAGTGATGAGCTAAGACTGAGCATTAGAGAGACTTGGGGTTTCTTGAAGTGGTGATGATGATATTCTTTTGGTCAGTGGCAGCTTGACGGGGTTTTGTGGGTTAACATTCCAAAAGGGAAGCTCATTTTTATTGAATAGTTGCTATGTGTCAAGTGTCATCAGAAGTGTCTTCACATATTATCTCAGCCCTCAAACCACTGTGAGATAGATATACCCTCATTTTACAAAAATTGAAACCCAAAGTAAGTAGTACTGTTACTGATTTCGTAAATTTACTCAGAGAATCTCTAAAGTTTTAGAGTCAGACAGAGCTAACAGCTTCTTTACTTCGATCTCTTCTTTCTACAAATGAGGAAGGTGAAAGACTAAGTTATTTGATGGCTACATTACTAGGTAAACTAGAACTAAAACACTTCCTAATTTAAGATATGTATGAAGTACAAAAACTCAATATAGAATCCTGAGGTTGCCAGACCATTAGTTCATTAACAAATAATGGGCATGGTTTGCAGTTGGGACAAACAATTCTTTAGATAGAATTTTAAATGTTTATCTCAAATCTCCCATAATAAGAAAAAATGTCCAGATACCACACACCCCTTATTAACATGACTTAGTGTAAGTTACAGGATATGAGTTTGGCTCTGCCATATCAGCACTTAGGGCAAGATCATATAACATTTTGTATAAATTATCAGAATGTGTTTCATATTTGTAGACGTGGAACAGTCTAGAATTCCTTCTGTTGAATCAAATCAAAGTCAATTTGGTTTAAGTCGTATTTGGAGTTAAATTGGGATAAGATTTTGAATCTTTGAATCAGTTTCTTCAAATTACGTGGCTAACATACATGTTCTGATACAGAATACATTCTAATACAGAAGTATCACTGTGTGAACCTTTAAATGGTGGTAAGAAGAACCACTGCATATACAAATCTATGATTTAAGTTACTACACAGCCTGAGAGAAGGAGGTGGGAGTGGACAAAGGGACCGGGAACTTGCCATCCTTTAGAAAGTCGGTAGAGATCTACCTTTCCATTGCAGGTAAGTTGAAAAATAAAGGGAGCTGGAATCAGTTTCTTACACCCATGCAGATATCTCCGTTCTTTCACAATATCAGATAAAATGCTTAATTCCCTAGTGTATGGGTTCATGCAAGTAAGAGCAAGTGATAACTGCTGTGCTGCTTGTTATTACATGACTAATGCTTGTTAATTTGTTTTAACTAGGATCTCTGCAAAGCATCAGTTTCGTTCATCACACGCTTCACTAGTTGGTGAGAGGCCCTGTGGCAAGCCTAGCTCCCCTTTGAAATGTCACCGGAATGACCAGAGGAACCCATCCAAAGGCCCAGAGAGAGGATCTGGAGACTTCATGCAAACAGCTTAACTTCTCAGGTTGGCGGAAACTTTTCAGAACAGAGGAAGAAGAACTATCTCCTCTTTAGTGTTTCCCAAATCTTGTTATTAATCAGAGTCGTTGAGGAGCTTTTAAAAAATACAACTTCTAGGCCAACTCCTGAAGGTATACCAGTAATTTATTAAGCATACATTTAATGAGCACATATAGCATAAAAAGGTTCTGTTCTAGATCCTGCATATAAATTATTGATTCCTTGGACCCTCACAACAGTTCTGTTTGGTAGGTGCTATGCTTTGACATAAAGATCTGAAATAGAGGCACAGGGAAGTTCTTGCCTAAATGCATGCATCTAGGGAATGGCAGGGCTAGGATTCAAACCAAGGCCGTCTGGCTCCAGAATACACATTCTTAACACTCTGCTGCCTCTGGGTCACTTGAGAATGTGACATAGGCAGTATGCTTTCTCCCCATCCACCTCCAATCTTACTATAAAGGCATATACCAAATAGCAATAAAGCTGTGATTTAACAAAAAAAGAAAAAAATCACATTTTGGTTGTCAGGAGTTAGAGATGGATGGTGGAGAGCAGGGGAGTAGGTGTAACTATAAAGGGGTAGCTCAAGGGAGGTCTTTTTGAAAACTTGCGTGACTTGACTGCGGTATCAGTCACATGAATCTACACATGATAAAATGATAACATAGTACTGATGTCGATTGCCTGGTTTATATATTGTACAATAGTTGTTGTGTAAGATATGTCCATTGGAGAACCTGGATGATCAGCACACAGGACTGCTCTGTACTATTTTTGCAACTTCCTGTAAATTTATAATCCTTTCAAAATTAAAAGTCAGAGAAAGCATATACCTCCTTTTGGCAACCCCCAAATCAATTAGAGGCCTGTCTGCTTAAGAGATCATTCTTGGAAGACAGACCTTCCGCAAAGGGCAAGAAAAACCCAAAATCTTAATGGCTTTGGGCATAGTATGAATGCAGTGCCAGCAGTGGTGGAGGCAGCTGAGCAAGGTCACCACCAACAGAGTCACTCATTTCAGTAACTACAAAGAGGAGGCTGAAACTAGTCACTTACGTCTTGCTGTGATTTTTAAATGACTAGTGCCCAGCTGGCCAAACAGGATCCTCTAGGTTGAGCTAAATGAATGAACAGAATCCCTTTCCCACACTTAGAGACCTTGACTTGGTAGATCAAGGACAGGGTCCTGCAGTCTGTGTTTTAAAAGCTCCCCTCGTGGTGGATTTAAGAATCTCAGGTTAAGGAGCAGCTGATGAAGCAGGATCCCCAATAACATCTCAGGAGTCAATGACCACAGGGCTGATTTGCGTTGGAATGCTTAACCCAAGCCTTTGGTTTTCATATGGTTGGTGTGGCTCAGAGATAGGCATTCTCTTCATGTCAGATAGATGCCTTTTTCTGAATGCTGCATGTAAACTATGAAATATTACAGTGAATTTTTCTATTGCCTCTTTTCTATTTGGTTATTTACCAACTTTCTTAGGGCAGAAATGTAGTTCACAGACAACATAATTCCGTTCTAAGTGCTATAGGATTGGAAGGCCATTAGGTCCTGCTGCTAAGAATGGTTTGGGCTACAAGTAGCAAAATAATCAGCCAATAGTAACGTCAACAAGCAGGAGTCTATTTGTCTCACAGTAAGAAGCCAGAGATAGGTACTTGCTGGCATTGGTTCTGTAGCCCAAGAGTTGGGGCTGACATCTCCAGTTCTCTTGGCCTTTCCTTCACAGCTCTGGCCTGTCTGCATTCAAGGCTGGTTGGGGGAAGGGGCAGGATCACTGGCATTCTACTCTTGTCTCACTGGCGAGATGGTATTCCATGGCCACTACTGGCTGCAAAGGAGGGTGGGAAATTAAGTGTTTTGCTTTTATAGTCTGTGGCAGAGACAAGAAAGGAAAATGGGGAGGGACTGGGTGTTGGGAGGGCCAACCTACAGCATCTTTACAGCTTTCAAATTAAATTTTATCAAGCACTGTTTAATTAAATATAGAAACAGCTGATCAGATGCATAATAATAAGTTGTCAGAGAATACGGATATGAAAATCAGGCATAAAGATCTCCACTGTCAATAATTACGCATTGTTGTATTGGTCTTTCATTCTCTGTTGGAACCAATTCCAATTTTTGAAGAACTTCCGTTCCTTCAATCAGTTGCCTATATTGGAGGAAAAAATGGAGAATTTAGTCATAAATTTTCACATTAGCTTCCATCCCTAAATCAAGTGTTATTCTGCTTAGCTATGACTACTTCCTGTAAATCAGATTATCCGTCATAAGTATAAATAGTTCCAGATGTGTCCACTTTGCCACGGTTCCTCCACATCCGTTCTGGGACCCTTCCAATTTGTCATCCTCACTGCTGTCAGGGTTATCTCTTAAAAATGTAAACCTTAAAAAAAAAATTGCAAGTCTGATCTCACTTCCCCGCTTAAAATACTTCAGTAATTTCCCATTATCCTTATGATAAAGACCAAAAATCTCCACCATGACCCGCCATGGGCTGCCTCCCTGCTGCCTTCCAGTGCTTTCCTGGGCCATGCTCCCTGGCTCTCTGCCCCAGCAGGACTGACTTCACAGTACCTCAGTATCCCATGTTGCTTCCCTGCCGTGTCTATCTGTTGTGCTCCTGCCCCCAACTTCCCTTTGCTCCCCACCTCCTGGTTTTCCTTCAGATCTCAGTTTACTCAGTAAACTCAGTTTACTTCCCAAAATTTGTTTGACATCGCTCCTCATCGCTCCTTGATTATGCCAAGCTCCCCGTCATCTTTATAGGAGTTGTCAAGGTTAATTTGACATTTATGCTGCTTTGATTAGTTTCTGATTCTCCCATGAGGACATAGTTCATGCTTTTACTTAGTACTCAATGCCTAACACATGGCAGGGCACCGAGTAGGCACCTCATCAACGCCACTGGATACGTGAACAAAAGCGCAGAGCCATGCTAGTTTGGATCTCTGTAGACATTCGCTGGCCGTGAGCTAGAACTCCCTGAGTGGAACTAGACTTAGGATGGTTCTATCAACTGAAAGAGAGTAACACAGGCTAGAGAGACAGCGCTAAACACGGGACTGGTTCCCTTTGGCACTGTTTGAGCAGAGGCAGTGGCTGAGGGGAAGGTACAGTTTCCGTTTCATGAACTTTTATAGGCACACAGCAGTGCTGACACTGTTCATGCTCTAGGCAACTCCGTCCGCCTCTGGCTGTCCCCAACAGACACCAGGACACTGAGCCCAACACAAGGTACATTCTGAGGATGAGCAAGGGACAAATGGACAGATTCACCTCTGACCAAAGAGGCTGTAGGGTCTGTTCTCCAGATTGGTCTCACAAATACTGAAGGAGCACTTACTATGTGCATCTCTCCACTGTGACAGGTGTTAAAAAAGAAGATGCCAGTTCGTACAGGGTGCCAAGGAGAACAAAGAAGCATGTTGATTCTGGTAATCAGGAGGTTTCTGACTTAAGCCTTGAAAGGATTTTGGCAGACTTTAGAGAGGCAGAAAGGAACAAGATAAGCAAAGGCCCAGAGGCTGTCCTGGGAGTGATGGTACTGTGGTCTGGCTATAGGTCAGCTGCCATGGTGAGTTTCCAAATCTCTATTTCCGGCCTTGCCCCCCTTGAATACCTACTTACGGTATCCCAGAGTTGCCTTCTGCCTCACCCTGTAGGTATCCTAATCAGAAACATAACTTGTCCATCCTAAATCCATGATCTTCTCTTCCATATCCTCGTACTCCCTATCTTGGTGAGTGGCATCAACCATCCAAGCAGTTCTAAAAATCCTAGGAGTTTCTCTAGACTCTCCCTACCCAGTATGGTAGCCATTGGCCACAGGTGGGTATTTAAATTTGAAACTTAGTAAATGTAGTTCCTCAGCTGTACCGGTCATATTTGGAGTGGGCAGTGGCCACATGTGGCCAGCAGCTGTCATAGTGGACAGCGCAGGTTTTAGTACATTTATATCACTGCAGAAGGTTCTGTGACATACCACTGCCTGATACTCTTCCATGATCTCACCACCACCATTGAAAGAGTCACTGGAGTCTTGTTGAATCTAACTTCAGAGTTATCGCTTGAATCTTTTTCTGTTTACCCTCACTTCTCTGCACTGCCCGTGCTTTGGACCAGGACTTCATTTATGGCACTATTATCATAGTGCCGTAGAAGCCATAGGCTTCTTAACCGGCCTTTCCAATTTCATTGTCATCCTTTGCCAAGTAATTCCTCACTTCTGCTGAAAAGAATTTTTTCAAAATGAGAACCTAGTCATGTTGCTCCCAATGAATTCCTCCATAGCTTCCCATCCCCTTTGGGTGGGAGTCCCTGCTTAATAGCATGGCACAAATAGCCTTTGGGACCTGGGCCTGACCGTCTCCTCCTCTCTACCCTCCTCTCTCTGTCCATTCACCCCTGGGGTGCTAAGCTCTAGCCAGAACAAATGACTTGTAGATAAGAGGCTCTCCTTATTCCTTAGGGCCCCTCTGCAAAGGCTTCTCACTCTTCCCAAAATTTGATTTTACTCATTTTGATTTCAGCCTTCTCTGGCTAACTTCTACTTGAATTTCAATACTTATCTCACCTCTTCATGCTGCTTTCTATGCCCACACCATTTGGGAGTCCCCTATAATAAAATTAATTCCCCCATCACTGTCCCCAACATTTACCCCATCTACCATGTATGAATGGAGATTTTACAGATTTGTGTTTTGACATTCTTTCCTTATGAAGCCAATGGGCAAGACAGTCTCCCCTGAAGAGCATTCCTAGTGTCATTTATCTGAAGGGACAAGTTCATGTACCAGGAACTAGGGCTCAAAAGGAAGGTCTGTCTCTCTCTGGACCTTGCTAACCATGTCTCGGATTCCAGAAACTCACATAAACCCAGGGACGATCTGAGATGATAGAAAGCATTAACACCAGAAGCAGCCCTGCAGTGGGGAAGGACAGTACCCCTGAAGAAGTTAGACTTGGTCAGAGTATCTACTTGCCTGTTAAGGTATCACCTTTCTGCTCCCTAGTGTTCTCTAAGGTCTTATTTAAATATTCCAGCCCAGACTCAGCTCTGATTTGGAGATTTAAGAGATCGATCGAGATGATACTTGGGCTAGAACAATAAAAGAGGTGCAGTGCTCCCCCCCCACCACCACCAAAACCAGTGTGGCGGCAACAACAAAATTGAGTGAGCAAGATTCCCCTGGAGGAAGGTGAATCACATGGAAAATAACAGTCATCAAAAGGAGACCACATCCTCCACTCCACTGCCATCCTCTAGGGATCTGTGTTCGCTTTTGCTAGAGGAGCTATCTTCCCTCTTTCCTGTATCCCCAGTGCACTCTTCACAGAACTGCTGTAGCCTGTGTCTCACTGGCTTAGAGTTGTTGGTTTTCTAATACACTGTAGACTCCCTAACGGGTAGAAATTGTGCCTCTTCTCTCTTTCCCCACGACTGAGCACCATGACTGGCGTATAGTAGGTGCCTAATAAAACGCTGGTTGAATGAAGGAGTCAGGAGGCGAACAGAAGGGAAAGCTGAAATAGATGTGGGGCCAGATAATGAAGGCCCAGAATGCCACTCTAGACTTTCAGCTGTATGCATCTGGAGAGGAGGGCAGATAGTGAAGAAGGAGATGTTAGACATTTTGAAGTAGTCATGTTTGTGTTTGAGGAAGTCACCTTTTGGAAAGACAGGAAGGTTCACCTAATCATGTGGTTAAGATGATGGGAAGACACTTAAATGATCCAAGAAATTGTGAATATTATTTGGATTTTAAATCATTGAAGAATACATTTTCAAAATCAGAACACAGTTTATTAGGACCAGGGAAAATAAAAGATAATACATCATTTTAGGTTATGCATCTATTAATATAAAGTCATCTTTTTAAAGAAATTTCCTTTGGATGAAAATACACTTTCTGCTTTTTCAGTCTAGAAATATCACTTGCGTTACACTGAAGGGATAATTGTGGTTTAAATTAAAACTTATGAAATTTCTTCATGGGATGAAGAGTCAGTAATTATCCCTGTGGAGTGGCTGGAATAATCTAATACTTATTCAGAAAAATACCAATACTCTGCATCATTTCAGGGAAGACCAAGTAAACTTCAACTTACATTCACTCCACTAATCAAATAGAGACATATACACTGTAGTGATAAAGAGTATATCCATCATCCATTTTAGATCCACATGCCTATTAGCAACTTACTAATAATATTCTAATCATTATTACATCTGAGGTGTTTCCATACTATAAATTGTTCAGTTAAAAAAGTTACTTGTAATTTGGATAGTTTTCATATATCTCTTCACCGTGTTCATGGACAGGCACTTAAATGGCTTCACCTCACTTCTGCATCTAAATATTTCTATGTGATTAAGCACTATGGTATTGCTCATAGTAAATAAGAATGACAATATCCTTGAGGCTGAAGATAGAAGGATGGATAGTCAGGACATTATAATGGCTGGACCTTAATGGTTTCTGTGTTTTTTATAGATAGCAAGCTTCTTATGAAATATTTATTCTAAATGTTTGTCTCTATTTGTATTATTTTTGCTTTTAAATTGTATCTTCAGTTATCCATAAACTATGTGGACCACATTTTTAAAAAAGATTTTATTTATTTAATTTGAAGAGGGAGAGCATGAACAGGGAGAGGAGCAGAGAGAGAGGGACAGGCAGACTCCATGGTGAGCCCATCTTGGGTCGCAGTCTTACAACCCTGAGATCATGACCTGAGCCAACATCAGGAGTCAGGCACTTAACTGACTGTGCCACCCAGCTGCCCCAAACCATACATATATATCTATATTATATAGACATATATAGACACACACATATATATATATATTATATAGACAAACTTATAGTGTACATACCCAAAAGCCACATATTTTCTATCTAGATAGGGTGCTGGCTGTAGTGTGATGTAGAATTGTGACCCGTTGGTGTGACGGCCTTTGTTTGCCATTCCAAGAACTCCCCTCTTATTATGAGGAATTGAAAAGTTTTCATCTAGAAAAGACAGTAAATGGTAGCTCATTAAAATATTTCCAAATTATATTGTTTCATATTTCACTCCAACTGGGCTGTTAAAAAAGATAAGCTAGAAAATCTTCGTTAGAACTATTTTGAACATTTTTCTATATTTACTTTATCATTATTGTAGCTAAAAACAAGTGTGCTAAGAAATAATAATGTAAAAGGAAGTGCTTTAAATTAATAATGTAAAAGGAAGTACATTGCTGAGGAATAAAGGTCAGCACATTTTTTTGTTCTGTTTGGCAGTAGTAGTTCATTCAAACTACCAATGTGATCATTAAAAATACCCTCTTCAAGATGGCTTTTGGATCTGACCCTTCCCCTCACAGCATCTTATACAGACCTCTGTGGTCGTCTTTATGACCCGTGCCATCGTTCACATGGCTTTTCTTCTCTAGTGTGTGCAGGCCAGGCACCTTGTCTCAGGATAGCCTTACTCCTAGGGCCTCCTAGTACATTAACTGGTATGTATGTGGGCTTAAATGTTGGTGATGAAACGAAGGGGATTCATAATTTTTTTTGGAGTCTTTAAATAAATTTTAATCTCAAACTTTATATAGATTGACCAAGATTTTGTGGAAAGTGATTTTTATTTTTATTTTGTGTGTGTGTGTGTGTCAAGTTAACAAGTGAAGAGAAGTGTATAGTGGTGAATCAAGCTGTTCTTTCAGGATGTGGCATTTCTAGCATGAGGTTACTTTTACCTCCAAACTCAAAAACACAGAAGGAAGTGGTAGAAGAGAAATTCATGAAAAGCTTTCATTCAATAACCTTAGATTCTGGGAGTAATTGAGAGGTATGAGCATTAAGTGTCAAGATTTTCTGAAGATGCAGTTGCTAAGCATTTGAAGTTTCACAGCTAAACCAACTAAGCAATTAAGCCATATCCGTAGTAGTAGCTTTTAGCTTGTTAAATTGCAACTGAGTAAAAACCTCTGAAATCTTGTGAAATGCAAATAAAGCACTTTTGTACAAACGAGTCTGTATAATTCCGTATTCATTTCAGAGCAATTAAGAAATAATCCATTAATTTTATAGAAAATTACTTTGCCCAAAGTAAAGATTCAGAGTTTTAACAAAACGATATGTCATTGTTCTTAGATATATGATAAATGTTTTTTAAATTCTGTAAACATTAAAAAAGAAAGTTTTATAGCATAACATTTTTTTACCCCAAATTCTGTAATTATGGGAGAACTTTTAAAGTTTCATTAACTTTTAAAGTTAATATGTAGGTATAGGCAGCCCTTAACTTACAAATTTAAAATGTGTTCACCTCAAAAAAATGTGTGAAAATTAAATAATTATGATAATGATTGTTTTAACAGAGTGCTGCCATGGAACTTAAGGACCCGAGGCTTGTCACTTCAAGACTGGCAGTGACGGCACAACAGAGGGGACTCAGCTGGTGACTCTGCCACACCAGGTAAAGCCCTTGGGTAGAATTCCACCCGTTTCTACTCTTGGAAAGCTCCCACGGAGGGGAGGGGAGCCAACCCTCCCCTTCTTGTTCTCTACACAGTTACTGGTGGGAGTTTCTGCTCTGAAACAGATTGTAGTGACCCCTCCCATATGAACTCAGCATGAGCTGCCACTAGGACGGGGCCCTTGGTGCCTCCTTCACAGCTCACTTGGGGTATGGAGTGGACCCCCAGCCTTGCAGGAACAGATTATCTACTTAAAGACCAGAACCAGTGACAAAATAGAGGTCCACATAAAATTCTGTCCTTAGAGAAGCTTTCCTGAAAAGTAACTATCCGAACAGTATTTTTACATTAATAGAGAAGTTTTGTTTTTTGTTTTTTTGGGTTTTTTTTTTATCAGTAACAAGATGGAGAGTGAAAATCCCGGGTTTAAGTCAACATTTGTTTATTTGACAAATATTTTTACAGTGCCTAGTATGTTCTGAGGGTTAAGTGCAGAGCTTCAGACTTTCCAGTTATATAAAAAATGTAAACTTAATGTGCTCACATAATATTTTGAGGATAGGGAAAATAATGGATCCTTATTCAACCAACCCTTCACGCCCTCCCAACTTTTTCTGAATGGGATAATTAACTGTTCTAGATTAGTTTAACTCTATCAGCAGCCCTGAATGGAAAGGAAACATTTCAACAACCTACCAGAAAGTGAAGTAGGAAGAACAAAAAACATCTTTTTTGTTGCTGGGTAAAAATAGAAAAATTTTAAAATTTGAGAGCTGGCTAAACTAGCATAATTAATAATAATTTTATTTTTAGGTCATGTTAATTGAGGCATGGAAGGAAGTTTAAAAGCTATGGTAGGATCTCAGGAGCCTCTCATTCCGTTGTCTGTGACTCAGGAATTCCTGCCTCTGCCACTTACCATGAAATAGGAATCGTAGTTACTGCTCTGTGGTCAAAACTGGCCTCATTTATAACATACAACGGGAAGGGCAACATGTAACTATTTGAAATAGAAATCAGAATTTATGGAAAAAACATCAATTTATGGGCTGAAGAAAATCAGTGTCTGAATCTGTTTCAAATAAAGTCTTTCTGATGCTTATAAAGGAAGCAACTACCACAAGTCTGGGAAAGCTGCCGTGCATTCTCTCTGGTGAAAGTATAATCAGATAGTTTAGGACGTTTCCATATAATTTGCTGAAGGCAGTCATATCAAGTAAAAATCTGACCTGAATATTGCAATATTAATTTTGTAAGCCAAATGTTCTATTTTTACTATCATATTTAAATAATAACAGCTATATACTCTTTATTATTACATAAAAGTACATGAATTGGTGCTACTTGGCATGTTTTAATTGTTGCTTTAATGAAGCATTTGTAAGTACACATGTTGATCCTGTGTGTGACATTAGGAATGAATAGCCAGTATTCATGAACACTTAAGGGGATAAACACTTAGTGTACGTTTATAACATTGAACACTAGTGCCAGTGAGAGGATTCCAGCTATAGAGAACGTGAATGAATTTCATAGGCAGTGGATGAACAAAAGAAGTAAGACAAAAAGAATGCCTACAATGTGATTCCATTTACATAAAATTCAGAACCAGGCAAAATTTAACTCTGTTGTTTAGGGATGCCTACCTGGGTGGTGAACCTATCAAGGAAAGCAAGGAAGAAGGGCAGGCTAGTGGTTACCTCCGAGGGAGGTGGAGTATTGCTGAGGATGGACAGATAGGGTGCTTCTGGTAAGCTGGCAAATTTTCTTTCTTGACATTGCTAAAAAATGTCAAGGGGATTTGCTTTAAAATTATGTCTTAATTGTACATATGCACTTTCCATATAGAAGTCTCAAAATTCTTAAAAAAATAAATAGCCCTTAAATGGCTACCTAGACTGTACTGTTTTCAGTTATTCAGTACTGACAGTCCATCAGGCTGTGTGCCATTTATTCATGAACATTTTCACTTTTTTAAAAGATTTTATTTATTTATAAGAGAGAGAGAGTGAGTGAGCATAAGTAGGGTGAGGGGCAGAGGGGAAAGCAGACTCCCCGCTGAGCAGGAAGCCCGATATGGGGCTCGATCCCAGGACCCTGGGAACATGACCTGAGCCAAAGGCAGATGCTTAACCGACTGAGCCACCCAGGTACCCTGAACACTTTCATTTAAAGGCAAGGAGATCGAAGAACTAGACAAATGGATATTAAGTGCTGTATCTGTGAATTAGGGCACAAGCTAACATTAACAAACTGGTCTACTTAACGTGACAAGAATAACCCAATATTTTAAAATATTTTTCTTTTGCTTTTTATATAAATGACATTTTTCTCTAGTCAGCCCAAACCACTTAACTGCCAATTCTTGGCCAGGAGAAGGATTAGGGATATTATACATGGAGAAAAGAAAGGGCTAATATTCAGTTTCTTAACATTCAGAATAGGATTTGGGGAGACAATTTAAAAACTTGCAATTTGAAACAAAGCAAAACAGAATTGCTTCAAGTTAAAAAAAATGATTGATTTATAAAACAATCATCTAATTATTATTTATTACATTCTTTTAAATTCACTGTGCTTAGCTTAATAAAAGTGAGTTTAGTGGTTGTAGTCATTTTTTAGCAAGCCCCAGGTTTCAGATCTGCAGCTTGTGGTAACAGGGCTCAATGAGAGACATGCGGAGGAGGAAGGACTGGCTGGCCCTTGTGTACATACCCCCAGGGGGGTGGATGAGGGAGGAAACCCAGCAAAGCTTTGCTGTGCTGAGCAGTTACTCATCTCTCCTTGGGGGCATCTCTCCTTTTCAGTTGCTGGGTTACTGAGTTTCTAATCTTGCCCCCGCAGATATCCTGAGTAATGGAGGCTTCCCTGAACACACTGGGCCTCCCCCGGCACCAGAGGACAGTCGCCTCCTCTGTAACAGTGTAAGGATAAGAGTGCGGGACAGTCACCAGAGGCACAGGCTGTCCAGGGGGCAGGCAAGGAAGGAGCTAAGAGATGTATCTCCTGCTGGACAGAAGGCCCAAGTTGTCTGAGACGGTGCCTCTGAACAGGACTCCAGGTGATCTGACAGCAGCCGTGGGGTGGTCCCATACTGGGGATTTTCATCAGGGATTCAGCTTATTAGGAAAGCATCCAGGAACATCCCTTCCCCATCTGCAATGTTTTAAGACCCAACTCAAAAGCTACTCTGGGCCACCGCCCCCAGCTCTCCCAGCAGCGCCCAGTTCTTCCTCCGTAACCGCCGTTGGCACCGTGCCAGTAGCTAATCCCTTTGAGTGTCTGTCTGCACCAAACCTAAAATCTTCGAGGCCAGAGGCTTGGTCGTATCATCTTTGTTTCCTAAGGCCCTAGCACCATGTAGGCTCCCAAGAGTTGAATGTTTATTAATGAATAAATAAATAAATGATGTCAGTTGCCCGGTTTCATTTGATAAAGCTGGCTCCACGTGCACTTAGAAGGAAATTGGCTTTTCCTTTTCCTTCACTTTGGTATTGGTTCAATATTACTTTTTTAAAACCTTTTCATTGTATTAAAATTTAGACACAAAAGCCATAGAAAACTAACATATAATTAAAGTTATTATTAGTTACTATAAGGGAAACACTCTTTTCATCCCCACTCAGGCCCGCTTTCCCAAAAGTGCCTTGTCTAGTTCAAAAGTAACCACTTCCCTGATTTTGAAATGCTCTCATGCTTAATATTTCCTTATACACTTGGCCCTTGAATACCACTAGCTTCGATCTGCAGGGATCCACTCATATGCGGATGTTTTTCAGTGCAGTACAGAACTATAAATGTATTTGCTCTTCCTTATGATTTTCTTAACATTTTCTTTAGCTTATTTCATTGTAAGAAAATGGTTGATCAGTCTATGGCCATACCACCCTGAACGTGCCCCATCTCGTCTGATCTCAGAAGCTAAGCCGGGTCGGGCCTGGTTAGTACTTGGATGAGAGAAAATGGTTAATCAGCTGTTTGTGTTTTTGATAAGGCTTCAGGTCAACAGTGTTAGTAGTTAGTCCACAGCTATTAGTAGTTACTAGGTAGTATAGTTTTTGCCATTTTATTATTATTTTTTTTAAAGATTTTATTTATTTATTTTAAGAGGGAAAGAGAGCAGGGGAAGAGGTGGGGGGGAGAAGGGCTAAACCGATTCCCTGCTCAGCAGGGAGCCCAGTGCACGCCTGTATCCCAGGCTGAAGGCAGATGCATAACTAACTGAACCATCCAGGTTCCCCAGTCTTTACCATTTTAAAACACTTGTTATGCCTTTTAAGTCTCTTAATCTTCAAGGTCTGCGTCTATCCCTTTACTTTTTTTTTTTTTTTTTAACTCAGTAGAGAGAGACTGCTGTTTTCCTTTACTTACCTTTATCTGTTAATAAACCTGAGCTGTTTAACCTCTAGAATTTTTCCCAGTCCAAAGTTTGCTGACTGCACGTGCATGGGCATTTCAGTATGTTTCTGTGTTCTTTGTCCTGTTCTCTTGCCTGTAATACTTATGTTGAGAGGACAAGTCAATTTCAGCTTGTTTGATATATTGGCAACATCTGAGCTTAACGAATCTTGCCCACGTTTATGTGCACTGTCTAGGAGAAACACCAGGTAAATGTAGAAAATGGCTCGCAGCTGAACTGAGCTGCATCGAAACACCCACACCTCAGACATCCGCCACAGGTGACCTCAGTATGAGCTGTGCCAACCACATCTGATGCTACAGCTTGCCTCCAATCTCAGCCCTCCTTCCACCACTTCACAATCAGTCACAAGCTACACCTCTTCCCACACCACCTCCTCAAACGTCAGGGAGCTTTCGAGGTAGAGTGCCAAATTCATTCTAGTATTTCTGTGTTTCTTGACCATAAAATAGATGTTAAACTGTTACTGGTTTTATGAGGTTACTCTATATTTTAATGTGTCACTGAGGAAGGGTTTTTTGGTACTTCACGTTTGCCATAAGTCCTGCAGTTTTTAATGCATGATTTTCATAGTGCAGAGATCTTTAGGACCACATGACATAAGAACTAGCTGTATTTCCTACAGATTGGCTGGGTCCAGAGGCTTAATCAAACTCATGTTCTGTCCCTTTGGTGGTGCGTTCTCTCCACAGAAGGCTTATAATGTCTGGTTGTCCCTGTTTTTGTGAAGTTAGCAGATAACAATGCAGCAAAGGCCTAGATCCACTATTTCACTGGGGGCAGCAAAATGGTACTATTCTAATTCTATTATTTCTTTCTCATCTATCTATTGGAATGCTCTTGTAAGTAGCAATTTTCTCTTACCTACAATTTGGTACAGTTCATATAGGAAAGGCAAGATAAATGCTTGATTCTTTGCTTTTGTTTATCAGTTTTTAAGATAATGATTTGTTTCCCATCATTCCCTCAAAGATACGCTATTAGGCTTTATTTTATAATATGATGTCATTATGAATTCATGGATTTAAAATATTTGTTGGGTTTCAATTATTTGCGATTACTATTCTTTTTGAAGTTCAAATCTTTGGCCAGTGAGAGCCTTTTCAAGTTGTCTCCCGAGGCCTTTGACATGACCCTAGTAAATCTTTAATAGCTTTCTTGCTATCTGATAATAGCATGACTAAACATGAGTTTCAAGGCTCATTTTGTAATGTTATGTGCTGTCCTGGAACTGAAACCTGTCATTTCCCCTAGGAACCCTGGTTTCTTTAAGTGAGAAATAACACTTCAGAACACCAATCTAAATGCTAGGAGTGTGTGATGCTACTAAGTTAGTCTTTGTCCAATTCAGTTTATAGAGCTATACAGGTAGATATGATACTTTGTGAGTTTAAACTGGTATTTCCAATACAGAATATTTGACTTATTGGCTTCTGTCATATTTCATTTGTATCTCCCTTCTTGCACATTGAAAATCATGATTCTCAAGGACACATGAAATAATGAATTTAGGAAATCCTATAATTACTTACTTTTTCCTATTACAGATATAAAAGTCTCAAAATAATACCATCACCAGTGTAATTACTGAAAATAGTTTAAAATTTTTGCATACGTTCTCTACATTTTCTTTCAGTTTTGAAAAGGTAGGCTAAAGATATAGTCATTATATATCATACTCTCACCCTTTATTCCTCATTAAATTTTAGTTTCACAGTAACTATGTGATTACTGCTCATCACCAATCTTGATGTCAAGGTCTCTCTCATAATTTGTGTGAAACTCATCAAATCCTTTTTAAATTCAGGACAGTTTTTTTTCAATGTTAGTTCTTAGTATTTTGTCCATTCCCTTGCATTCATTTAATCCTTTAGGGACAACTTGCCATCCATATGTTGGATCTTCTCTTTCTAGCTATTTGTCACTTTCTTATAAATCCTTTTATCTTCATTACTTTTTGGTTTTAAAAATTCCCTCCTTCCACCTTTTACTTCTTTTAAGACATGCATATCTGTCATGTTTATTTGACCTATGTTCCTTCGAGTTTATTTCTGAAATGTTCTTTTACTGCTAATTCTTCCCTAGTTCTGTAACCTCTAAGTTTTTCTAATTCTGACTTATGAGTTCTTTCCTGTCTTGTATCATATTCTCTATGTCTTCTGGCTCTTTCTGAAAATTTGTACAGTTTTGATCTGTTTTGTGAGCATGTCTTTCTAGTGTACTTTATGATCTGTATGATGTTCCTCTGCTCTTTATTCTCTTTTACTTCTAATAACCGTGAAACTTTTTGTTGCCAGTTTTTATATAAAATTAGGTTTCCTACGTGTTTAGGAGGTCGCTTTTCTCAATTCACAAAGCTCCCTCTTGTGCTGTTTTCATGTAGTGTTCGACAATATGGCAACTTGCTTTCTGCGATTTCCTGGTTCTGTCCCCATTCCCTTTGTCACTGTTGCCCCGCTATGCTGCATAACTTTGATTCCATTCACAGTAACGTCTCCTCATCGTGGGCCTGTCCTGGAAGAGTGCCCTTTCAGATCAGTTTCAAGAGTTCAGAGAGGTTAGCCTGCTCCAGCCTCAAACCTTACCAGGGACCTCTTACACTGTTGGCTATTTTGAAGTTCTGCTATTCTCGAGTCAACCAGAAGTGCTGCTTTCTCCCACATGGATGCCGACACCATGCACATTTCATAGCTATAGGTAGTTTGTCCTCATCTGTTTGTATTGAGAATTCATTTAGATACGTTGTCACCTAGTTATGTTGTAAATGTCATCCATGGGTTTTTAGTTTTTCTGTCTACTTACACAGTCTGTTTTTATGTTGGAATTTCAAAAAATTCAAAAACTATGCCATCACCACGACCCCATCTTCCAAGGATCCCCAACATCAGTCTTAATGGGATGATTATCAAGGTACCAAATTCTGAGTACGGGCATGGCAAATTAGAAGGCTTAAAAATATAAATTCCCTTTGACCCCACAATACTAATGCTAGGAATTTAGCCTAAAGGAATAATATAATTAGGCAAGGGAAAAAAATGTGTATACAAAGCTGTTCTCGACTGGACTGGGGTACCTTCCCCCACTCCATTTTTAACTCCCACTTTCACTGTTATCCCAAACACCATCTTATTTGGAGTTGTGAATCATCCAGTCTTGTTAGATTTATCAGCTGATATAGACTGACAGAATTTAAAGACACATACCTTCAAACGTTGGTCCGTAAATCGACTCTCCATCATCTCCTCTTCCTTCTACTATATCTGATAAATAACAATGAGCAAACATTAGAATTTTGAGCCTAAAAGAGATAGAGTAAAGGCTGGAGGAAAAAGCTTTAAATTGTGATTCCATTTATACCAATGACTAGAGTAAGTTATGATACATAATTGTTTAATATCTAAACCATGAAAATATTACTATAGTGATTTCACTTGCATTTTGTAAGCACTTTAACACTCATGATTCCATTTCCCCTGATAATAACTCTTTGAAGTATGCTAAATTATAATGCAGAACCTTTGAAATGATGACATATTTAATTATAATTGTGGTCACAATTTAAAGGAAGTGTGTTCATATAAATTCTGCTTGCCTCACAAGTTATTCCATAGTCCCTCTTGCTTTTCAGAAAAATGGAAAGACCAGACTGAGAAAATGAAATAGGATCAGTGAGGTCTTTTTAGAGGAGGAATAAAAATAGATGCTCTAAAAAGAGTCAGTGTTCAAATTTTCATTCCTTGGAACCCCCAGTGTGATAATTCATTTATTTAGCCAGTATTCTGGAAAGGAAGTTCCCTTATAACGTAATGAGGAGGATTTTTTTAACAAGTATTTATCATGTCCCAGTTTGCATTGTGCACATCATGCTCGTAGTTGGGCTCAGGCAGCGCTGCTACTGTAAACGTCCTCCACACACAAGTGACTTTTTCTCCATCCACAGCTGAAAGGGAAACAGAACAGACTACTGGAAATAGCGGATTCTAGTAGAAACAAGGGTCTCTAAGCTCTGTACCCCCAGCCTCCCCATCAGCACCTCTTTACTTCTTCCTCTCTCTCGTTCACCTTCCTGGAGCACAGCATACAATACATCTCTGTTGAAAGACTGTGCCATTTTAACTCATGTGAGTGAGTTACCTATAATAAACGTGCACTGTTTCAAAGAAATCAGATGCAACAGCAAGCACGCGTAGAGATTTGATTCAGGACAGGCATGTGGCATTTAAATTCCATTCATGAACGGGCTCAAGTTGATCATTGAGCTGGAAGTCTTCAACCCTGCTCTGTCTGATACTCCCCGCATGGTTCACCCAGAGCCCTCGGCATCTCTCAGGAGCACACTGCAGTGGCTGAAAACTAAATCCAGGATTGGGGAAGTTGAAGGTCCTCCAGCACCAATTCCTTCTGATCGTAGAGTTCAGTTTGCTCAGACAAATCTGCCTGTGGTTTGCCACCGCTACTGACTCACTTCAGCATCTGTGGTACTCCTTTGCCCTGTCTCTCTAGAACACCCACCATTCCTCTTGCCCTTTGCTTCCCATCTCCCAGGGAAATATTTTATATTGACACCCTTTCAGTCAGTACTTGAATTCAGCCTTCTATATCTAATGTTATTTCGGTACTTCTGATGACAAATTCCACAATGCAGAGTAGTGGTCCAAAGTAAACTTTAAAATCAGATGACTTTGATTTCAATCTTGATGTTAGTTACCTTTTTCAAGCCTGTTTTTTTCTCATCTGTATAGACAGGAATAATGGTCAGTGTCTTGCAGGTAATCCTGAGGATTAAAGGAAATCACGTTCTACTGACAGCACTTAGTGCAATGCCGGGCAGAGCATCAGGCTCGTTCACGGGTGGCCATGGTCATGCAGCAATTGCATGCTTAGGGAATGCATCTTCTCATTACCACCATCCGCACCCTCATTATATTGATGATGATGATGATGACAAAATGTATTAAACTCTATCTCAAGAAGTCCTTCGGAAAGCAGTAAGCCTTGTGGGAGCCACAGACGGAGAATCCCACCAAAGTGGCTTCATGACTTGATATCTTCTTTCGTTTTGTACTTTACAAATGAGTAGAATGTATATTTCTTATTTATCTGTCCTTTTATTTATTCATCCTTTCAACAGTATTTTTTTAAGAATTTATTATATACCAGGCACTGTTCTGGAACCTGGGGATATAACAGTGAACAAAATAGATAAAATCCTCTACCTTCGTGAAACTTATTTATAGTCTAATGAAGAGAAACAGACCCTAAGCAAATTCTTGAGGAAATATGTAATAGTATGTCCAGTGATGAAAAGTGCTATGAACCAAAATAAAATATTTTAAAAATAAAAATTAGGGGATAGGAGAGCAGCAGGGAAGTGGGTGAGGAGACCTGTGTGGATAGGAAAGTGGCAGTTTTAAATAGGACAGTCAGGAAGTCTTGCTGAGATGAACTCTGGGCAAAAATCCAAAACAGATTAGAGGCTGAAGTAAGGGGCTCACTGAGGCATAGCTGGGTGGGGTGTGTCCCAGGCAGAGGAAAAGCAAAAGACCTTAAGCTCACGTATGCTTGATGTGCTTAGGAAACAGCAAGGAGGCCAGTGTGTGGAGCAGAGCAAGGGGAGATGTCAGAGGATGAGGTGAGGCCAGGGGGAGTGTAGACCAGGTAGGCCCTGCTGGTCCCATCAGGCAACCAGCAGTGTTGGGAGGCATCCTGAAGCACAGCCCAAAACCAGCACAGCACAAAACCACATTTAGCACAAAAACACATTTAGCATAAAACCACATTAACCATATTCCAAAATTCTCCCCACAGTCCTGTGCAAATCTGGTATCTGAAGGGAGAACATTTATAGAGCTTGGTACTTCCAATATACCATGTCACTGAATCCTAAATCCTTGCCACGTCCTATGATCTCATACTTTCCCCCATGTTATGATTAAGAAGCTGATTCAGAGATGCTAAGTGCCTACGTCCTAAGTGGAACAACTGGTATATATCAGTTGGGTTTGAATCTAGTAATCAGCACTTGTTCTCAAACTGTCCTTAACTAACATTGGTGCTTTGTCATTTGAAATCATGAACCGAGATCTGTGCATGCTACTATTTGGAAATTTTATTTCAAATAAGTAAACAAGTCATATTACCCACTTTTCCCAAATCTTGCACTGGGGCTCTAGAAGGGGAGGTGCATCTCTAACCAGAAACCAAATAAAACAAAAAACATAGCATCTGAGAGCTCAGAACATAATAGTCAACACTGAACTAAGTTTCAGGAGACCCTGAGATTGGCCCCCTTGAGGATGGTTTTATACCAAAAAATACTTGAAAACAATCTACATGTTCACCACTGGGGAATTAGTTACAGTTGACCTTTGAACAATGCAGGGGTTAAATTAAATTTAAGTTTAACTATTAATAGTCTACAGTTGACCAGAAGCCTTACTAGTGACATAAATAGTCAATGCATATTTTGTGTGTTTTATGTATTATATGCTGTATTCTTACAATAAAGGAAGCTAGAGGGAAAAAAAAGTTATCGAGAAAATCATAAGGAAGGGGTGCCTGGGGGGCACAGTCAGTTAAACCTCCAACTTTTGGTTTTGGTTCAGGTCATGATCTCCAGGTCATGAGATCTAGCCCCACATGGGGTTCCGTGCTTAGCACAGTCTGCTTAAGACTCTCTCCCCATCTCCCTCTGCCCCTGCCCCGCATGTGCGCACGTGCGCGCTCTCTCTCTCTCTCTATCTCAAATAAATAAATCTTTGAAAGTAAAAGGGTCGTCCAGGTGGCTCAATCAGTTAAGTGTCTCCCTTTGGCTCAGGCCATGATCCCAGGATCTTGGGACTGAGTCCCGCATTGGGCTTCCTGCTCAGCAGGGAGCCTGCTTCTCTCTCTACCCTTCCCCCTGTTCATGCTCTCTATCTCACTCTCTCAAATAAATAAATAAATAAAAATAAACGAAAATCATAAGGAAGAGAAAATACATTTACAGTACTGTATTGTAAAAAATCAGTGGACCCCCACAGTTCAAATTCCTTATTGTTCAGGAGCCAACTGCAAATTAGTATAGCAACATATGAAAAACTAGACATACCCTAAAAATTGTACATGTTTATGTTTGTTGACACAGAAGACATACCATACATGTATATGAAGTGAGAAAATAATGAGGTTAGATAACACTATGGGTGATAGGATCTCAGTTTTGGAGAAACTGAGGGAAAAACAGTTAATTTTCATACAAATGCCTGGCATATTTCTCATCAGCCTCAGAATGTTCCAGATTGTAGAAAAATAATTAAGCATTATTAATTTTAAGCCTCTGCGTATTTCATCAAGTTCAAGCAAATCTCCTTACACTCTAAGCCAATTATTTTAAAATTGCTGCCTGATTGTTCCCTGTGGGATACCTTCCAAAAGGCCTTTGAAATTTAATTTTGTGCTGTTAGTCAGAGACCTAGTCTGTGTGAAGTCAAAGGACTGACCTGAAAAGAAAGCAAAAATGGAGAACAAAATGCTTTACCTCTTTCTTTTATACTGCAACGATGTAACACCTTTGGTGAGAAATAAGTTATTTTCAAATTCCTACCTTTAGGATGTGTCTTAAAAGCACTGTATTTTCTAGGTACTCCTATTTATTTTGGTGAGCATTTTTTTTTTTTTTAAAGAGGTGCGGGAAGAGGAGAGAGAGAATCTTCATCAAGCCCCACACTGGGCATGGAGCCTGTTGTGGAGCTCGATGACTCAGGGGCTCGATCTCATGACCCAAGATCATGACCTGAACCGAAATCAAGAGCTGGATGCTCACCAACTGAGCCACCCAGGCACCCCTATTTATTTAGTTATTTACTTTTTTAAAGATTTTATTTATTTATTTGACAGAGAGACAATGAGAGCAGGAACCCAAGCAGGGGGAGTGGGAGAGGGAAAGCAAGCTTCCTGCCAAGCAGGGAGCCTGATGTGGGGCTCGATACAGGACACTGGGATCGTGACCAGAACCGAAGGCAGACACTTAACGACTGAGCCACCCAGGCGCCCCAAGGTGCCCCTATTTAGATGAACATTTAAAATGATATTTTTTATATAAAAGGTATCTTCCTTTCTTGTATCACTTTTTAATTTGGAATATTCTGTGTAACAAAACTTTATAGATTTGTTTATTTCAAAATTTAGGACATTTTTTAAAAGTATGAATATCTTAATCATTCGGGTATATAAAATATCCTTTCAATATATGTATTATCTAATATAAATATATGTAATTCTATACGCACTTCACAAAGGTAGATAAAATTCTGGACATTCTGATTTGATGTTATAATTAAGTTGCATTTAAGATTTTCAGCTTACCTCCTCCTTGTATCCAACCGTTCGGTACTACTCGATGAAAAATTGAACCTACGTAATGTAGCCTGATTCCACTTTGAGAATACTCTGCTTTTCCTGTGCACAAGACTTGAAAGTTTCTACATGTTTTGGGACATGCATCACAGTAGAGCTACAAATAAAAATAAAAGGTTTCAAAGATTAAATATTTAGTATTTTGACAGTTACAGTTCTTACCTCCACCTCCTACTTATTAAAAAATTGCAAAAATAAGAACAACAAAAAGCCTCTTACCTCAAAAACCAGTCTTCCAGTTGGATAAAAATCAATAGAAATGTCCAAGAACACAAAAGCATGCTATTAAAATTAGTGAGAAAAAGAGAATGCAGGTCAGTATCTTAGAAGAAAGTCTTAGAAATGACCCAAAATACCACAGAATAATGTTTTTGGTGATAAGATTTCAAAAGCAGGGACACCTCGGTGGCTCAATCAGTTAAGCTCTGCCTTCAGCTCAGATCATGATCCCAGGGTCCTGGGATCAAGACCTGCATTGGGCTCCCTACTCGGTGGGGAACCTGCTTATCCTTCTGTCTGCTACTACCCCTGCTTGTGCGCACGCTCGCTCTCTGACCAAAAAAAAAAAAAAAAATTCAAAAGCATCAACAGTGTATAATGTAACAGCAAGGTTAAAGGAATAACTTAAAGAAGTTTGTTTCATTTTATTATATCAAGTCTTTCCAACCTATTTAAATAACATGCTCTTTAAAACCCTTTAGTAGTGAAGCTTTGAATAACCTTTACCTGCACGCCAGACTGAGAACACATGGCCTAGTTATCCCCTACACTGCAAGCTAGATGTGGAAAGGAACACTAGTGGGTCCCTTTGGGAATTTTCTGTTCTGAGTAATTTTGGGAAACATCCAGCACGAGTGTCGTGGGTTTGGTTACATGTGTGCTAGAGTTTGAGAGAGAGCACCAAGGAGCTACCCAGAGCCAGGCCACGTCTTTTCCGGGTGGGAAAACAAGGACATCATATCCATAGGAGGTATGGGACCAGGGGAAGGGAAGAGAATATGCTGTGCTTTCGTATTACTTCAGTCATGATCTCATGCTCCCAGATGCTCCCAGCTCTCGTTTTCATCTGGCATCCTTTCTGGTAGAGACAGCTAACGTTTGTGTGATCTCATCTAGTTTTACAAAGAGGCATCCAGAATGAAAACACGGTCTCCATCATGGTAGCGTTCATTTAGGGAACAGAGCACATCTAAATGGGGTACATTTCAATTCTTGGACACCATTCTCATACAGAAAGATGGCACCTGATTTAACAGGCTGCATAACTTGCCCTGCCCTATTTCTTAAGAACGTAGGAAATATAAATAAAATCACTTTTATGGTATCACTGTCACTACTTTATGTCACTTACGCCTTTTTTTTAAATTAAGAGACTGTAATAATATTGTGTTATCTGGCACCCAGGAATGTAGTATTATGTCCATAGTAATTATGATTAACTTTTTTGTGCCTCTCAGCTTCTGTACTACAAGTTCTAAATTATAAGAGACTATTATAACTTTATTGTAAGAGGCATAACATAGTAAACATCCCAGGCTTGGGCAGAAAAAGATGATACACTAGAAATCACGATTCATTTACGAAATGGGTAAGTCCATTCAGGCATCATTAAACTTCCCTCTGTGTCAATATATTATCTTTATGCAGTTGTCAAGAGTAGATAATTCTGACAGTTTTAATGAAAGAGTAAATAAGCACAACACCAGGTAATGTCCCCTAGCAGCCAAACATGCAAACATAATTATCTGGCATATCATTGCAAACCAGAAGTAAACAAGTCCCTGCAGCAAGAAAAATCTAGCCTCTGCACGAAAAAATTTAAAGATTTTCCCTGGAATCCGGGTCCTTCCTCCTTACTGCCGTAAATTCAGGCTGTCATCATCTCTAAACCATACTATTCTAGCAGTGTTCCAAGTGATCACCCTGCCACCAAGCTCTCCCTACTCCACCCTGTTTTTGCACAGCCCTAAAACTTTTTCCAAAAAAGCAAAGATTAAGTCATACTCTTTATGAAAAGTTCTGTTGGCTCAGCTCCCTTCTAGAAAAGAAGCTAACTCCTAAGTTTCGAATGGAGTTCAGAATGGACTAAGTTCAACCTTTCTTTAGTGGATCTGTTTGGGTTTTTTTTCCTCCCCCTCCTTAACATCTGGGGATGTTTCCTATTTGGAGAACTCCCTCTGGGACCCCCACCCTTTCAAGACACTAAAGACACTATTCTCCCTCCCCTCCAACTCTGTGAGAGCCAGGGTGTGGGGGGATACGACTTGGGTTGGATTAGTCTGGTACTCCTGCCGGGGGCGTTGGATCTCCAGGGAATGATGCAAAGACACTAGTTGAGAAGTACTTCTCAGTGAAGGTGGCAATGCGAACACAGGGCCAGCAGGCACCCATGGCAGCATCCCAGCTGCACACTTCTGGAACATGACTCTGGCCACGTTTTCCTGCTGCCAGGCCTCCCTTGGTTCCTACCTGCTTTCCAAAACCTGGTTCTCCAGCTTTCCTGTCAGTTGTGAGGTTATCAATATCCTTTCAATGCATACCTTTTCTCCTTAAGTAGCTTGGTATTGGTGGTGACTGATATGCTCATTTTCCCATCCTCATTTCCTATTATTCTGGCCTCCTTGCTGTCTCCTACCCTTCCCTGAATACACCGTGCACTTTTAGACCCTTGTCCTTGTAGGAATTAACTGCTGTGAATATTACATTCCTCCCCCTTACCACAGAGTTTCTAGTATTTTCCAAGCACATTGTTTATTCATCAGACATTTACTGAGTTCATACTATGTTTCAGATTGTGCTTAAGGCAATTAACAGTTAAATGAAGATGAAGGAAACAAAGGTCTTTGCCTTTTTATGGCTCAAATCCTAGCACTGGGTCTTTCTGTGGGCATAGGCCACTATAAGAATGAAATATTTTCAGCACGTGGTTCTTGGTGTTGTAACAAGCTTCTGATATCTGTCTCTCACCCTCCTGGACCTCAGACTTCATGACTGTCCATTGGAAACCTCTCCAGGGCCTTAGCTTGTCTGGTCCTGCTCTTGCCAACTATGTGTCATAATTTAAAATGTCATCTTTCAGGGCGACTAGGTGGCTCAGTCAGTTAAGTGTCTGCCTTTAGGTCAGGTCATGACCCTGGGGTCCTGGGGTCGAGCCCCACGTCGGGCTCCCTGCTTAGTGGGGAATTGCTTCTTCCTTTGCCTCTACCCCATCTCACCCCCTACTTATGCTTTTTTTCTCTCCCTCAAATAAAATATTTAAAACATCGCCTTTTTTCTTAAATTTTCTATTTGCTTAGTGCAGTACCTCTCACTTAGGTGTTAGAAAGTACTAATTAAAATTTTTCATACTAAAGGGGAATGAATGATTTCACTTGAACTTCTCTGAAGCAGGGGGAGGCTAAAGATGTTTTAAAATGGCTAATTAATGCATATAAATCTCTAATGGGAGTAGAAATGTTTGAACAGGGATGCTCTCCCCATGCAGTCTGCCTGCTGTGAGGTATGCTTGCTTTGCACACTGTTCAGTCAAATCCTGCAATATTATATATAATCCTTTGCAACTGGATTATAGACCGTGGAGAACTTAAAACCTATCGTTCTACCGTTTATATTCCTTTGTGAGGATATCAGTAATTTATGCTGAATCAATATAAAATGATCAAAGATTCCACTATTTTTCTTTAAAAATTAGTGTAACTTACCTTAGTGTCTGTTAAGAATTTAGCAGCATAATCCACAGTAAGTGCCTCATAAAGTTCAGGGGGCTTAAAATCAACTATATCCCACATCTTCTGAGCCCATTTCTGAAGATCAAATGCATCACCCAGGAGCTGATCATTAACAAAACACATCACATAGGAAGAATATTCCCAGATTTCATTCTTGAGTTCCTATAAAGGAAAAGGATTAAAAAAAAAAAAAGTGTATTGTGGTCGTGGTTGTGGGGGAACCCTATCTTGCTATAAGCACAAGCCAGAGCTTGGGATAGATTCTAACTGAATCTTTTTAAAAAATGGATTTTTTTGCCATCTTTTAGAATTTTGCTCTCAAATAGAATTTAAGAACATTTTTAAGAGTCCGACATCACTGAAAGCAAAGAAGGACCTAAAAGTAATACTAAAAATGGTACAGTCATTAAAAGTAGACAGTGATCTGGTAATAATTTTTGTGCATAGCATACGTGTTATGTCAACTTGAAAACAAAATATAGTCTCTGGCTTTGTTTCTGAGTACATTTTACTGTGTGTATACTTGGAAAGGCTAAGAGTTCTGAGTAATGCATGGTTTGCAGTGCCAAGGATAGAAAGAATGATTTTCTCCTGGAGTGGGTTCAGGGAAAGGAAATGCCTCCTGGGGGCCAGCAGGGACTTCTGGTGCACTCCAGTGTAAGGAGGGAGAGAGCTCACCTTTGTCAACACTTTTAAGTCTAAGCCCCTTAAAATGAAGTACATTGGTGTGTTTATCCAAACACTAACGGTCAACCTCCTATATCCCTAGTGTGTGACCCTGAGTAATGCCCCCTCGGAAGATCCGGTTTATTTTGACCCAGTCCCAGTCCTGGCAAAAGTATGAATAATTTGGGACAGCTGTTCTCAAATTTTAGCAGGCAAGCAGAATTACAGATTCCTGAGCCCCACCCGAGTTTCTGATTCTAGAATAGGGCCTGAGAATTTGCATGTCTGACAACATCCCCGGAGATGCTGATGTTGCAGGGCTGGAGACCACACTTGGGGAACTGCTGATTTGGGGAACAGTTTACCTCCATCTTGCCAATTTACTGCACTCCCAGCTCTTCTCCCAGATTTCATATCCCATCCTGACACCCATATCAAAAACTGGTTCGAGGAAAAGAATAAACAACTTCATGCTGAACTATAAATTACTGATAAAGCGTGCGGGTCAATAGCCCCTAAACTGTTTAGATTTATCAGTGTTATCACATTTTATAGAATACGTAACTTTAAAAAGGGACCTTTATTTATCCCAGCTATGGCTAACATGGATATTTATTTAACCTGGAAGGAGAAATGCAGTAGAAGGTATGCTTTACTCGGAGCCTAATGATGTGGATGCTTCATTTTCATGTGTCCTCTGTGCAGGAGGCCTCCTCTTATGCCTCTAGATAATGGCCTGGACCCAGTGGTTTCTGGGGCTTTCCAGCACTGAGACATAAGATGCTGCCCTTTTTAGACGGGAGAGAAAGGCCTTCCCAGAGGCCCAGAAGCCACCGCTCAGGGGAGGCATTACATTCTGCTAAAACATAAGGCCAGCCCAGACCTAACCTCAGATGTGCTAAGAAGCACCACATAGGACACAGTGCACAAAGCTTACATTGAGGAAGGACAAAACCTGGCCTGAAACAAGAAAAGAATAAAATGACAGGTGTCCAAGAGATGAGGGTGGGAAAAGGAAGAAAGGAAGGATAGGGAATAAAGAAAAGATGGAGAGAAGCAGCGGTGATTACCTAGAAAGCCTCATTTGGGCCCCGTGAGAAGAGCAGAAGGAAGAGAACACAAAACATCCCAAGGTCAGTAACCCAGGCTGAGATGACAGGAAACTGCAGAAGAGAATCCACACTGGTCTAAGAATCCAGTGGGATCTGTAAGAGGAGTGGGTACAGACCACAGAGCTCGAGATCGTGGCTCTCCTGTAGGTGGAGCGCATGAGACTCATAGGCAGTTATAGTAGTTTGGTGATAAAAATTAAGAAAAACATATTTTTTGTTAAGGTAACCAACTGTCCTGACCAGCGGTCAGTTTGTCTAGGACTGCCCCAGCTTTAGCATTGAAATTCTGGCTCCCAGGAAAGCCCTCAGAACAAGGCAAAGCAGGACCACTGGACATCCCAGTTGTAAGGATTGGAGTTAATCTATACCTAGGTCAAAGAATAGTGTGTGGCCTATAATAAGCGCCATATGTAGGTGTTTGCTACTATTCTATCTGAATTCAATGAGAATGTATTATGGCTCTGAAAATGGTATGAGACTTAACAAATGTATTGTGCCCTCCGTCCTGTAGCACTCATGTGACGGCACAGTGGCATGGTACTGTACAGCAGCATTATCTATAGGATGACCACAGGGTCACAGGACATCCTCGTGCAACCAGCGCTGGTCAGGGGACATGGGATTTCATCAGCCACTGCGGAGATGGGGTGGGGCAGGGAAACTAGGACTGGGACTTTACAGTTCTGGGCCAGGGATGGCAAGCAGGAAGTGTACCCCATTCCCACCTCACCCCAGAATGAGGTATGGCTGGGCCAGGATACCACCTTAGAATTCTTCGTGTCACATGTTCTAAGCAGTATTACCAAATGGTCAGGGTTGGCACCCAAGAGGAAATGTATCTGCTGTCCCTAGGCAGGCTCTGCTAGCCCTGGGGCCCGGGGTTTTCCAAGGGTGCTGTTAGTGGGGAGAAGGCAGAGAGGAAGCTTAATTAGGACAAGGTAGTCGTATAGGAACTTGGTGCCTGTCACAGAGCTCCCAAGGCCACAAGCCCCCCACTGTGTCTGTGCTGTAGACCACCAAGACCTTCCAGAGTAAAGACCACAAGTGCCCGGGTGTCACAGGAAGTGTGAGTAAGCAGTGTGCAGGGAGAGCAGGCTAACCATTGGCAGGGGTAACTAGCAGCACTGAGAGTCTGAAACTTACCTTTATCCCATGGCTTCCAAAAGAAAATCCTGTAAATGTTTTACTTTTTCTTAAAATGAGCCTGGTAAAATGATTGAAATGATTTAGGAAAAGTATATAATTTAGAGAAATTAAATCTAGTTGCTCTAAAATCAGTACTCCTGTTTTTCCAAAACAATGCATAGTTGAGTGATTGAGGCAAAACTTTGCTCATTCTCTATACCCCAAGTATCCTTTACCCTTTTTTTCTCCTGTAGATATTGATCCCATGCAAATTCTTGAAGAGGAACTATTATAGGATCTTCAAATTTGGATGGATACTTAGTCTTCAGAGCCTAGGTTTCAAAGTAGAATAATTATTTTAGAGTGAGTTCTCTTTTAAAGTTGAAATCATTTCCATTTTTTATGGGGGCTTCAGGTTTTATACAGCACATACCCAGGCCACACAATCTGGCTTAGATGCCCCCTTGCTCCCAGAGGCCCCTGTGCTTACCTCCATTAAGTCACTCCCCAGCTCATCCTGGGGCTCTGGCTTACTTGCCTCTCATTATTCTAGAGTATGAGCTCCTTGAGGGCCAAGACTATGTATGTCGTAGTTTTCGTGTACTCCCAGTGGTCTCAACATCTGGCACACAGTGGACTACCCACACATAGCAAATGAATGAGCAAATGAACAAATAAATTTTGTGATTTGCCATGTTCTTTTAGGACCAGTTTTTCCCTAAATTAAACTCTTACTAAACTGTAGTGGATCTACAGATTATTTTTTTTTTTAAATGAAAGAAGATGTTACTTTTTTTTTTTTAACTAGTGTTTTTTTAGTTTCAGGTGTACAATATGGTGACTCAACAGTTGCATACATCAATGGGTACTCACCAGGACCAGTGCCCTTCTTAATCCCCAGCCCCTGTTTAACCCATCCCCCTCCCTCTACAGATACTTTTAACTAAAGCAGATGTTATTAATTTATTGATATGTGGAGAATGACCAAAAGGATATTGGTGTGGTTACACCCTTTGCGAAAAAGTGAAGTAAATACTAAATATGTTCGGTTTAGATCCTGAGCATGTTTTGGTTTAACATGTATTATTTTGTCTATATGGATCAGAGATTTTTACTGGTTAACAATCCCTGTCAAAAAAAAAAATGTTAATTCCTGGTATGTTGCATTTTGCTTCCTGGTTAAGCAAGAGAAGGCAGGTGAGGCATGAACAGGCCTCACCTTTCTGAGTGGGGCTGAGGAAGAGATCTGCCCAACAGGGAAAAGTGACAGCTGGCTGCTGCACTGGGCGCCATCTCCACTAAGGACAGAGCTTAGCGGTCCGACTGTGGCCTAAAAGAGGACACTGGCCTGGCATGCTTCATCGGGGTGGATTTCCAAGGGGGAGAAACCAGGGTGTGAGTGTATCCTGCCCTTTGGACCAGAGGGCAATAGCAGTTGGGTCATTTCCTTCTTAGACTCTTGCCCAACCAACAGGTGATGATGTGTCCTTTGTCACAATTCTAGGATCAATGCTCAGTTTGGGGCAATTGTGTTTCTAACTGGGGGCCATATGGAATAACTAATAAGCCCAACAGTTTTCAAATTAAGCATACTTCGTCATACTTTCTTCATAATTTAGTGTCTAGAACAGACTACATCCAAATTAGAATCTATGTAATACCCTCCACAAATCTAAATTTCTGACAGTAAATTAGGTAATGAGGATTGCTCACCAAATGATCATGTTGTGAAATTATTCAAAGCCATATCCTTTATTAAGGTCAAACTAACTCAATATACAGTGATAGGTTTTCATTTCCAAATAGAGCTACAGTAGGCCAAAGCTTAAGCAAGGGAAAATTAATGTTACTAATATAACAAAGACATTGTAGGCAAGCTGTGGCCAGTAGGCCAAATCTGTTTTTCTAAGACTTGAAAGCTAAGAAGAATTTTCAGATTTTAAGGAGTTGAAAAGAGATGAAAAGTTGACATCTTTCGTGTCATGTGAAATTATATGCAAGTCAAATATCAGTATTCATAATTAAGTTTTATTGGAAAATCACCATTTATTTACATATTGTCTGGCCACTTTTGTTCAAAATCTAGTTGTGACTGAGATCCCTACAGCCTGTGGCCCTGAAAGCCTAATAATTTAACATCTAGGCTTTACAGAATAAAACTGCCAACACCTTCTCTACAGTGTGGAGCAGGCCCAAAAAACTTGTGCCCTCAGAAAAGGAGCTAAAGAAAAACAAGGGAAAAAATTTTTCCTTAAATTCATTAAATACAGCTTGAGCCATGAACTTTATAGATCCCACCAGTCCAGTTAACAGCCCACAATTTCTGCTTATTTTGATGATCCATGTATCGTTTTCACAGATTTACTGCTTATTCTCCTCCTCTTGATATAAACCTCACCTGTTCCACAAATTACTCTGAAACTGAGCAAAGGAAACCTCACTTAAAATGGCGTCGGGAGGCCAGAAGGGGGAGCTCTCATGCCTTACCACCACGCCTCCTCAATCGCAGACCCGAGTAGGTCAGGAGACAAACCTTGCATTCCCAACAGGACTAAGTCTATTTTACTCCTCCAGCAGAAGGAAGGGAAAAATGTCTCCTTGTTCCGCACCAAGCGCAGCCAATAAGATAATCAGCCAGTGAGAAACTGTCACCACCCTGAACTCTCACTTTCTGTCAATGGAGTTTTCTTCAGAGCAGCCCTTCCCAGCTTCCTCCTCTTCTCCATAAGGTTCCTGTCCTTTGATCTCCCAGATTGCCTCGGTTTGCCATAGCTTCTATGCCCCAGATTGCAACTCTTGTGCTATTATCAAATGTACCCATTTTGCTAGTAAAATAACTGGCTGTTTTAAGGTCGACAGTTACTATTTCTGTGCTTGATATAATTACAAACTTTTCCTTAACTTTGTGGACTTAGAGCCAGCAAGAAGGCAGGAGTTGCTTAAGATTTCTTCTGTTAGAGAACATTTTGTGTCAGGTATCCAGCTAGATACTTTGGGATACACAAACATGCATGGGGCATGGTCCCAGAGTCTGGTGGGGTTTTGAAAGAGAGAATTTGGGGATAATCTTAACAGTAGCGTTCCCGGAGCAAACCCCAAAGATGTGCTGAATTCTACATTTCTCTTGCATTTGGGTAGTATGTGTGCTGCACCACTGCGGACCTGGCCAAGTTCTTCCAGTTGCTTAAAGTGTTTTTCCTTTTATATCGTTCCGTGTGTTTACAAAGAAATATCTGGATTCTCCAAAGCACTCGTGGGTCATTTGTTGAGAAATCCCTTAAGCACCTAATTCGAATGCAGTATATGCCAGAGAAAATTTAAAGGACGGGGTCCCAAAACACTTCCCAAATGAAGTTTTCAAAAATCGCTTGGGGAGGGAGTTCGTAACAAAACAAAAAACAAACAAAAATCAGTGGTTGGTTATACCGTATCACTTCTTCCTAAACATTTTTTCATGAATTTTTAAAAATGTATAACGCAAGTAAAAATTGATGTGGAAATAAAATATGTGGATAACCGGAGGGGGGGGATTACCTTCCCTCACCCAGCAAGGTTCTGAACCTTCCTTCACTCCGATCCCCCTTTAAAGGTAGCCCTTCTCGAAGTGGAACGTCCACCGGACCCGACCCTGCCCCCTGGGACTTACGGACTGAGCCTGGCCGGCCGGGACACATCCCTACTACCTCCGGGAACATCGACCCCCGTCACCAGGAGGCGCGAGACCGGGAGACCGGAAGGGCCGCCCACACGTGCGGTTTCCTCGCGGTTACCTCAGCAGTGCTCTTCGCCACCTGAAAGCTGGAGCTTTTGAAGAGCCCCACCACCTTCACCCGCAGCGGCTGCTCGGGCGGCGACCGCGAGCGGCACGGGGCCGACTTGGGCCGACACTGCTTCGGGCTGGCCATGGCGGCGCTGGGGGACTGCTCGGAGCACAAACACTGCGCGTCGCCGGGCAACCGCGCGGCTCCGCCCCCGTCCCCAGCTGGGAGGAAGGACGCGAGGGGCCCGGCAGCGACGGCCCTGTCGTCTCTCAACTTTGCTCCTGTTGTTGGTGAGCCGGGCGAGGGGCGGGAGAGGGCGCGCGGGTGGCCGGGGCCGGGGCCGGAGCTTCCGCGAAAAGGAACGGGGAGCTCCACGGGGGCCCCGCGTGCGTCGGCCCGGCCGGCCGAACCCCCCTCTGGTCTTCCCCCTACAGGGACGTCGCGCGCGGCCCTCGCCAGCCGGCAGCGCCTGATTTCGCGGTAGATCGCCTTTCCGGGTTGGCGTGCAGCCCGCTGCGCGGGGGCCGCGGGGAGTGGGCCTGTTGCCCGCGGAGTCGGACCCCGGCCGAGGGCCTGAGCGGCGCGGGCTGGGAGGCCGGGGCCTTCCGGGGCGCACGGGGGCGGGGCCGACCACCTGTGCGCACCGCCCCGGGAGGCGGGGCCGCCCGCCAGCCCCGGTTCCAGCCGCGGCCGTCGCCGGGGAGGCCGTGCAGTCCCGCGCCCGCGGAGCGTGCTCGCCATGAAGCCCAACTTCACTCTGCGACTGAGGATCTTTAACCTCAACTGCTGGTGAGAGGGCCGGCGGGGTGGGTCCGGGGCCACAGCTCCATCGGCGCCCCTCACATCCGGGCCCCGGCTCTACCCTGTTCTCCAGCGTCCGGGGGCGGGGGGCACCCGCACCTCCGGGCCCGCTGCGGCCCCAGCTCCCGCGCGCCTGCAGCCATCGCCTTCGCGGGCCCTTGTCGTCCTCAGGGCCATTCCCTACCTGAGCAAGCGCCGGGCCGACCGCATGAAGCGCCTGGGAGACTTTCTCAACATGGAGAGCTTCGACCTAGCTCTCCTGGAAGAGGTGGGCAGTGTGGAGCTGGTGTGCACCGCCGACTGGGACGGGCTAGGGGGCGGCTGGGGACGCTTGAGGGGACTTCTCCCGGGAACTTCACCTCTTCCCTCAGGTGTGGAGTGAGCAGGACTTCCAGCACCTGAGACAGAAGCTGTTGCCCACCTACCCAGCTGCCCACTACTTCAGGAGGTGAGCGCCTAACCGGTCTGGAAGCCTGTTCTCGGATCGGGAAGCTCTCGGTCCCCTCCGCCCTTCCCTATCCTTCCCTATCCTTCCCTATCCTACTCTGTCCTCCGGGTGTGGGTGCAGGAGTAGGTGGAACCCGGAAGATCTGCGCTCTTCAGCCCATCCCAGCCTTATCAGGACACACTGTTTGATCCCACAAAGGCTGTTGCCTGGAGCTTTGCTCTGGTGCTGATCTCAGCAGCAAACAGGGAAGATAAAGTAGCTGATACAGGCTGGGAGTAGAGGGAAGGGAAGAAGCCTGGGTCTTTCTCTTTTTGCTTTTCTGGGCTATTAATCAGGACTTGGTTTGCAGTGGTATCATTGGCAGTGGCCTCTGCGTCTTCTCCAAACATCCTATCCAGGAATTCACCCAGCACGTCTACACCCTCAACGGGTACCCCTACATGGTAAGCCTTATCTCAGCTCTCTTCCACCTTCATTCCCCCCCCGCCCCCCAATAACACATGGTAAAGGAGGCCGACTTCCGTGGGCCGCAGGGGATGGGCAGAAGGAAGATAGCCATGCCCTGAGTTCCTGCTCCTTCTTGCCTGTAGATCCATCATGGAGACTGGTTCTGCGGGAAGGCTGTGGGGCTACTGGTGCTCCATCTAAGTGGACTGGTGCTCAATGTCTACGTGACCCATGTGAGTGAAGCTGGCAGGGCTGGGACAGGCGTCCTGGTGCTGGGAGGGAGAGATGGGACTCCTCTAGTTGGTCTGCCTGAGGGTGAGCTTGGGGGGGCCGGGATCTTCTGAGGTTAGCGGGCAAGGTTTGCCCAATTTTTAACCAAGTATCATGCCAAGAGACAGACAAACGCGTGATTAGCCCCTCAGTAGGGACTGTCCGCCTCATGTGCTATACGCTCACCTCTCTCACTCAGCTCCATGCCGAGTACAGTCGACAGAAGGACATCTACCTAACACACCGTGTGGCCCAAGCTTGGGAACTGGCCCAGTTCATCCAGTGTGTGAGCCTGGGCTTGACAGGGGAAGTGGGATGGGATTAGGGGTTGAGGGGTGGCCGGAGCCCCACTTAGAGGAGGGCAGAGCTGGTCAGGGAAGAACGCCTGCCTCACCAACCTGGTTCCCCCAGCCACACATCCAAGAAGGCCGATGTGGTTCTGTTGTGTGGGGACCTCAACTTACACCCAAAGGACCTGGGCTGCCGCCTGCTGAAGGAGTGGACGGGGCTGCATGATGCCTACCTGGAGACCCGGGACTTCAAGGTGAGGACCCGGCCCCTGATTATTTCCATGCCTACTCCCCCGGCGTCTCTCGTCTTTCTCCTCCACATCCTAGTGTGAACCACTTTTTTCCTCTAGGGCTCTGAGGAGGGCTGTACCATGGTACCTGAGAACTGCTACGTCAACCAGCGGGAACTAGAGCCATTTCCGCTTGGCATCCGCATTGACTATGTGCTGTATAAGGTCAGTTTTCTCCGTGTGTCTTCACCCACCGTGTCTCTGTCTTTCACCAGCTTGTGCTCATCTTCTGTCCAGCTAGTCTTAGATCACTGATGCCTACAGAATGGGGAGAGGCCCTCAAAGATGTTTCTGGCCCTGACTTTTCCTAGGCGGTTTCTGGCTTCTACATCTCCTGTAAGACTCTTAGAACCACTACAGGCCATGATCCTCACAGTGGCAGCCCCCTCTCTGATCACGAGGCCCTGATGGCTACTCTGTGTGTGAGACACAGCCCCCCGCAGCATACCCCCAGCCCTACTCATGGTAAGTCACCCCCACCCTTTCCCCGGGTCCCTCCCCACCACAAGGCAGCCCCTCCACGCTGACCTTCTCTCTCCTGCCCCACTGCCCTGCCTTATTCTAGGACCAGAAGGGTCACAGTTGATCAGTGTATTAAAGGAGGCCTGGAGAGAGCTGGACCTGGGCGTGGCTCAAGCCCACTGGTGGGCCACCTTCGCCGGCTACGTGATTGGTCTAGGGCTGCTTCTCCTGGCCTTGCTGTGTGCCTTGGCAGCTGGAGGAGGCGTCAGGGAAGTTGCCATACTACTCTGGACTCCCAGTGTAGGACTGCTGCTAGGGGCGGGGGCGGTCTACCTCTTCCACATGCAGGAGGCCAAGGGCTTATCTGGGGCTCGGGCTGAGCTCCAGCATGTGCTGGGAAGGGCAAGGGAAGCCCAGGATTCGGGCCTAGCGTCTCAGCCAGCCCTGCTCCTAGGGCAGCAGGAGGGGGATGGAACTGAGGAACAATAAAGCTTAACACTTTCATGGCTCCGGCTTTTCCTTGTGGGGGCAGCAGCTGGGGCCACAGGTCATCGTGACTGTCATAATATAGACGGTCAGGCCTCCTACATGTCTACTCTCCCTGTGCATCCTACCTCCCACCTGTAGGCAGCCTAAGCCCTGTCTGGCAGAAACATTTTTATTGTAAACAGTGAGGCCCCGTCCCAGGCAGCCCAGATGATGAGCAGGGTGGCACAGTCCTGGGTTGATGTGATCTTCCGTGTAGGGACAAGGGCAGGCGGCCCGCCTTTTAGCCCTGGGCCCCCGGCCTTGAGGCCAGCTCACTGAGCCTGCGTTCCTCCTGGAAGCGGATAATTTCATCTCGTTGCTTCACCACATCCAGCAGCTTCTTCAGGAGCTGTTCCTCAGCCTGGCGATCAGCGGGGGTCTTTACGGTTTCTGAAGAAGACGACAAAGCTTAGAGAACAGGGAACTGGGCAGGGAGGCAGGAAAGGCACAGCTTAATCCCAGCCTATGTGACTTTCACAATCTGGGCTTTGTTTCCTCATCTGTAAAATTGGGTCTGTCCACATGAGCGGTTTGCTCGCACTGGTAGCAGCAGCACCATTTTTAGTCCAGGTCAACTGATTGACTGATATGGTATATATTCCATATATACGATATATGTGTAATTTGTACGCCGAACGTGGGGCTTGAACTCACAACCTTGAGATCAAGAGTCACATGCTCGTCCAGCTGAGTCAGCCGGGTGCCCCTGCGGCAGCACCGTTTTTATAATAAGTAATCTTAATCTAAAAACCCAGCTGTGCAGCCCCAGCTGAACTGAAAGCAGAGTAGGGGCTTGGCGCCCTCTTCCCCGGCTTCCTCCTGAGGCCCTCCGACCAGAGGACCATGTGTCTTGGTCAGTGTCTGAGGTGAGGCTGTGTGAACGCCGGCCTCTCCCCGTCCCACCCACCTTCCTGGTTCAGGTAGCCTCGGAGCTCCTGGTCCACCTCACACTGCTGCTCCTCCAGGCTCAGCAGTTTCACCCTGTGGAGGGCAGGGATCGAAGAGGCACAGCTGTCCGGGTGCCCAAGGACCCGGCCAGGGTCTGGCTCCGGTGCCAGCTGGCCCCACCCCCTGCGCCTTACGTGAGCATGAGCTCGGCCTCCTCCGCCAGCAGGCTGTTCTTCTTCCGAACGAGCTGTAGCAGCTGTTCCAGCCACTGCGCCTTTTGCTGTTCTGGGGACGCTGACGGGAACGAACAATGGGGGCGGGGGTCAGAAGGCCTCTAGCCAGGGTCAGGGGTGTCAGGAGCGTGAGGAGTGGAGCCTGCGCGGGCACAGTCTGGTGGCTGGAGGGAGTGCTGGGGGCAGAGGGATGTCCTAGCTTGTGCTCCCTCCGCACCCCCCCATCTTTACTCACTGCTCTGGCTTCTCAAGGCCAGCTCCACCTTCCTGCCCTCGGCCTCCAGCTCCCCGACAGCAGTCTCAATCTCATGTAGTCGCCGCTGGACAGCCTGAGCGGGACAAGACAGGAGGCCCAGGAGTCTCTGGATGGCTCAAGTGCAGAGCTTCAGAGAAACTCTGGCCCCGTCGGAACGGCGAACCCCTAAACCTCACCTGGGCCTTGCAGAACCGCTTCATCTCCTCCTCCCTGGCATGGCGCAGCAGAGTCCGACGCCATGTTGGGTACTTGCTCATGGTGCCTGAGTTCTTGGCGAAGGTCAGCAGAGCCTGTGGCAGGGTCGGGCCGGTCAGAGGCAGGACCTGCCCACCTCCCAGCCCCCTCGTTGGGTAGAGGCTGGGAAAGCTGGAAGAAGACAGAACTTCCTGGGCTGGAGATAGGGTAAGTTCCAGTAGAACAAAGGCTTAGAGATGCTGAGAGACTGGCTCAGAGGGAGCATTCTATAGGTTTTCCTGGAGTGGGCGGTGGAGCATGTTTAGAGGATGTGCTGGCTTTGGTGGCACAGGTGGCCAGGTTCCTCCTCACCTCTTGAGTGTCTGAGTCCAAAGCCATGGTTTCCTCTGCCTCCTCCTCCTCCTCCTCCTCACTGGAGGGAGGACTCTGTTCCTGCTCCTCCTCCATGGCCACAACAACTGAACAGGAGAGTAGACATGGCCTGGGCCCCATGGCCTCCCTTCCCATTCCCTGGCATTCCCCTTTCAGAAATCCCGGTACCACCGACCCCGGGTGAGTGCATCTGGGCAAAGCAGGTACCTTGAGGGCTCTGGACTGGTATTCCCCAACCTACAAAGCTGCCCTCCAGGGCCTGGCGGGCCAAGGCAGAGCAGCTGCGGGGAGGCTTGGGGGGAGGTTCCAGGTCTGGGTCAGGGGTAAGCTTAAGGGAGGACAGCCGCTGGCGTTCTGGGCTGGAGAGGCGGATCAGCCGACGGGTGGGCTGCCTGGGGTTTGGGACAGGACTGGTCCCCTCCTGGGGGATGACAGAAGTTGAGGGCCCCGATGGCATGCTATTTTCATCCGGTGTGGGGAGGTCCTAGAAAAGCCACCATGTAGTTTGGTCAGTGACCTGCCCATTGTGCGGCCAAGGCCACCCCTTTAGACAAATGTGGACCCTGGTATTCATTCACTGATGCCCTTCAGCGAACGGTGTTAGGCAGTGTTTGAGACACTTGAGATACGTCAGTAATAAAAATCTCTGCCTTCATGCAGCTTTCCTTCTAAAGGAGGACATTCAGTTACCCCCAGCGAAGTGTGCTAGGCTTGGAGAGACCCCTTTACTCTTCTCACACCCCCAACACACAGTTTCATAGTTTTTACCTGACTCTTGGAGCCTGGGTCAGGGCCATCCTCCTTGTGGCCTGGCTGGGGCAGGTGCTGGAAGCAGTAGAAATACCCTGGAAAGAGCAGAGGAGGGGAGCAGATATGTTAGCAGCCTGATACCCAGATACTCTGTTGATCAGTGAGGGCAGGGCTGACGGGACATGATTTGCAGGTGAATTTCTGCTGGCCCAGTTCCTTAGAACCCCACATTGGGGGATATGGAGGGGACAGAGAAGACTTTGAACTTAGGGGAGAAGAATGCCATTTTGAGCCTGTTGCCACCACCCAGGACCCCAGTTTCCCTCCAGTTTCAAGCTCCATGCCCCCAGACAGGGCCAGGCCTGCTTACCATCTCCTGGGTGCTGCCCATAGTCACCCGGCCGCAGCGTGGCCTCACAGGTGTGGCAGCGGAAGCAGTTCCGATGAAAGAAGCGGCCATCAGCACAGAGGCGTTCCAGGATATAGAGCTGTTCCCCACAGAGGGCACATAGGTCCCCGGCACCGGCCTGCATCGACCCCCAGACCACAGGGTCAGCTGGGGTAAAGGCCAGCTGTGGAGTTCTTCCTTATCCTTAAAACACCCCTTTTGGCCTTTCCCAGGCCTCTGCAGCAGGGCCCCCTTTCTCACCTCCTGGGTTTGGGATGGAGGTGTTGGGGGTACACCAGACTCTGGGGCAGGTGGCTCCTCAGTACTTGGGCTCTTAGCTTCTACCTAAGGATGTAAGTGTTCAGAGAGGAAGGTGGAGGGGCAGGAGAGTGGCTGTTTGCAGAGACTAGAAAGATGTGAAAGAGAAGTGAGCCAGGAAGGGAACCTGGGTAGGAGGGTTAGAGAACGCAGGACAGAACAGCCAGGAGAGAGCAGGGGACTGCAGCCCTACATGCATTTACCTCCAGGCGCGGCTTCTTGCCACCAGTATCCTCCCCATTTTCCTGCAACAAGACCTATACTCAGCATGGCGCTCGGAGCTGCAGCCCTGCCGCCGTCATGAATGTCCTCCCCATCGTCCCAGGCACCCCCACTGCTCAGCTCCGACCATGCCCAGATGCGCACCTGGGCCCGGGTCCGTTGCAGGGTCCTCTGCAGTTTGCCCAGGAACAGCACAGCACTGGAGCTCCCCGGAAAGCCTTGGCTGGCAGGGCCTGCAGAGAGAGGGAGTGTCCAGGTGGACGGGGTGTCAGTGCTGTACCTCCAGACAGCTACGGTCCAGCCCAGGACCCCGCTCCCAGCTGTCCCTCAGAGGGCACCTCACCCTCCCATCCCCCCACCTCTCCTCTCCCCTGCTCCTACCCTCTAGGCCACCTGGGTTGTGGGGCACGTTCTTGAAGGTGCTGTGGAAGTGACTGAGGTATGCGATGAGGCCCAGTGGGTCACTCCCTGCCACCACTGCCTTTGCGGACACCACAGGCGTGATGCCCAGCTCGTGCTCCGCCATCTTTAGCGCCCAAGCAGTCGCTTCCAGGGCCCCCAGCCCTTGCAGGTCTGAGGGTTCCCTGTGTGACGTTGGGGAGAACAGTCCATGGGAGACCAGCACCGGGCCCAGCAAAGGGGGAGAGGATGAGGAATGAGCAGCAGGCAGGGGCTGGTGGGGCACTAAAGGAGGCTAGGGCACAAGGGGTTTATTCTCTGTTCTAGACGTGCTCCCCACCTGCCCACTGATGACTTTCTGGCCTTGGGGGCCTCCAGCGCTCACAAGCCTCCCCACTGAATGCATCTGACTCCCACAAGACTCGGAGACGTGCACCGACTTGGGCAGGTCGACTGCCAGCAAGTGGTGCACTGGCCCTCAACGGGGGGTGAGGGGCTACTCCTACACAGTGCTCTGCCCCTCAGTCCACGCTGCCGCAGAGGCACGATAGAGGTATGGTCTGCCCAGGAGCGCCGAGCCTGAATTGAACTCACAGCAGGCTGGGCCGCAGCCGGTGCACCAGGGCGCACAGAGCCCGCCCGTCAGCCCAGGAGGAGGACAGGTCGGTGACGTGGACACCTGGGTACCCCGCCGTCTGCTCCTGGCACCAGCGTAGCAATTCCTCCTGGGTGCCTGCTGACCCTGAGAGAGGACACTGTGCTGTGCCCCAGTGCCCTGGCTCGAAGGGAGCCGGGTCGCTGGGCATAGAGATCATTCTGGGAGGGGCAGGCAGGGCCCATCCCTTTTGGGGGCGCCAACTTAGTGCTCACTGAGCGACACTGCCTTCATCCCAGCTGTCTCTTTCTGGAATAAAGTGGAAGAACAAATCAAGTGGAATCCCCGCTAACCACAGAGAGAGCAGGAAGCCGTGAACTGAGGGACACAGGAGGCCCGGAGCCTCAAAGGGAGGGCGGGTCTGCAAGGCTGGGAGGGCTCAGCCGGCTGCGGGATGCCACCAGAGGGGCCGTAGGGCTTGGTACCATACTGACTTATGGGCGCTCAGACGGGCCTCTGCTCTGCGCGCTGCTGCCCCCGTGCCCTTGGGGAGGCCTCGGACTTCCCCACTGTCCTCCCTCCGCCTGAGGCTGCCACTGGGCTGATGGCTGGGGCTGGCACCACACTGGGTGGCAAATATTTTAGACAACCCGCCCACCCCCACTGCCCCACCTTCAGCCAAGGAAGGCCTGCTCACCTGCGGCCAGCTTTCCTGCATCCGTCTTGTCACTGTTCCTCCTCACAGGCTCCTTGGCCACCACGTCATACAGGTCTCGTACCTAAGGCAGCCCCCTTCAGGTCTCCAGACAGGCTGACCACCCGCCTCAGCCCATGGGTAGGGGCCTGCCATGGAGGAGTCTGGTGGGTGCCCGGGGGTCTGACCTGATTGGGAGTCACAGCCCGGAGGTTCAGGGTGGGGTAGCGGGTGGCTGGGTCCAGCCCATACTGGGCCACATTGCGGTGCATGTTTTCCGGGGAGGTCTGTGAGAGGAGCTGGTACAGGCTCTCCCTGAGGGAGGAAGTGCGAGGGAGGGCAGGGGCACAGGTGGGAGGGCACCCATCAGCACCCACCCCTTGAGAACCGCCAGGCCTTTCTTTCTTCTCTCACCCCGCCCCGTCTATTCACCCAGCACCCCACCCTCTTCCTGATCCTTGTCCTATTTCTAGCCCTGCCCTCCCCACCCCCCAACTCAGGCCTCACCGCTCTGCCAACACTTCTAGGGGCCCAGCCCCCTCTGCCCACCGCTTCACCATCCAGGCGGCATCAAAGGCTGCCAAGAAGCCCCGAGCCACCCCTGTGCCCAGGGGCCAGAAGGGCTGCAGGACCAAAAAGATAGGAAATAGCTCAGTGAGAGTCCAGCAGGAGCGCCCAAGCCCTGCTGCCCCCCAAAATCACAGCTGATGGGGTCTGACACCACACCAAGCAGCCCTCAGCTCCCCACAACCAGCAAACCTTTTCACCCCCTCCTTTACCAGGAGGCAACCTTCCTCCCCGCAACCATGGAACCCCTGCACCTCTTTACAAAGAGTTCCCGTTTCTAGAAGCCCCAGGAAGCTCATCCTCTCCCCCACCCCCAGAGAGCCCTGGCCCCCTTACCTCCACCAGGCAGTCCCCCACCAGCCCCAGCAGCAGGCGGGCGCCGTGCTTCTCCTGCACTCGAGCAGCGCTCTCTGCCCGCATCATGCTTGTGAAGTCAAAGGCGGAAATGTCAGGCCGCCCGTGGGCATCCCGGGCAAACTCCAGCTTCCCAAGCTTCCCATGGGTGGCGAAGTCTGCCGCGGCCCGGACGAAGCGCTGCAGAGCCTCGGGCACCACATTGGCACTGCCCAACAGCCGGTCGATCTCCGGCCAGTCCTACAGGCCGACAGCAGAACCCACAGGGTCAGCCGTGCTGGACTAGAATTTGAACACCTGCCTCCCATCCTCCAGCCCCTTCCTCAGCATGGCGCCTGGCCCCACCCTGCCCCCAAGGCCTAGGACCATTGCTGTTAACGGTGCACTTTCTCTGGACAAGTCCTGAACTTCTCAGCCTCAGTTTCCCCATCATTTAGAGAGGACCTACCTAACTTCTCAAGGTACTCAAGAGAATTTAGGTGAGAATATGCACGTCAAGTTCTCAACACAGTACCTAGCACATAGCAGGTTTTCACCTAGTTCATTCAGCAAATATTTACTGGGAGCTGACTATATTCAGGTACCATTCTGGGCCCTGGGAATCATCAGCAAGCAAAAAGGACAAAGACACAAAACCCCCTGCCCTTGCAGAGCTTACATATGTAGCTCTGTGGCTGGTACCATTTAGCCTAGAATATGATTCAGGTTGCCATGTACACCCCAGGGGAGAAGAGCTTGTTGAGGTGGAGAAAATGTCAGGGCAAAGACAGAAGAGGATAGGCTCCTTTCGCACCAGGGTGAGACACTGTGTCCAGAGTTGGCCTCTACGCCCCGAGGCCCAGGCCCACCTGACGCAGCACCCCCAGACGCAGCAGGCACTGCTTCTTGGCTGTCATCACAAAGTAGTGGGTGTCATCCTTGTAGTACACAATGTTCTCCAGATCGATGCCTGGGGAGGGCAACACCAGGGGAGATGGGTCTCCTCCTCATTCCATGTCACACTGCCATGCCTGACCTCTGTGATCTGGGATCACAGCTTAGACTGTGGTGGGTGCCCCCTACACAGGGGCCCAGGAGCTCTGGTGGCATGATGGGCCCTCTGTCTCAGGCCCAGGGCGGGAGGGGGAGGAACCAGCCTACAGTCAGCCAGAGGGAGGGGAGATCCTGGAGAGGGGTTCCTGACCTGTGGCTTTGAGCAGACTCTGGAAGAAACTCTGGTTGTAGATCCTGGCCACGCCGCTGATCTCAGGCACCTGTGTCTCTTCCACTGTGCGTCCATTCACGAAGTTGACCGTGATGCCAATGGCTAGTTTGCCACGCATTTCTCGCACTGTGAAGCCTAGAAGTGGGGACAAGTGAGGGTAGTAGGTATCAGCAAGAGAATGGGGGGCATGATATAGCCTAGAAAGGCACAGGAGGAGGCTAAGATGCTGGCTTCTTTGAAAGAAGGGATCACTCACCTTCAGGGACGAATTTACCTCCAGCAGCGGAGATGAGAACATCAAATTCATAGTTGGCCAGTTGGGCTGGGGGGCTGGGCTGGAGCTGGGCACGCCAGCCACTCCCTGGGGCAGAAAGTGTGAGAAGCACAAAGGTGTGGAAGTCTGAAGGGACCTCTCCATTCCCAGGACAAGCCAAGGAAACAAACAAACGCGTAAAGCCCTTTGTGGTTGACAGTTTAGCAAGCAATGACACACTGTCTATCAACTCACACCTTCACAGCAGCTGTGGAAAGTAGGTAAGGAAGGACATATTTTACAAATGCTCACAATGAGGCTCAGTGTGGTTTGCACAAGGCCACACGATTGCAAAGGGCTCGGTTGACTCTGAATCCCAGAGTCCCTTTTTCTTCCCTTTTTTCTTCCACGAGCCAAATATCCTTAGCAGATGGGAGTCTCGGAAGCAGAAAAGTACTTACCCTTCTTGGGAGGGGGCTGGAGGCCGGTGAAAGTGACGCCCCAGTGAATTTCCACCCCGAGCAGTAATACCACTTTCAACAAAAGCAACTGAAGCTGCCGGATGCCTGGAAGGGAGCGGAGATTACATAAAGGGACCCCAGGGCTGCATAGGGCCCCCAAGCACCCGTGTGCTCCCGGTCAGAGGTGGAAAAGGTCTTAGAGATCACTCAGTTCCACTGCCCATTTTACAGATGAGGAACCTGAGTCCTGCAGGTCACCTGGCTAGAGTGGATCTCATCCACTCTGCCCCTTGGAGGTCCCAGCAGCCCCCAACTGGCCTGTCTGGAGGCCCAGGCTCACCCGCCCTTCTAGGCTACCACGTGGTGCTCACTGATGTGGTCCAGGGTGCCTGTGCAGAAGCGTCCGTAGAACTTCTTGGCGCCGAGGGCCCTAAGATCGTGAATGGTGAAGGGCCAGAGGTGCAGCACGTTGTGGCGGGAGAACTTGGTGCGCTTCTCCACCAGCACCACACGGGCCCCCAGCAGGGCCAGCTCCACGGCAGCCCGCAGCCCACAAGGTCCGGCACCCACCACCAGACACTGCGAACACACATGCGGCAGTATGGACATGGCATCCCGTCTACCCCGTCTGAATCCCACCCAGCTGCCCAAGCCCTGTCCCAGGCAGCATGTGTCCACCTTGGTGTCGGGGCAGGCCCGGCCCTGCTGGTAGACTGGCTGGCCTGCTCGCTTGTCCAGCTTGGCCCACAGCGACTTGGCACTCCAGTAGTTGAGCTGGGCCTTGATCTTGTGGTACTGGGGCAGCCCCCCACCGGGCTCTAGCCCCAGGGCCTCACATAGGCCCTGGAAGCTGCTCAGCACATCCTGGCACAGCTGGGCCTGCAGGAAGCTCTCAAAGTGGGCGTGCGCTGGGTTGGTGGAGGCGGGTTCAGCCATGGAGGCCCCGAGGCTCCCAGACAGGGAGCAGCTGAGCAGAGGAAGGCAGCTGCTGGAAAGGAGGGAAGAGAAGGGGAAGAGGCTGGAGAAGGGAAGAAAGGAAAAGGACGGGGAGGAGAAGAGAGCAGGCTGGTGTCCCCGGGGCGCTCTGGGTCCACCCCTGACTGGCCCTGCTCCTCCCTCCCAGCCCACTCCCGATCTGCTCCAGAAAGAGCTGCTAGTCCTTCCACTCCCAAGTGAAATCTGCCAAATTTGGAAGTGAACAATCAGCAGTCTTGGGCACAGCGGGCAGGAGAGAAGACGGGGAGTCTCCAGCTCAGCTTCCCTGTCCAGGGAGCTCCGAGCTCTCCTCCATCTCCGGGGCACTAGGAGCAGGAATTCTTACCCTGCCTCGATGGGGCCCCGGAAGCTGGGCGTGGGAGGGGATCTCAGAAGTGCGGAGGGCAGGCAGCCCAGGAGGAGAGCTGTCCTTGAGGGGCAGACCCGGACAGACCCAATAACTGCCATCCCAGCTGCTGGGCACACATCATGTCCCCTCTCCCCCCACGCCTCCCTGTGAGGGCACCCCGCAAGGACCCCAGCACCACTCGGCGTGGGGTGCGACTCATGCCAGGAGCAAAGCTGTCCTCCAGAGCACCCGTGATTGCCTCCTGAGGTAGAGGAGGAGCCAGTCTCCACCTCCCTAGGTTCCACTTCCCACCACCCAAACCACCTCAACAGACTGTCGGAGGATGTTGCGACTGACTGGCGTGACGGAGGACTCGGTCTATTTCTGACTCACTGTGGTTAAAACACTTCCCCTGTGACTGGCGGCAGCTCCGGTGGGCCTGGGAGCGGTCGGGAGGGGGGGACGACAGCCGGGGTTAGCTGCTCCCAGCTTCCTCCCACTCGCAGCGACGCTCCGCCCCAGCCCCCGGCGACCGGCCGCGCTCTCCCAGGAATCTCCCGAGACAAGGCCTCCCTTTGTCCCCCCTCTCCCTCGCTCGAGCCCCCACGCAACTTGAAGGGTGTCGAGGGGGGCCTCTCACGGTGGGACTGGGAAAAATAAGAGGGTGTCCACGGGGTAACTCGGTGGCATCGCTGGGGCAGGTCCTTGGAGCTGACCCCCACGCGCACTCGGCCACCCCACCGGTCCCGGCTGGAGCCCGGCGGGCCTGGCCGAGGAAGGAGGAGACTAAAGTTACCCGCTGCGGGTCACCTGGATGCGGGCAGCCGGAACATCAGGGAGGGCAAAGGTCTCTCTAGTGGGTTCGGGGGAAAGGAAGGAGGAAAACCTCCGCTAAGGGGTAAAGAGGAGAGACTCAGGCTGGAAAGGCCGGAACAAAGGATGTGCGAGTGGGGCGCAATGTGGAAGGATGGAGAGGAAGTTGGACCACTGGCACCGGAGTTGGGGTGGGGGGGTTGGACGTCCACTATCGGGACGGGAAAGTCTGGAGAGGGGCTGAGCAGGCGAGGGGAGACGGGCCGGACCCGCCAGGCAGAATTCCCGAGCCCCGGGGAGCGCGTTTCCCCGGAAGCGAGCCCCCGCCCCCAGCCCCGGCCCCCGCGGGCAGGGGCGCGCAGCCCGCGCAGCTGAGAGGACTTACCCGGCCTCGGGCGAGCGGGGAGGGGCCGCTTCCTGCCCTGCGGGCGTCTCAGGCTGGGCGGGTGGGGGAGGGCGGGGACGGACGGAGGGGAGGCCGCGAAGACGCGGAGGGAAAACGGCGGACGCGGGGCGGTGCGCCCGCTGCGCCCGGGCGGGGAGTTAAGGCCCCGCGCGGGGGCCGCGAGGCTTTATTCGCGCCTCATTAGCATCTCATTACGCCGCGATCCCAGGCTCGGGGTAGCCCCAGGGCCGCCCACGTCTGCTGGGTGGTGCCCGAGGGCGTGGCGCTGCCGACGCCTTGTTCCGCTTGGGGGTCGGCACCCCGGACGTGGCTGGCGGAGACCGAGGAGCCCGGGGTCCCGGACGCGCGGCGCCGGATGGCACAGCGGGGCCCCCGGCTGCATCCCAGCACCCGAGTCCGCGGACCTAGCCCATCCCTGGCGGGCGAGGCCACCCACTCCTGCGCGGTACCAACTCTGCGAGCCGCTTCCGAGCGCCAGGCGGAGGGGGCGCTCGGGCTGGGCAAGAAGTTCGCAGAAGCTGGCGGGTCCGTAGGTGCTCTCTTCACCTCTCTTACCAGGCGATCCACGGCCCGGCCCGGGCTCCCCTGCGACAAGTCTGCCCCTAGACCCGGGCTGAGGGCAATGGGCACGGATTAAAGTTCTGGGAACTTGGCAGTCGGCAGCTTCCACAGCGGCAGGAGAAGTGAGAGGGCGAGTGGGTCTTGGTGTGGTGGGGGTGAGGGTGGGGTTCGACCGCTACTAAGGGCCAAATAGGGGTGTGTGGGAGAGAGTCCGGATCTCCGGTGTTAAAGCAGGCTTTGGAGAAAGGACCCACTAAACTGTCAATACTGAAAAGGGCTTGAGGAATCTTTGGGATCAACTTTCTCAAATTCTTGATAAGGAAACAGGGCTGAATGTGAAGGTCCTCGAGGTCTTTCAACTAGTTAATAAAACACCAGTTCTCATGTATGGAGCAGCTACTATGAGTATAACTATAATTTCAATGATCACAACAGACCCATTTTACTGGAAGAGAAACTGAGGGTCACAGAGGTTCTGTAACTTGCAGCATGAAAGGCAGCAAGTGGCAGAGCTAGCTAGCGTGGGGCCCAGGTCCGTGTGCACTCCACCACACCCCTGTGGAGCCAGTAGGCCAAATGAAAGGCTGGCATTAGAAGAAGCGGTTTCTTGTTTAGAGGAAGTGACACGGTTACATGAGAGACATTAGAGGAATAAATGCGAGGGTCCCTCTCCTTGAGCTCCAGGGACCAGAAAGAGCTGGGTGCCCTGTGGTTCTCCCTTCCTCTTTATTCTCTTTGTTTTCCCCTGGAAACTCGCAGGGACCGGTAAGACCCGAACACTCATGCTCCCAGCTCTAGCTGAGAAGCAGGCAGGGGAAGGCGGGCAAGGGGAAATGCCTGCTCTCTGCTTGCAGAGACAGGGAATTCAGTCGGGTCACACTCAGGAAACTAGGGCAGCCTCCCAGTCGGGGCCGTTCCTAGCTCTTGAGTGTGACTCGTCATTTGGCTTGAAATAAATGTGCCCCAAATCAGCTACACCCATACTTAAATACACAGGGTCACAAGTATTCTGTAATCCACTAGAAATGGGTTGCAGGCTTCTAGAACCCCCTCCTGCCTTTCCCTTTCATTAGCAGATGTAAACAATGTGCTGCCCCAGCGTCAGGTGTTTGCAAAGGCCCAGGAGGATCTGGCCCTTGACTCGGTGACTTTGTTTGCCCTTGCAGCCAAACAGGATTATGTGGCCCTCTGAAGGATAAATGGTAAAATTTGTCTTTAAAAAAGATCACAGGACAATAACGACTTCAATGCCAAAAATCTGCTGACTTGGAGTTTCACTCTGCCTATTAAAGATACACACTGGGAGCGCAGAGCGATGGGGAGTCTCCCGGTCTAGATTTGGTTAGGTGTGGGCAGACTTCCAGTTTCCAGCTCGGCTTCGCGAGCTTAGTGTGTCCTTGACAAAGTCACCAACCAGCAGGCTCCAGCCTTACCATTTCTAAATGGAGGCAGTTGAAGAACTCAACCTCCTCAGCCCATTTCGATTCTAAAATCCCCTGATTCGATGCTGGTGACCCTAAGAAATGTACAGACTCGAAGGCCTAAACTCCAGGCCGTTAAGACAGGATCCGTTTCCTTTGACCCTGTCTTCTGTGTCTCAGCAAAGTCGTCCGTTGTCCTGCGGATGACGTGTCTCAGCCACCCTGTAATATGGCCTCCCACCTGTAGGTCCGTGAGGTCAAACAGCACACCCACAGTCCGGGGCCCAGAGCTATGGCTGCAGTATGACCAGACGGACTCACTTCCTGATATAAATGTAATTATGAGCTGAGTCCAAAGTGTAGAGTCCTGTGAGCAGACAGGACAGGGCACCTTAATTGCAGTTAGATGGTCAGGGAAGGTCTCCCCGAGGAAGTGACACACTGAATGCTGACAGATGAGCAGACATTATTCCCAGGAAGTAGGGGCTGAAACCTTCCAAGCCTGAGAAACCACCTGCCTCCAGCTCTCAGGCAGGATATTGCTGAGTGTGTTTGGGGAACAGCAAGGAAGCCAGTGTGGTTGGAAGTGAGAATGGGGAAGGGGCCCAAGAGGAAGCTGCATTTTGGATTTTCTTCTGAGCGCAGTGGGAATCGGCAGGAGGATTTTAAGCAGAGATAACGATATTTGCCTTAGTAAGACAATATCCATTCGTTTAGCAAGACCCTCTGCTTGCCACTGAAGGCACCATGGTGAGCCCAAACAGATGGGACTTCCAGTGGCGAAAGGGGTGCAGGGGAGGGGTAGAAAAGGCGGCTCAGGCCTTGGCAGGAGCCCAGGCAAGATTATGGGTTAAGTTTGTCCAGAAGCCATTTAATCATACCAGAATTATCTGAGAGGGAGGTTTTTATTTTTTTAATTTTTTAAAAAAGATTTTATTTATTTATTTGAGAGAGAGAGTGAGAGAAGGCATGAGAGGGGAGAAGGTCAGAGGGAGAAGCAGACTGCCCGTGGAGCTGGGAGCCCGATGCGGGCCTTGATGCTGGGACTCTGGGATCGTGACCTGAGCCGAAGGCAGTCGCTTAACCAACTGAGCCACCTGGAAGCCCATGAGAGGGCCATATTTTTAAGTGGAGAGTTTTGTTTTGAACTCTAGTTTAGCCCGAGGAGGCATGTTTAACTTCATTCAACAAGGATTAAAAAAACGAAAACCAAAAGCCAAACTATTCATTTGGAAAATCTTCAAACCCATATTTTACATGATTTACTGGATATTAGGATACTAATCTATGGATACTAAAACTTAAAATAAATAATAAACCCATACTCTTCGACCAAGGAAGTTAGTTCCCTGACTTGACCCCTGCAGATTTTTTCCCTCCTTTTGCATGTCATACTGGATATAGTAGTACTTTTCAGACTCAGGTTAAAAAAAAAAAAAAAAAGAAAAAGAAAAAGACTACAAAGTCTTGTTAGTTACCTAAATGTGTTCAAGTTCCTACATTTTGTGTTGAAAATATGATTTAATGAACTTTAATTCAAAAGGTCTAGGGCACCTGGGTGGCTCAGTTGGTTAAGCGTCTGCATTCCCCACCAAGGTCTGGATCCCAGACCCTGGGATCCAGGGCCTCACGGGGCTCCCTGCTCAGCGGGGAGCCTGCCTCCTTCTTCCTCTGCCCCTCCCCTCTCTGCTCCTGCACTGGCTTGCTCACCGGGATGCTCTCTCTCCTGTGTTCTCACTCTCTCAAATAAATAAAAAAAGTCTTAAAAAAAAAAAAGCTCTCCTAACGTGGTACATTTTAAGTGACAATGATTTTAGATATACAGTGTGTGTGTATATATAGACAATATATATTATATATATATATATATATATTACAGCCAACAAAAGTGTTTGTTGCTTAATTATGTGCAAAGAATTTGAAAGTTAGATAAACTATCACAGCGACATTCCTGCATCTTGTAGAGGTCATTCCTCAACACCTGCTGTTTACAAAAAGCAAAGGGGATTTTTTTGGGTCATTCCTCCAAGCCTGCTGTTTACAAGAGTAAGACCAAAAGTTTTCTTTCAATTCTTAAGAATTTAGGCTTATTTCAGTCTGGAAAGTGAGGATAACAATTCACCTCAATGCTTAACAAATAAGAGTATTTTGGTGGCTAAGTTGGTTAAGTGTCTGACTCTTGGTTTTAGCTCAGGTCATGATCTCAGGGTTGTGGGATCCAGCCCCACATCAGGCTCCAAGCTGGGCGTGGAGCCTGCTTAAGATTCTTTCTATCCCTCTGCCTTCCCCCACTCTCCTGCTCTGATGCTCTCTCCCCCTCTCCAAAACAAAAAACAAAAAACAAACAAGTCTGCTCTAAATGTAAAACATCCTGTCAGGAGTTTGAAAAAGAGGCTCACAAAAGCTCATGTTAAGGCATTTCCATGTTAGCAGTAACTTTCATCCAATAGGTAAATTTCTGTGAAGCTTTTTTTTTTTAAGATTTTATTTATTTATTTGACAGAGAGAGACATCACAAGTAGGCAGAGAGGCAGGCAGAGAGAGGGGGAAGCAGGCTCCCTGCTGAACAGAGAGCCCGATGTGGGGCTCGATCCCAGGACCCTGAGATCATGACCTGAGCTGAAGGCAGAGGCTTTAACCCACCGAGCCACCCAGGTGCCCCAAATTTCTGTGAAGCTTTAAACCAACAGTAGTAAAATACTAATATGAATATTAATATGGTCATCATTCCATAAGACAAAGACTATGTACCTTTTATAATTATTGTTTTATGTAAAAAGTTTGTGTGCTAAAATGTCAGACACAGATCAATTCTTAAGTAGGCTCTATGCCCAACATGGGGCTTGAACCCACGAACCCTGATATCAGGAGCTGTATGTATGCTCAACTGACTGAACCAGCCAGGTGCCTCAGATTCTCAATTTTAGTCAAAAATTTCCTATTACATCAAGCAGATCCTATGTAAATAGAAATCCAGCTTAAAGTATCAAAAGACTGGCGATGGAAAGCCCATCTGGCAGAAGCAGTGTAGTGGGCTCTGCTGGCCCTGTGCATCAGTCTGGCTTTGCCAGTTACTATGTGACTTTGGGCAAGAGACTTCATCTGTTTGGGCCTCAATTTTCTCATCTGTAAAATAGGCACATTACATACCCCTTGATAATGTCATGAAGGTTAAGTAAAATAAGACTGTGCTGAAGCACAGGGTATAGGTGCCTCCCAGATGCTGCTTCTCTCCTTGTTCCAGATGTGTGTTATTATGGGCTGAACTGTGTCCCCACCAAATTCATGGTGATGTCCTAACCCCCAGCACCTCAGAATGTGACTGTGTTTGGAGACAAGGTCTTTAAAGAGGCAACTAAGTGAAAATGTGGTCGTTAGGATTAGGGTGGACCCGAATCCAGTGGTGACTGGTGTCCTTCTAAGATTAGGACAAAACACACAGGGGGCAGACCATGTGAAGACACAGGGAGGAAAGGAGGTCAGGAGGCCTCAGAAGAAACCAACCCTGCCAACAACTTGATCTTGAACTTGAACTTTTAGCCTCCAGAACTGAGAAAATATGTTTCTGTTGCCTTAAACCACCCAGTCTGTAGTTTCTGTCACGGCAGCCTTCTCAAGCCCAACAGACCAGTCATGACTTGGGGGCGTCCCTGGAGTTCCCTAACCGCAGGCTGCCGTCTAAGTCCTACTTTGTGTGCCATGACACAGGAGAAAGTGGAGAAGCACAAAGATAAGATACAGACCTACCACACTTGGTTTCACTCCCGGCCCGTAGTAAAGACTCAGTAAGTGGCAGATGTTATTATCCAATTTATGAAAACCTAAATGTAAGCATCTATAATGAGAATATCACTATATTCTTCAGCATGATTTAACTGGTTGCTCACAACACTTAGAATCCCAGGAACCAACTGCATAAAATAGAGTAGAGGTAGAAAGTTTCAAGAAATAGATGTACGGGTGCCTTGCTGGCTCAGTTGGTAGAGCATGTGACTCTCAACCTCAGGGTCATGAGTTCAAGCCCCCTGTCTGGCATGGTCCTTAAGTACTTAAAAAAAAAAAAAAAGGCAGCAGATGCAATCAAATGAATAAATAACTCATTTTGATGGTGGGAGTGCCAGTCTTTCCAAGGCTAGCCCTCTACTAAGAGCCCTCTACCAAAGATTCATTTTTTTGAAAGTGAGAATGTGCATTTCAGTAACCCAAAGCATAATATTCTATATCCTATGAAGCACACTTTGTATTTCTGCATTTGTTAAAACAATTTAAAAAACTGTACAAGTTTAGTACAAAATAAGTTGTGAAACATTGAGCCGGCAATTTCTCAAACAATAGAAACATTTTTATGTACATGACATTTACTTTGGGTACAGAGGCATTGAACTTTAGAATTTGGGACTTCAGAAGGCAGAATGTGTATCTGGGACACAAGAGAGGCTACATTTATAAAGCTCTCATTTCCTCCTCTCCCTTTGACAGCTGGTCAAACAAACCAGAACTCTTACAGAAGATACTTTTATGGCTGAGACTGGCTCTCAAGTTAGAAACAGGTACGCCTGTGTCATACACAACAGAACCCATTAGCCACACATATGGCTATCAAGAACTCACAATGTGGTTGGTGTGACTGAGGAACTGGTGATGGTTTTTTTTTTTTTTTTTTCCCCAGTATTTTCTTTTAGTCATCTCTTTGCCCAATGTGGGTCTTGAACTCACAATCCTGAGATCAACGGTCACATGCTCTTCTGCCTGAGCTGGCCAGGTGCCCCAGCTTTTAATTTTAATATAAATTTAAACCAGTAATTACTTCAGTTACTGGGAAAAAATTAAGTATGTCTGCAACTGTATGTGAATCTAGGTTTAATTGTAAATTGTATGAGCTCTAAATACAGATCATGTATGTCCAAAGAACATTAGCATCCAAATTGTGCACTAAGTGGAAAATATATGAAAAAATATAAAATATCTTATTAATATATTTTTATATTGATTACATGTTGAAATGATATTTGGCACATGTTGGATTAAATCATTTTATTCAAATCAATTTCACCTTGTTTTTAATGCGGCTACTAGAAAATTTAAAATTACATGTGGCCCATATTCTATTTCTCCTAGTGCCGAGGTAGACTGTCACAAAGCTAGTTAAGCTTGACTTATGTGACCATATTTCCTGAATAATTCTCCAGCTCTCCAGACTGAGTAGTTAAAAATTCATTTACGTTAATACCGTGTATCTCCAGCAGAAACCGGGGGCCAGTAAGCTTTGAAAAGCTCGCTAAAAACTTTGCATTTTAAGAATAAGGTTAAAGTAGATAGTTTAAATGACTAAGAACTTGAAATAGCATTTAGGTCATAACTGTATTTGTAAAAATTTTATCTTGGCTCCACTCAGGGGTGATTTAAACATCACTTTGGCTGATACATGTTAAGATACACATTTTAGAAATCTCGTGAATTATATACAATCAAATCTAATTTGGCAAATATGTGGGAAAAAAATGCTTTCATCTTCCCTCAAACCTGAAGAAATATATTACCTTAATCTCTAAAAAAACCTTCTTGATTCAGGTAGAAATCAAAGATACCTAAAGCAAGAAAGTAATCTCAAGATCCTATTCATTTTAGGATAGATTAGCCCTACTCTCCACCAGCATTATGTTAACTTAGATGTACTAGTGCCCATCCTCTTTTCTCCAAAATCTTCTATCAGTCCACTTGAGAGAAAGCAATTGAAGTATTCAAAAAGTACACTGGACTTGAAAACCTAACCCACACATAATTTCAACTTTTGACAATTTAATTTAAAATCATACCACAGTTATAGACAGGTTATTAAGGCTCTGAGGTTCAGATCATTTTTAAGATTAGGTGATTATATTTACTTTTTAAAATGAGATGTCCATTTTGTGAGATTTAACCTACTTGGCAATAAAAATAGATTTTAAGGTCCCATCTCCAGAAAGTTATCAGACACAATGCACAGATCACTTTCAGGATCAATTAGAATTCAGTAGAGTATATTTGACACTTAAATTACATTGAATAAAATCTTATATTCCAGGATAATGGAGTCTTAACTTTATCAAACAAGTATCACTGCTGACAAAAATTCAGAATTTATGGGCTGAATGTCTTGATCCAGTTTCATTAGACTTTTAAATTAAATTTTCAATAACCTGCTTTTAAAAAATATGTAAATCCAAAAAAATATATAAATCCATGTTTCTCAGAAAAGCGGAGTTAAAATTTTTAAAATAATCCTGTACTTTTTTGACTTTATTATATTCATTTTGAGTTACAACAGACTTTCAGTTTCTATGTCTTTGAATCTCCCTTAAATATGACACAAAGAACCCACTGTACCACACAGAGGTTAAATGTTGACAGTGACTCTGTCTTAGGGAATTAGAAGATAGTAGAAAGACAGATTCTCCAGCGTTGTCATCTGTCGCATTCAGCCCTGACTTACCTTAGAGAAGCAACTGTGTTGCCTACGAGAAATAAAGAAGTGGAACAAACCATTCTACCGCATTCAACCAGTACGGGGCTTCCTTTGTTCTAGAAAAGCTAACTGGAAAGGTCAGCAAGACCATATAACCTGTGGCCGTGGACATTCAAGACTTCGAGTCTAATTCAGTGCCCCCAAATCAAAATTACCCACGACTTTCAGAGATGTCGAGGAAAATGAAGACTGTTCATCAACATCGAAGGCTAAATCCAGACCAGGACAGCACCCAAGACACGAAATGCACATCGTGGGGCCTGAGCGGAAAGCGGGAGGACTGTCAGCGAGCGGTCTCAGGACCCGAAGGCTGCGTTCGGAGCGGTTCAGAAAGCCTGCCGTCCTCCGACCGAGGTCCACCGACAGAAGGCGCGTCCAGGTCAGCTCAGCTCCCGTCCGGGCTCAGCGGGGAGGGCGGGGGGCACGTGGGCGGTGGGCGGGGCCGGCGTCAGCGGCAGGTGTGGTGTGGGGTCCGACGCACCTGCCAAGGGCAGCTCCGCAGTCTGCCCCCGCTGGGCGTGCAGATGCTCCAAGGTTTCCTTGGAGAGCGTGATTACGTGCACCGGCTCGGTCTGCGCGGGCTCCAGCGGGCTCTCGATCACGCTGAGGCCCTGCATGTGCTCCGTGGGCTCCTGCGGGGCGGAGAGAAGGAAGTTCTGCAGCGGCTGCGGTGGCTGCGTGAGCAGGGCCAGGTCGGCAGCCTGCTCGGCCGCCAAGTTCGGAGAGCCCTCGGCAGCGACGATGCTGATTCCCTGGCTGGGGCCCGACATGAAGTTGATGTTGTGTACAGAATTGGTGACGAGAAGCTGGATTTCCTGCTCTCCAGAGGCTGCGAGCTGATACGGCTGCAGCTGGAGAATATTCCTGACCTCCTCAGTGTTAGGACCGCCGGGGGCATCTGACGCGGGCTTCTCTTTGCTGTGGATTTTCAAGTGAGCCTTCAGGTTGTCCAAGCGTGCGAACTGCAGGTTACACTCCGGGCAGGAGAAAGGCTTTTTGCCCGTGTGCAGAATGCAGTGTCTCCTCTTGGCACTGGAGTCCGAGAAGGACTTGCCACATATGCCACAGGAGTAGGGCTTCTCTCCTCTACAAAAAATACACATTGGACTTTAAGAACAGCTCTGTTTATTACTTCCTGAGGGAGAAGAAGTCAAGAGTAGAGGAAAAGTAACTCAACTGGGAGTCATAAGTCATGTGTTCTACTAACTCAAGGAGTCAGAGCAAGTCACCACTTTTCAGGGCTTTCCATTTCTAACCCTAAAGGGAAAAGGCGGGGATGCTGAGAAAGGTTGGTGGATGGGGCTCGGCTACATGTGATAACATTTTATGATTCTATAGTCTGTATTTTAGATAAGAAAGCAAATATTTATATATTAAACATAAAGTTCCTTTTTGTTTTGTTTTCATCTTCATGGCCAACTTTTAGATTCTTGTGGCCAAATTTAAGTACATGGGATTGACTTCAATATTGAAAACTTGAGTAGGGGGCCTGGGTGGCTCAGTCAGTTAAGCTTCCCACTCTCAATTCCCACTGAGGTCATGATCTCAGGGTTGTGAGATCAAGCCCTGTATTGGGGCTCCTCGCTGAGTGTGAAGCCTGCTTTAGATTCTCTCTCCCTCTGCCCCTCTCCTCCCCCTACCCCCAGCTCCTTCCTCCCTCTCTTAAAAAAAAAAAAAAAAAATCCAAGTTGAGTAACCCTTAATTATATGTCTTAGAAGAACTACTGATTCAAATCTGGAAGTTGTGTGAACAAAAATATTTATTCAGAAAACATTAATCGTTTTTTTCCCTCCTGCTGCCCACCCCCTGAATATTTATTTTTAACTGAAGATTTAAGCTTTGGATCAGCCCCTAGCACAAAATAAAAATTCAAGAAATGAAATCAGTAATGCAAACTTTTGCTGGCCAGAACCAGCTTTCCTGATTTCTGCCCAAGTGACAAATTGCTTTATTGAAAAGATAAAATATAGTAAACTACACAGAAAGTTCTACCCATGTAATAATTTGGGGAAAAAGATTATATAAGTAACATATGCCATCCAACTGAACACCAGGGTTCACTGAGGATTCCCATATAAGAAAAATATCTGTAAAACTTTACCTATGGATTCTGATGTGGGTCTGAAGAGAACTCTTTGCTGTGAAAGATTTGCCACAGATTTCACAAGTAAATGGCTTCTCACCTAAAAAAGGGACAGCGTTTAGAAATATACATCCAACACAGTGCAAAAAGCAATAATCACCCATTTTCACAATATTAAGAGGAAAAAAAAAGGCACTACCACTTGATTCCTTGATAAGCATGAATGAATGAAACCCTTACCAGGCACCTACTGTGTACCTAAGTACTGGGTGCTAAGTGCTAAAAGGATACAGCGAAAGTGTAAGATAGGGTTCCTTCCCTTAAAACCAGAGACAAGGAGGAACATGATTATACACGGGACACGAGAGAACACACTGCATTTACTCCCTTACAGTCCACCCTGAGATAGCTCACAACCCTCATACTGGACCTTCCCGGGGATACCCGCGCACCGGGGTGACTTGCACATCATTCACATTTATGTCTGCCTTGCAACGTACCCAGAGTCTGACCACTTCTCACCACCTTCACTACCACCCCCATCTCTCTGCAGCAGCCGAACGGGTCTGCCCACTTCTGTCCCAGCTTCCCTGCTGCCCACAGCAAATGCGGCAACCACAGGGAGCCTGCAAGCAGTCCGATCATTTCACACTTCTGCTGCAAACACTCCAAGGTCCCCCTTTCCCATCCGGAGATAAAAACCAAAGCCCTAGGCCTACAAGGCATCACGTATCTTGTCTGCCCAGCCCCGGTCCTTGCCCTAAGCTTTTCTAACCTCACCAGCCACTCTCCCTTTGCTCACTGCTCAGCCTCCCAGGCCCGATGGAGAGTCACCAGACGCCCCACCCCGAGCAAGCCCCATGCGGGGCTCCTGCACCCAGCACCGCTCCCCCAGCACATGTCTCCTAGGGGATTCCCAGTATGGTTCACCCTCTGTACTGACTTCAAGTCTCTGCTCAAATGTCACTTTTCCAGCATGGAGGCCTCACCACCACCGAAAGCACTGTCCTCACCTCCCGCCTCCACGAGGAATTCATAAAGCTTCAATAACTGTTTCTTTGGCATTAGACCGTACGCCGGGCAAACACCCGACAGACTGTCCCGTCCTCCGGGAACCAAAGTAAGTGGTCCTCATGCAGGCAAGGGAACTATGCATTTAAAGAAAAGAACGAACAAAATCCCACTTAATCAGGTAAGAGCCGCGGGTGGGTGCAGTTGGAAGCGGAGCTTCCCTTTCACAGCCTCTGCTGGAAAACTGATGCGAGACAGCTCTCCAAGCTCTGTCCGGGCACGGCACGCCGGTGCCAGCTTGGGCAAGTCGGCATCTCCGCATCAGCTACTCTTACCACTCGGAAGGTGAAAGCCAGGCCACCGCCGTTCTCCTCCCTAGGCTTCCCAAACCAGAGCTGGGGCCCACGCTGACACCGGGGTATGTGCTCCCTTCTCCAGATGCAAAGACTGAGGACCTGCTCGTCGTGTCAAGGTCCGTTTCGGAAACATACTAACGGTGTTCAGCCTACCAGTCGGTGCCATCTGGGTTGACAACATCTCAGAAGTCTTTCTGTCTGCAAGTGTTTAAAATCATGGAAATTCTTTCCAGGAACATACAGGCCCTCAGGATCTACCTGGACCGGGCCACTCGGGACCACTTCCACGGCCACCGTACTGTGCAAGCCCCAGATTACTGCAACAGCCTTCAAACAGGTCTCTCAGCCCGCTGGCTCGCCCCACCCCACACGGAAGCTGGGATGATCCTATACAAATTCTAAGTCATATCACCTCGCTGGGAACAAAATCCAGTCTTCACTGTGGCCTCCAGTGTTTGGAAGCCTGAGGGCACACCAGAATCACCAAGGACATTTTACACCTAGCAGTTCCAAGGCCCTATCCAAGGTTAATTCACTCAGAATCTCTGGGGTTGGGACCAGGCTTTCTTTAAAAGTTTCTCAGGGGACTGAGGTCTGAGCCTCAGACGCTTGACCAAGAAGCCCTGTTACACAGGCTCCAGTTGGCGCGGCTGTGCCCCTACCCGAAGCCTTCTGACGCCCACCGGCCTGGCTCAGGCTCAGACACGACTGCCTTCTGGCAGTTCTCGGATAAGCTGGAAACTCTTGTGTCTCCAGGCTTTGCACCTGCTGTTCCCTCTGCGTGGGATGCTCTTCCCCTGTGCAGCCGCAATGGCTGTCTCCCTCCCCAGAGCATTCAGATCTCTATCCAAGGTGTCCCCTCATCAGTGAGGCCTTCTCAGACACGTCCCCACGGAGAAGGGCAGCGCCGCTTCCCACATCCTAACCCCCTTCCCATGCGTTTAGTTCTCCATGGCCCCGGGCCCCCCTAACATGCTAAGTAGTCATTGTCCTTTGTCTTCCCTGGCCTGCAGTGGGGGGCTCCGGCCACCTCACCACCGCTACAGCCTCAGCACCCAGACACACCAGTGCCTGGGACCCAGGAGCTGTTCTGTGGGTGAATTAAATGTCACAGAACCTATTAATGTTAACGTCCGCAGAAAGATTGTAGAGAGATCCCTTTTCATAGAACTCCTATCCTATGAGCCACTTATTTTAAGAAAACAAATTACATTTAAGGAGAAGAACTTGTGTTTATAAAAAAATGTCCAAAGCAGTATAAGTTAATCTGATATATAATTTTAGGAAACAATTTTAAGTGAATCATTAAAGAACCAAACTGTAAGAGGAAGCTTTTCTTAGAAAATCTAACAGGTTCATTTGTAAGACGTGCTCCTTACCAAAAGGTCTAAAAGACCTGCACTTTTCCTTTCCTGTTTTTTTTTTTTTTAATTTTATTTATTTATTTGACACAGAGAGAGAGAGACACAGCAAGAGAAAGAACACAAGCAGGGGGAGAGGGAGAAGCAGACTCCTGCTGAGCAGGGAGCCCAACATGGGGCTCAATTCCAGAATCCTGGGATCAGGGCCTAAGCCAAAGCCAGACACTTAACTACTGAGCCACCCAGGCACCCCTCTCTGCTGTTCTTAAATAAAAGAATTTGACCTGCCTCCTCTTTATCCCTGAAGCTGATTTTTCTAGAGGTGGCGATGCTTAAGTTTTAAGTATGGGTTTTGGGGAACAAGTGGGAAAACCCTTGGTGCCTATGCTACCTTTGTGTTTGTTTTGTTTTACTTTCTTTTCTTAAAAAAATTATCTCAGTAATCTTCAGTGCTGAAATACACTCTCAATGTACTTCACTGAGAACCAGAGAACAGAACCAGACTCAGACTTGAACTATTTTGTGGTATTAAGCGGATTTTCTTTTCTTTTTTTAAGTGTGCTCCACAGCCAGCGTGGGGCCCAAAGTGGGACTTGAACTCACGACCCCAAGATCAAGACCTGAGCTGAGATTAAGAGTCAGACGCTCAACCGATTGAGCCACCCTGGCGCCCCTCAAATGAATTTTCATACAGGAATAGTGCTCAGTAAGCCATCTCTGCGTTGCTAAGAAATAGGGTCAGGATCTCCCCACAGAATGGTGTTGACAGCCTTCTGCCTTGGGCTTTTAAATGGTCATCTAAAATTCCCACCCAATTTGTGATAAATGGAGCCTGAGGAGGGGACTCCTTCTCATCCCTCTGCAAACGTGACATATACCAGAAAGGAAGGCCGAGATGGGAGTTTTATTACCTGTGTGTGTTCGTAGGTGTTTCTTTAGCTGAGACACGTCCATGAACTTGCGATGGCAGTGGTTGCATTCCGGTAATGAGTGGCCTTGTCGCAACAATAAAAAAAGTGTCAGTGCATGTATGCGCTCTCTCCCTGCATTTCTTCAGTGATTTGTGTTAAAGCACTGCCCTGAAAAATAATCACTTTAAATATGGCACCTTAATTAAAACAACAACATTTTTTTTTATTAATTTGGGGACAGGTAATATTTTCCTATGCATTGCAACTTACTGCTTCCCCAGGAGAGCTGGGCCCCTTCCAATCTCGCTAAAAGTAATTTTCTTTTCCCCCTGAAGCATGGGTGTGACTGTGGCCAACTGACTCCAGTGTTACCCCCAACCCCTCATTTATTTCTTATCAGTTGGCAGGGGAGAAGAAGCTAAGTGGGGGAGAGCCTGCACTGACAGCTATGAGGTGGGGATATTTCTGTCCAACCACCACTAGTAACCCATCAACTGGTGCCCTCTTAGTCAACTGGCACTTTTTTTTCAAAGTTTATTTTATTTTATTTTATTTATTTGACAGAGAGAGAGAGAGAGAGATCACAAGTAGGCAGAGAGGCAGGCGGGTGGGGGTGGGGGGAAGCAGACTCCCTGCTGAGCAGAGAGCCCGATGCAGGGCTCCATCCCAGGACCCTGAGATCACGACCTGAGCCGAAGGCAGAGGCTTAACCCACTGCGCCACCCAGGTGCCCCTCAACTGGCACTTTTGAAAGGTATCAATCCTGTAGGGTTTCTGTGTATGGCACCAAACTGTAGTATAAAATTAAATATATATTACAAGGTAATAGACAATTACACAAGGACCTCTAATTCACATTGCTTTTTAAGATTCTTTCCCTAAATACTAATTATCTTCCACAGTAGGACCCTACTATTTCAGAAGTAATTTGTATTTATGTTTCAACCCCACCAAATTTTTCCCTCCCTTTATTATACCTGTATGAACTCGGTAATGGCTCTTTAGTTGCCTTTTCTGGCTGAAATATTTTCCACACTGATCACAGGTGAAAGACTTCTGTCCTGCCAAAGAAAAAACAAGACACTAAAACCCGCAAAAACTATAAAGAACAATAACACGGTGGGCCCAGGTCCCCATTTTCCATGAATGATACAAGTAACTTGCCTACGTACCCAAATGCCCTCAGAGTCAAAGCACAGTACCATAAATGTGCAAAGGTATGTGAGGCAGTAGGGAGTGGTGGGGACTGGGGCAGAATTGGAGAATTCAAGTTTCCCCCAAAGTCACCCAAGTAAAAAATTTCTAAGCTCTGGGAGTTAACCAAAACATGTACGTTGAGCTCCCAGCAGCCGTTTTATAAGCTCTAGGTTAAGCCAGAACACTGTGCACAACTCTAAACTATGGCCCAGCAGAGGCAGACACCACATGGGAGATGTCGCCAGGCAGAGAAAAGACCACCATGACCACGGGAACGCCCAGCCCAGGACCCCAGCGGCAGGTGGCCCTCCGGTGCGAGCCCAGCTACCTGAATGCAGGCTCATGTGCTCCAGCAGCGAGTGCTTGGTGGTGAGAGCCTTGCTGCACACGGTGCAGGTGTAGGGCCGCTCGCCTGTGTGCATCCGGGTGTGGACCTGCAGGGAGTGCTTCTGGGCAAAGCCTTTTCCGCACTCGTTACACTTGAAAGGTCGCTCCCCTGGAATGAGAGCCCCAGAAGCGCGGTGTGAGCAAGAACATGCACATCTTGGTTTCCTCCTAAATTAAAACAATAGAGGGATTTCTCTTCACTGACACATCTCCCAAAGGCCCAGAACGGGAGAGAAAACCTCAGCAATAAAGTCTGGCAAGCTGGAACAGATGAGTCTGAGGCCAGCGGTGAGGAGCACTGAGATACAACCCAAGCAAGAGCCTCCACAATGCCCAGGAATTGGTGGCACTTGTCATCTCTGAGAAAGGGGCTAAGAAGGGGGACATATGACAGTCTGTGCCAAAGGCACTGAGACCCCCCCGAGGCCCAAGGACCCAGAATGCCAGCCCGCTCTCCAATAAAGGATATGGGCTGTTCTCTGAAGAGGATAAAAGCCTCTGGACTGAGGGTCTCCAGGTACAGTGGAGTGGGACTGCCCCAGGGACAGCAAGTCCAAGTTTACATTTGGGGTGATGAGACTCTGCCCAGCCTCCCCTGTTCCTGCTCTAGACACTGGCAGCCAGGCCCAGAGCCTCAGGTGGAAGGGCAGAACATCTTCGGGAACGTGGTGGGCCAGGGTAAGAGGGCTGCAGCTGTGATGCCAGGTGTGGGGGATGGGGTGGGGTCCAGCCACGCCACCTCCAGTGACGTCGCCAGCCACAAGCCCGCTCCACACCCACGTGGTGGCCAGCGGCTTGCAGTCAACAATTCCAACATAGATTAAATGTGATTTTTCAAAACATCACCATTCAAGGAAGGCCTTCTAGTAGCTGAAACAGATACCAAATCACCTAAGAAAAAAAGGTAACTTGCGGAGAACCGAGGCTGCCCAAGGGAAAGAAAACGTTAGGGACTGACAAACAAGCAACTGCTGTCATTAACGTGCTCACAGAGGGAAGATACTACACTGGGAACAAAAAAAAAAAAAAAAAAAAAGAATTTATAGAGAATAAAAAAAGGCTCCTAGAAGTAAAACAGGGTAGAAACAAAACTCTCAAGAGTTGAAAGATAAAGGATAAAGATAAAGATAAATTAAGATAAAGATAAATTCCCCAGACTGTGGAGCTGAAAGTGATGGGAAGTGAGAGGTAAGTACTTTAGAGGGTGGGTCCAGAGGTTCAACATCCAAATTCCAGGGAATTTTAGAAAGAGAAAGCACAGAAAACTGACGGGAGATATTATCCGTGAAACAGTCCCAGAAGATTTTTCTAGAACTGAAAGATGGGAGTTTCCAAACTGTATGGATCTACTGGTAGCCACTGCAATGGGTCGAACACAGACCCAGGCAAGAGTGAGTCACTGCAAAATGTGAGAAGACTGGGGACAAGAGGGAAGATCCAAGTGCTGTTTCCCTTAACAAATATTACAGAACTATTCAACTCTCTACACTATCCTCTATTACAGTTCAATAAATATTTCCCAAGTGTCTACTTTGTTTAAAGAGCCAGAATTCAGGGTTCTCAACCCATTTTTCAAAAACACCAAGGCCCCAATCAAACCAGGAGCTCTGGGGGCTGGCGCTCAGTCACGGGCAGTTTGAGACGCTCCCTAGGTGATTCTACTGTGTGGTCAGGTTGAGAACCACACGGCTAGCTCTGCTGGGTGAGAGGAGACTTAACTAGCTCTAGTCCCTAGACTGAAGTTTACAATTAGGTTGAGGGGTATTTAGCTGGTTAACTACAACCTGACCCAAAGCAGATGGAGTTAAGTAAGGGAGAGTTCAAAAAGAGAAAGGGATTTCTGCCTAGGACTGCACTGTCCAACATGGTGCCAGTTAATTAAAATAAAAAACTCAGTTCCTCAGTCACGTTCACCACACGTCAAGTGCTAAAAATCACACATGGCTAGTGACCACCATATTGGATGGTGCAGACAGAACATTTCCATCCTCACAAATGGATCTACTGGCCAGTGCTGGGCCAGAAGGACCAAAGAGAAGACATTTACAGCTAGATGGCGGAATGAGAAAGCTGTCCCCACAGACCTGGGCAAAAGCATAGCTATAGCAGTCAAGATGAAGAATGTTTACAAGTCAGAAAGCCAAGTAAATCTGGCTAGAGTGTGACATCCGGGTATTAAAGCCTTGAACCAATGACGCCAAGTAAAAACAGGGTTCTGCCATCAGGCTACCTGGGTTCAAGTCCCAGCTCTGTCACTAAAGAGCTGACCTGGGCAAATTATTTCTGGGACTTGGTCTCTTCGTCTGTCCAATGGGGATAACATTCCCTATTTCATAGGCCTGTTGTGAGAACTAGCTGCAGTACCATATACATAAAGATCTTATTATAAGGCCCATCACCCGGAAGTTGCACAATCAACGAATGCTGTCACCATCATCCCTCCAAAACGCGCTCCACTAAGCTGCGAAAGGACAATTACCCGTGTGGCTCCTCTGGTGGACTGCCAAAAAGTGATTGTACTTAAACACTTTGCCACAGTCCTTACAACAGGCCTCAGGGCCTCCCGGGCGCCTTCTCCTTCCACAGACCCTTTTGGCTGAACTCTGCTCCTCTTCATCCCCGCCAAGTTTGTAATCTTTAAGCTTGACGGACCTCTGAATCCTCCGCTTGCTGTACCGACTCTTGCTGTCCTGCCCATCCTGGGTCTTGGGATCACAGTTCTCGTCTTTTTCAGCAGGCATTTCCTCCCCTCTGCCCGGCTCACAGGCAGGCTCGGGCTCTTCCATAGCTTTCGCTGGAATCTGTTCATTCAGTGTGCCACCGTCTGCCTCCTTCACCACAAAGTTGTGTCTATTTTGAACTGAATTGTTTACTCTCAGCTGTATTTCTTCCTCCGCAGCCAGTTGTGACTTCCCCTCCTGCCCACTGTTGACTTTTCTCGGTCTCCCCCGCTTCCGTTTCGGAGGCCCATTTCTCTTATTAGAAATCACCACCACCGGAGCGCCAACGGTGTTCAGAGGCGTTGGCTTTGGGGAGCTGTGATTATTCTGAAAATCTGTGTAAGCCTTTACCAGGTCATAGACCTTTAAGAACTGAGCAGTGGCCAGAATCTGTTCTGTGATTTTCTCGCTGGCCTGGAGACAACCCGTGTAGATGAACTCCAGCAGGATACCAAATGTGTCGGCAACCATGCCTTCCAGCATGTAAATGGACTGGCCAATCTCCCCCTCTTCAGCAAACATCATTGAGAAGTATTCACTACTGGCAGCGAGTAAGGCTTTGTGAGCCCGGAAATGCACATTCTCCACAATTAACGTGATGTCACAGAGAAAGCCTTTCTTCCGCTGATCCTCAAAACTGGCCAGAACAGTGTCGCTGTGAGTGTCTGAGTGTACAACGAGCTGCCCAGAAGGCTCTGATGACGTTTCTGCCATTTTCTTTAGAGGCCAAGAAGCGTGAAGCCTGAAATAAGAAAATAATGATTAAAAAGGAGGAATCATCATCTACACAGATTAAACCTGGCCCAAGCGAACCTACTGTTCACTTCACACGGTTAAATGAATTTGACCATTTACCACTTTCAGAAGTGGACTTAAAAACTTAGACCGTGACTCTCATCCCTGTCATACCGTTACCTAGCTAGGAGAATTTCCAACAACCACGCTACTTCTCGGGGGTCTGTTTTCTCCTCTGTAAAATTAAGGAATGGGAATCAACCATCTTGAAAGTCCTTTCCCAGCACTAACTTTCCACAGTTGCACAGATTAGAGTGGGAACTGCAATGTCTCGATTTCACGCATTTTTAACCATTTTGCCTGTGAAAACATAGAAAAGAGGCAAAGAAAATGTACACAAATCTGGAGATTGCTGCAATTGAGTAATAACCGAAGGCGCATCGGGCCTCCCTCGGGAAGGGGGTGGCACGATCGCCCAGACTGGCCGCCAGGCAGCGCCCGAGCCCGAGGGAGGCGATTCTCCCGAGCCCCGGGCCCGCGGAGCTGCGCCCCCAACACGGCCCGGGCCCCCTCGGGCGGGACAGGGGAGCGCAGGGCTGGGGAGCGCCCGACACGGCCGCGATCCCGCGCCCACGGTTGGCGGGTCCGGGACAGACCTACCTCTCGGGGCGCCCGGCCCACCCTGCAGCCTGGCGGGCGCACTCCCGCCGGGGCCGCCCTGGCGCCCCGCTCCGCAGAACCGGCCGCCGGGGTTCCTGCGCCCCCCCGGACTGGGGCCCCCGCGACGCCGCCGCCAACCCGGAAGCGCCGGCGCCGGGAGCCTGCGCGCGGACGCCGGACCACGTGGCCGCGGAGGCGCCGGGGCGGGGCCGCTCTGGCGACTGCGGAGAACCGGGGGCGGCGGATGGGGCGTGGCGTTGTCACTGCGACGGTGTAAGTTTTCTGTCGTGTTAGACAGAATGTCTCTCATCGGCACCTTAATGAGCTTTGTCTTTTCCCAGACGCGGAAGCTCACGTTGAGGTCTCGAGCGTGTGACAAATGAATGAAATCGCCTTTGCATTCCTTACGGTCATCACCACTGTCTTCGTCTAGTGCTAATATAATAATAATTATTATTTGCCTCCTAATTATTTTGCACATCTGTCTTCTCCTTTTCCTTCCCACTTCCTATGCCTAATCCAAGGGAGTGAAAAGAGGCGATCTAGTCAGACGGAACTGGGTACTCAGTAATCTTGGGCACAGCCCTCATCCTCTCAACCTGGCAACCGTACCTGTAAAATGGAGATGTTAACACCAGTGTCAGCTGGATTGCGTAGCTGTGGGGTAAACAGTATTAGGTGGGTAATGGATTTAGTGTTTGGTTGAGTTCATATCTACTAGGATTAGAATTAGCGTTATGGTTTTTCAGGCTTTCATTGTCTTTCTGACCAGTCTTCGTTGCAGTCCTGTTCTCTCCAATGCACAGGAGTAGGGAGATCTCTCCAAGTACAGATCACATCCAGAGACTGGAGTCACTCTCCTGATTAAAATCCAGCGTGACTCCCATGTACCCTCCTGATGAAGGCCAAGCTTCTTGATATGGCCTACCAGCCCCCTCCTACTTCTCTCTCCAACTATTTCAGCATTTTCATTCTCTCGGTTTATGATTCACCAGTACCTAATTGCTTACACAGATCTTCCTCCATTTACAATGAGGGTGTGCGGTGATAGACCCATCGTAATTTGAAAATATCATAAGTTAAAAATATTGTAAGTCATTTAATACACCTAACCAACTGAACATCATAGCTTACCTTAAACATACTCAGAGCACAGACATTGGCCTGCAGCTGAGCCAAACCATATATTTGGCCTTCTAACAGGAAGCCTATTTTGTAGTAAATGTTCATTATTCACTCCTGTAATTTATTGAATACTACACTGAAAGTGAAAACCAATGGCTGTCTGGGTACAGAGTGGTTGTGTATGTGTAAGTCGTTTACCCTCACTGTGATTAAGTGACTGACTGGGAGCTGCAGCTCGCCGCCAGTGACCAGCACCACTAGCCTGGCAAATGATCAAAATTCAAAATCTGAAGTACAGTTTCTACTGAATATGTATTACTTTCCACATCATTGTAAAATAAAAAAAATTCCAAGTCACACTGTCATCAGTCAGGGACCATCTGTAATTTATTCCTCCCAATATACTCTTCCAGATCTCCAGCATGCCACATATTAACCTTCAAGATTTATTTATTTATTTATTTTAAGGATTTTTATTTATTTGAGAGGGAGAGAGAGAGAGAGAGAGCCAGAGAGAGCAGGAGCAGAGGAGGAGGAGCAGAGGCACAAGCAGACTCCCCACTAAGCAGGGAGCCTAATGTGGGACTCTATCCCAGGATCCGGGGATCATGACCTGAGCCAAAGGCAGACGCTTAACTGACTGAGCCACCCAGGCGCCCCAGCCTCCAAGATTTTGAAACTGAAGATGTGATTTTCCAGCCTGGTTCTTTTAAAATTTCACTAGTTTGTATTAAATTAGCCCCTTTCCTGAAGTTTTCCCTTTGTCTTGAATTGCCTCTAAATCCCAGGGTTTATGGGGATCCAAGCAGGATCCAAGTGTGCCCTGCCTGACTTCTACATCAGTAGAAAAGTGAGTGAGGGGTCAGCTACCCCATTATTTCTCACTGCCACAAAACTGCAGGAAAAACATTGGTCCAATGCAGGTCCTCAATCCAGCCAAAGATCAGAGCCCAGTTAAACCGGGCACTCCCACTCTCTGTTTCAGTCCCTGCTCACTACAGCCCAAGCTCCGTGATAGGAGGTGGGTCTGGGGGATCTCCCAGAGTCTGCCCCTCACTGCTGAGATCAGTCCTTTCTTCAAGGCAGATTTGTTTAAGATCCATATTGACTTTTCTTGACATATTTGTTTTTGTTCTCTTTGGTTATAGCCGGCTGTTTTACCTCCCGCTGATCTTCATAACTTTACATCCTGCAGAACAGGTTTTGGGGTGCCAATTATTCATGCAACAAATATTTATTCGGTACCTACTAAGTACCAGGCTCTGTGTCAGGTGCTGGGGATGCAGCAACTAACAAGGCCCTTGCCCTCGTGAGCCTTGAACTCTACAAAGAAGAGAAAGGACAAAAACACAGGTGAATAGATCATGTAATTTCAGAAAGTGTTAAGCTTTATAATGATGATAAAGATTGACAGGGCAAGTAGAGGGAGTAGGGTGACATTGAGGTGAGATCTCCATGATATGGAGCCAGCTTTGTGGAGGTCTGGGATAAGAATGTTCCAGGTAAGGGAAAAGCAAGTATAAAGGCTCTGAGACTGGAAGTGAGCTTGCTGATTCTGAGCGACAGAAAGGCCTGTGGCTGGGAGCACAAAGAGGGGGGAGGAGATCAGAAGTAACTTTGCCAGATTTTGCAAATAAAAACATGGGACACGCAGCAAAACTTGAACTTCAGATAAATAATGAATAATACAGCATGGGCATTCTTATACTACAATAATGTATGTTATATGATCATCTAAAATTCAGATTTAATTGAGCATTCTGTTTTATCTGACAATCTTCATTGGAAAAGATGTCTGATTCTGAAAATACGGGAAATTATGAAAGCCTTTTATGACAATTATGAAGAACAATTCCACTACGGGATAGCTAGAAATGACAGCAGAAAATGCGTAACAGAACTTAAAAAAGGAAAGTAAAGGGCTGAAAAATGGAATTGAAATCAGAGTAGTAAACTAGCTTTGGAGCCATGGAAATCCTTAGTCATGGTGTTTAGTGAAACCAGAAGCTAGAGCTTAGGTTTTAATGGGTAAACTGGGACCAGAAGACAACGCCTTTGATGTGTATGCGGTAGGGAGTCCGAACAGAGACCCTTCTGCAGAAACCAGACCCCTCAGAAGGGCTACAATCTCCATGAAAGGGTGCTAGGGAAAAAAAACAAATCTGCTTCCTGGCAAAGGGAGATGGCAAGAGAACATATCTTTCTTGGTCTTGGCTCGAGGTGAGAAGGACAAGTCTCCTCCAAAAATTTGTAACCATTCAGAATTTTAAAAAGAACCACTACTTGGAAAGTCCTTCCAGAAGTTAAAATGGAATCAATGAAATTTAAAAATCAATGGATAATAGTTCAATAACGTTTATACATAACCACACACAAAACTCCATGGACAGATTAAACAGATGAAGTTGATCTACGCAAAAGGTAAATCTAAAAATATTACCCAGAAAACCAGTCTGAAAAAAAGGAGATGGGAAGTATGTAAGGGAGGTCAAGGGACACGGAGAAGAGAATAAGAATGATTTGTCATATAATCTAATTGGGATTCCAGATAGAAAGATTAGTGAGAATGAGAGAGAAACAATATTTAAAGACGCTGATGAGAATTTTCCCAAATTGGTGCAAAACACAAGTCTCCAGATTTGGGAAACATAACAGATTCCAAGAAGGCTAAACAAACAAAAATTCACAACTAGATACCTTGTAGTCAAAGTGCAGAACATCAAAGATAAAGAGATCTTAAAAGGATGTAGAAAGAAAATACTAATTACCTATCAAAGAAACCCAGTTATCTGACAGCTGAGTTTTCGACAGCAACAGTGGAAGCAGGAAGTCTTGAGTGGAGTGATAACCTCCAGCATCATTGTGAGGACATAAGTTTTCAGCTCTTTGGGGTAAATATCAAGGAATGCTGTTGCTGGCTCATATGGTACGTTTAGCTGTTGAGTTTTGTAATCAGCTGCCAAGCTGTCTCCCAAAGCAACTGTAGTATTTTGCATTCCTACCAGCGATGAACAGAATTCTCATGATTCCACACCCTTACCAGCATCTGGTTTGTCAGTGTTCTGGATCTTGGCCGTTCTAACAGGTGTGTAATGGTATCTCATTGTTTTAATTTGCATTTCCCTAAGGAAATGTGGAGTACCTTTTCATGTGCATATTTCCATCTGCATATCTTCTCGGTGTATTGTCTATTCAGGTCTGTTACTCATTTTTAGACTGGGTTACTCGTTTTCTCATTATTGAGTTTGAAGAGTCCTTTGTATATTTTGAATAACAGTTTTTAATCAGATATATATTTTTGCAAGTATTTTCTCCCAGTCTGAGGTTTATCCTCTTATTATTTTGACTGGGTCTTGTCAGAGCAGAAGTTTTTCATTTTAATGAAGTCCTGTTTATCAATCATTTCTTTCATGGATCATGCCTTTGGTGTTGTATCTAAAAAGTCATTGCCTTACTCAAGGTCATCTAGGTTCTCCTGTGTCTCCTGTGTTATCTTCTAGGGATTTTATAGTTTTGCATTTTACATTTTGATCTGTGATTCATTTTAGGGTGATTTTATGAAGGGTGTAAAAATCTGTGTCTAGATTCATTTTTTTCCATGTGGATGTCCAGCACCATTTGTTGGAAAGACCATCTTTGGTCGTTTGTCAGAGATCAGTTGGGTATATATAATTATGTGGGTTCTCTTTTCTGTTCCACTGATCTACTTTTCAATTCTTTTGCCAAAATGACACTGTCTTGATTATTGAAGCCCTATAATAAATCTTGAAGTTGAGTAGTGTCAGTCCTCTGACTCTGTTCTTTTCCTTCAATATTATGCTGGCTATTCCAGGTCTTTTGCCTCTCTATATAAACTTCAGAATCAGTTTGTTGGTATTCACAACATAACTAACTGGGATTTTTATTGGGATTGCATTGAATATGCAGATCAATTTGGGAGGACTGAGATCTTGACAATATTGAGTCTTCCTGTGAACATGGAATATCTCTGCATTTAGTTTTTTAATTTCAGTCAACAGAGTTTTAAAGTTTTCCTCATATACATATTATACATATTTTATTAGATTTATACCTAAGTATTTTATTTGGGTGCTAATATAAATGGTATTGTGTTTTCAATTTCAAATTTCATTTGTTCATTGCTGGCATATATGAAAGTGATTGACTTTTATATATTAACATTGTTTACTGTAACCTTGTTGTAACACTTATTAATTCCAGGGGTTTTTTTTGTTGTTGTTTTCTTGTATTTTCTGCATAGATGATCATGTCATCTGTGAACAAAGGAATTTTTATTTCTTCCTTCTCAGTTAGTATAACTTTTACTTCCTTTTCTTGTATTACTGCATTAGTTAGGATTTCCAGTATAATGAGAAAGAGTGGTGAGAGGAAACATCTTTATTTTTGCTCCTAGTGGGGAAGCTTCTAGTTTCTCACCATTAAATGTGGTGTAAGCTTCAGGTCTTTGTAAATGATCTATCAAGTTGAAGCTCTCTTCTATTCCTAGTTCAGTGAGAGTTTCTAGTATGAATGAGTGTTAATGCTTTTTCTGCATCTATTGATATGACTGTGTAATTTTTCTTTAACCTATTAATGTGGTGGATTACGTTAATTGATTTTTGAAGGTGGAACCAGCCTTGCATACCTGAGATAAATTCCTTGGTTGTGGTGTATAATTCTTTCTATACTTATTGGATTCAATTTGCTAATATTTTATGTAGGGTTTTTACATCCATGTTAATGAGAGCTGTTGGTCTGTAGTTTACTTTTCTTGTAATGTCTTTGTCTAGTTTTGATATTAGGGTATTAGGGCAGTTGTATCCTCAAAGAATGAATTAAAAAGTATTCCCTCTGTTTCTATCTTCTGAAAGAAATTGATAGAGAAATAGAGATTTTGTAGGGAAATGGTATAATTTCTTCCTTAAATGTTTCATAAAATTTACCAGTGAAGGACCTGGGGCTGGTGCTTCCCATTTTGGAAGGTTATTATTTATTGATTCAATTTTTAAATAGACATAGCCTTATTGAGATTGTCTTTTCTATTTTTTTATACCATAAAACTATCATAAGGAACAAGGACAACAACAAAACAGTTTTGGACAAAAATTGAAAGTATTAACCCCCAACAAACCCCTACTATAGGAAGGAAAATAACCCTACAAGGAAAGTCTGAGATGTAAGAAGGAGGTGACAGAGAGGAAAAAAAGAAAACATGAGGGAAATCTTTATAAACACGGGTTATGAAAAGAAAATACCGAATTTGGGTAATAAACTAGGTCTGAAATAATAAAATAACATTGAAGATGGCAAACTGGTGAATATTATTAAGTTTTTAAGGATAGAGGCACTGATTATCTTCAGACTAAGCATAATGTTAAGTGATAGCTGTTCAATGGATAGAGAGAGAGTGCATAACTTTAAAAACTTCAGAGGAGAAATGAAATTAAGAAGCCCTACTTAATCCAAAAGAAGGAGGGAACAGATCAAAGAATGGAGAAGATGTTGAAAGTGAGGCAGAACTAGATCATGCAAGGTGTTTTATGCTATATTAGCCAGAGTTCTCAAGATAAACAGAACCAGTGTGATATGTAGAGAAATTTGCATTTATTCGAAGGAATTGGCTCAATGATAATAGAGGTTGGGAAGTCTAAAATCTGCAGTGTTAGTTGACAGGCTTGAGAGCCAGAAGAGTTGATGGTGCAAATAAAGTCTGAAGGCAGTCTGCTGGAGAATTGCCTTTACTCAAGGATGTTGCACTGTTTGTTTCATTCGGGCCATCAACTAATTAGATAAGGCCCACCCACATTATGGAGATCATTCTTAGTCTCAGTTCACTGATTTACATTTGAATCTCATCCAAAAATACCCTCCGAGTTGATATATAAAATTAATCACACATCTGACAAGAGTAAAGAGTTTGGATTTTATTTTAACTGAAGTAGGAAGCCATTGGAAGACTTTGAAAAGAGAATGATGAAATCTGATTTATGTATTTAAAGATTTCTCCAGGTGCTGGATGGAAAGCTGATACTAGAAGAACATGAGCAGAAGCATGGAAAGTAGGTGAGAGCAGTACAAAACGTGAGAAGAGCCCAGACTCATCGTATATTTTGGAGGTAATCTTTGATGGACTTGCTGAAAGACTGGATGTGGGGAGTGAAGGAGAGAATGCAGACCGGGTTCATCCCTAGGTTTGGGACCAAATCAACTGAGTGTACATTATTACCATGAAGTAATCTGGGAGAAAACTGGAGAGAGAGAAGTTGGGTGAATAACAGGTATGGGGTAGGCATATTAAATTTGAGATGTCAACCAGATAACCAAGTAAAGATATACAGTAGGTACATGTAGACAAGAGTCTGAAGTTCAGAGGTGAGAACAGAATTTGGGGTATTAATATTAGAGTTATCAGAATATAGATTGTAGATTCTTGTAAGATAACTTACAGAGTGAATATTGATACAGAAGAGGCTAACCAGGTTTTTTCTTTTTCCCTTCCAAATTCAATCTCCACCCTTCTTCCCCAATTTTTGGCCCTGGAAGCTGCAAAGACTTCACCAAAGGCCAGTACCTACTGGCTTCTGGGTGAATTGGGTCAATGGAGAACCCAGCTAGAGTTTGAAGGAATGAGAGGGTCACAGTTATCTAGCAACTAGCAGTTGGTAGAAGTCCTTTGACATTATGAAGGGCATCAAAAACATCATTGCAGGCTGTGACAGTTGACTGATAACTGCAGCAGGTAGAAACTATAGTCCAAAGCTCATGACTTAAATGTATTTGAGGGGCACAGAAGAGTTATTGACATTGTTCAGTGCCAATAGGGCATCTTTATAGGGACCCGCGCTTTATAGAGATCTTATAAGACTAATTCAGTAGTGCTGCAATTTCTAGGCCCCATATCTCCTGCATTTTGTAGGGGCGATGTGTATCTGTTTACATTTTTATTTCTTACCCTGGACTGAGAGAGGTCCTCATAAATATATCCGTGCTGGTATAGACTGAGCAGACTTCACCATGCCTGGCTCACATGTGGTAAATACACGTTAGTTAATTCCTGGAATGTCTTTCACTCTGTGGTTAGAATCTCAATTCTTATTTTTTCTTTTGTTTCAACATATTTTGTTATGAAAATATATTATACAAAAATATATAGGACAGCCTTCTAGTTTTTAAATAACATTAGTGAAATTGTAGGGTCAAAGACAACATGGATGAACCTGAAGGATATTGTGCTAAGTGAGATAAGCTAGCTGGACAGAGAAGGACAAATACTGAATGGTATCATGTATTTCTGGAATACATGATACCAAAAAGTTCAAGCTCATTAGAAGAAAAGTAAGTAGAAAGGTGGTTGCCAAGGGCTGGGCGGTAGGAGAATTGGGAGGTATTTGACAAAAGGTACAAACTTTCAATTATACTATGAATAAAATCTGAGGATCTAATGTTCAGTATGGTGACTATAGTTGATAATATTGTATTGTATACTTAAATTTTGCTAACAGAGTGTCTCTTAGGGTTCTCATTACACACACACATAGAGACACACACAAAGTAACTATGTGAGGTGATGAATGAGTTAATTAACTTGATTGTGGGACATATTTCACAATGCATACCTGTATCAAAATCACCATGTTATACATTTTAAATACACATATATATATACATATATATATATAAAATCTTGTCAGTTAACCTCATTAAGCTGGAAAAAGATGAACTAACTCACTCATTTTAGAGATTAAAAAACAAAGGCTCAGAGAAACTGAGATGTACCCAAGATCACACAGTTAGTGGTTGTATTTTTTATTTTTTGAAGAGCCAATCTTGCTATTTCATATTCTACATTTCTTATACTGCTGTTGAAAAATTGATAATATTTTAAAAATCTCATTCAAATGCAATTTAGTGAGTTTTCCTCTAACATATATACTTCTGGATAGTGATAAGACTCCAGTTTCATCCTTCTCAAAACTCCCGGTGATTTCTAATTACAAAATAATGTATAAAGCTTGCTCCTTGATTATTTAAGAAAAAGAAAAGAGGCAGCCATTCAGTTATCTTAAATGCATTTATTTTGTTAGGAAAATGATAAAATATCTTAGGTTCATGAAGTTTACAAACAGCTCCTTATGTTGAAAGTGTAACCAATGTTTCTATTTTATTTATATGAATGTTAATTTATTTCTTGAAGCTTTCTAACATTTACTGAGTAATTTTCTTTAACAGAGGCTGAAAATGTTAAAATGGAAATTGAACAATAGATTTATTAAGTAAAATAAGTTACCTAAATATTCTAAATGGAATAACTATGTCATTAAAGTATGAATGTTCTGGCAAAGAGCAATACATTTTTAAATTATGTCAAGACGTATGCTTCCAGAAGAGCACTTCTTCCAGGCCGGTAGAGCTTTTGAGGGCTCACAGCCACATGTAGCACTCAGAAGGGAAAAAGTACAGCAGACAGGACCAGATTTTCAACCTATTTCCTTCTACCCCTTTCAGATAACTCTTGACGTCCTGGTTGCAGTTGCCCAAGCAAACTATCCATTAACTGGGTCTATATTTCTAAGGGAGAGAAAGGTCTGTAATTTATGATCAAAGTCAATGGCTCTAAACTGAGGTTCCTTGTATTTTCTGGTCATCTTGGCACCCAGGTATGTGATGAGTTCACATCTCTCCACAAACTGCTCCAACTTCTTCTTATACTTCCTTCTTGAATATTCAGAACTTTGGGGATTGAAGGCTGTAGAAAATGTCAGAGAAATGAATGTTTTCTGTTAGGTTAGTGAATCACTAAATTGAAAAGAAAGAGAACTTTGTGTGTGAGACTGTTGCACAGCCATCACTGAGAAGATATCCAAATCCCAAGTAAGATTTAAGGATTATTCCATTTTAGATCATAAATGCCTCTATTCACCGTCCTCTATGGCACGGATTATTGAAAGCCGATTGTATTACTCGTAGTCCTTGCTTTAAAGGCTAGAAACTCAAATCTGATATTTTCAGTAAAGTATTCGCTGTCAACACAGAAACACACACACTAATGCAGGCATCTGACTCAGCTCAACAATTCTATATATTTACGGCATACCCTACAAATAATGTAAAATTAGTTCTGAGTAGCATCTCATTAAAGAGGACATACCTTTTAGGTGAAATGCTATATATAGTAGTGCAGATCTCTTTACACTCAAGAAGGGGAATTTGGGCTTTAAGCACCCTGCGGCATTCATTGCTTTAATCAGTGAGGTTGCAATACCCTGTAGGCGGCACAATGTAGACCACAGGCATAGGTGAGTTTGGCTTCTTCTCTTAGTGGCAAATAGATAAAGAGGTTATTCTTTGGCGTCGGGGATGGGGCTTATAAGGTGGTTCTGTGACCACTTAACCAACGCGGAAAGGAACACAAAGTACTTTTAATTAGAAAGACTGAAAATTACAAATTGGCTGAATGGCAGGAGGCTGATAGAGACACGGGCCTCACTACACAATTCTTTCTGTTTTTACATTTGACATTTTCCATAACAAAATATTAAAGAAGAAGGAAGGGGTCCCTAGGCTTCGAGTTGTCTTGGCCCATTTTCTACTTCCAGAACTGGCCAGACTGTCTCTGCTGTCAGGGCCCTTGACCACCTGGCAAGAAATTCCAGAGACCTCCGTTGTCCGTCACCACAGTAAAGATTCTGGAGCCCTGTGCAGGCAAAGAAGAGGCGAGGCCCTCTTGATGCAATGTGGCCTTTTATGAAAATACTCCTCTCTGGTGAGCTTCATCTTGCCTTTCAATATTAAACCAGACAGAAGGCTTACCATCTAGGCAAGCCAAAAAAAAAGGGAAGTGGTTAAAAGTTTCTGAGAAGGGTATGAAATTGTGCCCCAGGCATTAATTTTATAGAAAAGTTTAAAAGAGCTTTTAAAATAGTGGTTGATTACAACTAAGTTTTATTATCTTTAAAAAGATGTATATTTAGATAAATAAAATGTGACTCGAGTAGCTTTGCGGGGCATTTGCCCCTAGATTTGCGGCAAAATATGACTTGGGTGGTTCAGCTGCGTGGCGGTCCTGCAACTCAACGCTTCGGAGCAGTGAGCAAAGCTCTCAGAGACTGAATCTGCGCCTTTCAAATTTAACAAGTTTTACAGACCCTGGAATTCAAAGCAAGAATCTAACCGCAAGTCAGATGTAAACAATTTCATGACAATCTCCCCTCTCTCCGCTTTGTTGCAGATATCTGGAAATGTACTAGAGAAGCAGGGGGTTTTCTTATTTCTTATTTTCCCAGCCACCCAAAACCAAAATGGGTTCAGAGGGGGATTTGCAGCTTCAAGTCAGAAAACTCTGCCTTGAATTTCAGTGTTACCAAAATAAAAATTATATATGTATTGTTAAAAAAAAGAGATCATTGTACTCGACTAATGTATGTACACAGACAATCACGGAACCGGACCTGTTCCAGATATCCAGGCAAAGGAAGGCTCGTGAGATGGATGGGCTCTTTCAACGGGGGCAGTTTGTACGGAAGCTTCTGGCTCCAGTATTTCTCTGGCAACCTGAGAACACAGAGTTGGTCAGACGGATGCTCACAAGCACAGTCCCCGTGAGTACACGGGAATGGGGATGTGTCAGAGGGGACTAAGAGCTGAAGTTCACCAGCTGGTTTTCTCCCCTGGAGGGAATGTGACAAGTGAGAAGATGGCGGCTGCTAGAGATCTGTGACCTGCCGCTTTGCCTGGTCCCCAGGGCTGCTCATTTATGCCTCACTTTTCTTGTTTTTCACGGCAAGGATAGAAAATTTTGTTCTCTGCATCCTCCTGACTCCCAGGGAACCCTTGACTCAGATGCCGTGTTATACAAACAGAAGCTCGTCCATGGCACTCCCTCAACGGCTCACCACAGGCCGAGCCGCACACACTTCCTCTTTACATGGGGGGAGCTAACCTCCCCGTCAGAGCTGCCTCCACCCTCTCCCCACTCTCGCCCCATTTTGGACGCTCTCCCCCCAGCCTCTCTAGAGTAATTTCTCTCTCTCTCCCCTTCGGCATTTCCTTCTTTATTGGATCCTTCCCATTCCCCTGCATTTAAACGGGCTCCTAGCTTCCTCATTGAAAAAAAAAAAGGAAAAAGAAAAACAACCTTCACTCCTTCCATCCTAAATCACTTCTAGCAACCGGTGTCTTTTCTTTTTGAACTTCTTCAAACCGTGAGCTTTAGTAGAAGTAACACACTACTGCACAAATTCCATCCCATCTGATCCACACAGTATTTTCAGAAATTTAGATCAGTCAAGAACATTAACAACAACAACAAAAAGGACGATTTGGTTTGAAAAGAAAAAGAAATCTGGTTTTCACCTTGTGAGACAGAAACATCTGGCATGACACTCTCCTTACTTGGGGACTGTTCCTTGGCGTGTCTGCCGTAGACCCCACTGAGCCCTGTGCTCTCACACCCAGCCGGCTTCCCCCAGGGGCTTCACCCTCTGTAGGTAACCTCTGTGTGTGTAATCTCTGGGCTCCGCGAGGTCTTCCTTTCCTCGGTGGCTACTGTAGTTACCTTCCACTCAGCTCACTCTACTGAAACCATTCCTGCCAGGTTCACCGATGTCCTGTTACAACCGAACTCTGACACACTTTTCAGTTCTTCTCTTGCTTGACCTCTAAACTGTGCTTAAGCTTGTTGGCCACTACTGGGGGTGGGGGGTGGCGCAGGGCTACTGCCCCCAGCTCCCCGAGACCTTCTCTCTTCCTCCCTCCCAGAGCCTCCCCGACCTGGCTCTCCTTTCCCACTCTGTAGGTTTTTTTTTTTTTTTTTTTTTTTTTTTAAAGATTTTATTTATTTATTTGACAGAGAAAGATCACAAGCAGACAGAGAGGCAGGCAGAGAGAGAGAGAGGGAAGCAGGCTCCCCGCTAAGCAGAGAGCCCGATGCGGGACTCGATCCCAGGACCCTGAGATCATGACCTGAGCCGAAGGCAGAGGCTTAACCCACTGAGCCACCCAGGCACCCCCCACTCTGTAGGTTCTTGATCATTCTCCTTGCAAGCTCTTCTCCTCACATTTGTTGACGTTTCTCAGAGCTTTGTCCTAAGCCCACTGCTTTCCCCACACTAGTCTTCATGGGTGACCTCAGACGTGCTGTATTATTTTGGGCAGGATCATTCTAACAGCCTCAACACTGGTATTCCTGCCTCCAATCCATTATCAACACTCCAATGATAGTCTCTCCCCAAAGCAAATTTGAATATAATATGCAAAACCAGTTAATGTATTCATATTGCCTTTTGGGTCAAGTTCAAATACCTTATGGTGATTTTATCTGACCTTCACCCTCTGGCCCTGCTACCACCTCCAGCCTCACCTCTCAGTCCTTTTCCTTTCCTCTACATCATGCCTAGCCATGCTGAATTTCTTGCCGTCCTGGGATTCCCCTGGGCGAGGTATTTTTGTAGATCTCTCTGCTTGGAACATGTCCCTCTTTCCCTTCATCTGTCCAATTCCCACTCCTCACTCAGGCCTTACTCCAACAGACAATTCAGTCAGACTTTAGGGCTACATGTTACCAGAACCCCTGGCATTTCGCCACCCTAAGTGCCATTGCATTCTGTTGTAAACAGGTGTGTAAAGTCCAACATACCTCAGAGCCTCAGGCTTTGGAGCAGCAAGAACCACTTCTTAGTCATCATCACGCATGCATGTATGTGTATGTATGCATGTTTGATGTGTATGTGTATGTATGCGTACGTGTGTCAATACACAGAAATATATTTATGCACACACACACACCCCAGCATGGTGCATTGAACACAGAAGATATTCAACATTGTTAACTTGGTGAGTAGTCTCACCTCAAAAATTTCTCAAGTTTTTCTCTAGTCTCACAAATATATATACGATCACGATACTCCAAAGCAAATTTAATGTTACCAGGTACAAGGGCCTCATATCTGAAAGATAAGAAGAAAAAGATTGTATAATTAATACATGGTACTGTATAAATAAAGTGTCAAAAATGTTTCATTTTCTACCTATGCAACTCAAGGGAGAAATAAAACATTTTCCAGTTAAATAACAGTGACCTTTTGACCCAGATGTTAAGATTGTTATGGGAACTGCCTATTCTGAGTAGAGATGCCACCCTCCCTTCCCCCGGGGGGCAAGGACCTGCCTGTGGTTGCCATCCTGATAGGTCACCGGACAGTAGCCCTGCAGCTCCGCACACTTGGGGAATCGGTTCTTCAGTTCTGACAGTGTCAGCCTTTTGGGGATCATGTCAGCAGGTGGGAGTGAATGAGGGGCTAACGGAGGCACATACAATTCTGGGTTCTCCAAAAATTTCTGCAGGAAATGATTACAGCAATAAGACCATTCAAAACTGGAGTCCTCTGCCAGTCAAACACCCCGGGGGGCTCTCCTGCTACTCTCCATTTGCAGCAGCCACCCAGCTCCCAGGGGCTCTCTGCTCTGTAGTAGTAACTCCCTCCTGGCGGGAAGGACCATCCTTAGAGTGATGGTCCCAAGTGAGGACATCCAAGGGCTCTCTCCTGATCTATTTACTCACTCACTCACTCGCTAATTCACATGTGCAGTATTTCTGGAGCTCGTGCTCTGTTGCCAGGCACTGGGGGCGCGCCCATCACTCGCTGGCCCATCTTCTGGTTCTGCGGGACCAGGAGCTAGCTGGGGGCTGTGTGGTGGGGGAGTCCTCTCTCTAGCTTCAGTTGGCTCTCTGCACCACGGAGGGGGCAGACTGGATGCATGATCTCCAATGGCACCTCCAGTTTTAAAATTCTGTGACTGCCATTTATATATGCAGGAAGAAATAAATGTCTCCTTAATAAAGTGATTTAAAAAATTCTACCTCTTTAGAGGAGAGTAAAATGTTCAGAGGCATCTGATTAGTTTTCGGCCATGAACCTTTATCTTCACAAATTACAGACATCCTGTTAGAACAGACGTGTGTTCTGTTGCATTAAACAGAAATATACTGTACAGATATACAGGAACCCAAGTGATGGAAACATTTTAAAGCACAGCAGAGACATAGGTGAGATCTTGCTTCACGTCTCCTGTGACTTCCCTTCTGCACTGTAGGACCTTACTCCCCTGGATGCCCCACCGTGGGCTGAGTCCCTATGCTCGGTGGGAATCACCATTGGCCTTCCCTAGCTGTTCAGCTGAGGGCCCATCACCGACTCTGAACCTCCACTGTGTGCCAAAATATATCTTGGGGTGCAGCCTCAGGACTGGCCTCCAAGTTGCCTCATTGGTCCTAATGTCATAGTTTCCAATAATGGGGCTCCTGGTCTGTGGTTCCTGGGTGTTCCCAGCGGCACCCACCCCTTCCTATTTTTTTTTAAAGATTTTTATTTGTTTATTTGACAGAGGGCACAAGTAGGCAGAGAAGCAGGCAGAGAGAGAGGAAGGGAAGTAGGCTCTCCACCGAGCAGAGAGCCCAACGTAGGGCTCAATCCCAGGACCCTGGGATCATGACCTGAGCTGAAGGCAGAGGTTTTAACCCACTGAGCCACCCAGGCACCCCCACCCCTTCCTATTTGATGAATTCCAAGATTGGCATTTTCTTTCCCTGGTAAATATGTGGCATTAGGAACAAACTTACATTCAGATTTTCCTGAGAACTCATCTTATAATAGTGCCCTCTGAACTCGGCGGCAAATTCCAATGAGTCAGTTACAGAGCAATCGACTAGTTCATGTGATTCTGCGAGGCTAATAGGGCAGAACGGTCCAAATTCGCCCAGGCGAGAAATCAGTTCTTGAGGTGTGATACATAACTTGTCAATGCAGGCAGCTTTTCCTATCAGTAACAGAGTCACTGTTTTATGTATATGTGTATCTTTTCATAGAAAACACAGTGATTTTAGAAATTAAAATGATTTCAAGTACACACACACACACACACACACACACACACGATACAAATGCATATACATTGCAAAATTTCAAACAACAGAAAAGTAAAAGTTTCTCCTCACATCTTCATCCTCTCAATTCATCATCCTTCCTGAGTAATCACTGTTGATTGGTATCTTTTTTGGACTTCTTTCTATACACTTGCATATACAAAATTATTTTTTGCATATAGCATGCTTTTGCCACTATGCTGTAAACATTATTCTGCAACTTCTATCAGTTATATGGTTTTTGACATCTTTCTGTGCCAGTTTATATGATTTACTTAATTCTTTTTTAACTGACACATAGTATTCCTTGCAAAAATATACATATAGTTCACTTAGCCATTTATCTGTTGATGAATGTTTTGGTTCTTTTTAGTTCTTATCTATTATAAATTATATATATGTTATAAACCATATATATGTATGTGTATGTAAATATATGTTACATGCCTGTCTGCAGACCCACTTAGACACACATATACATTTGCTACCTATTTTAAATTTTCTATGAGGTAGATTTTAAAAAGTGCGAATAATTTGTGGACATGACATTACTGTGCTCAGATGGCACACGAGAGAAGGGAAGAAATGTTTTTCCAAAAGTGACTATGTTTACCCCAAAGAGTCTATTTAAAAAGAAGAGCCCAAGGTCCTTCACTGAATGGGTTTAAGAGTTTTCTCCCCAGTACTGCACCAGAATGGGGATTCTGAAGAAATAAGACATGCTACAGAAAATGAAAATTTTTTTCATACATCTTAGTTATAATGAGTAAATTTTGACCCTTAATATACTTTGTTATTGGTCCCTTTCACTATTGATAAGTTTTGTCTTTAAAAATTATTATTATGCCTAAGAAGGTCTTAAATTAACTATAAAATTATGAATCATAAATCAGAGCTTGTTATGTGACAATGTAAACATATAAAATTGATCCTCAGGCTTCGAGTAATGGTCTATAAGCCAAAGAATGGAGAGGATTGCTGGCAAAACTGGAGGCTAAGAGAAGGACATGGAACAGATTCTCCCCTAGAGACTTCAGGGAGAATGTGGCCTTTGTAACACCTTGATTTTGAGCTTTGAGCCTCCAGAACCATGAGAGAACAATTTTCTCATGTTTAAGCCACCCAGTTTGTGGTACTTCCTCACAGCAGGCTTAGGAAACTAAGACAATTACGAAAGACCATGACTTTTGCCTTGTTGGCACTTTCTTGCCTTCACAGCTTGTTCATTTGCTAGAATGAAGGTGCCAGGTTGCAAAGGTCTATATGGGAAGAAACTGAAAGTGGTCTGTGCCCCACAGCCAGCAAGAAACTGAGGGCCTCAATTCAACATCCCTCAAGGAACGAAATCCTGTCAACAATACATGAATGAGTGTGATAGTAGGTTCCTTCCGAGTCGGGCTTTCAGATGAGGTAATAATCCTAGACAATACCTTGATTATGGTTGTGAGAGTTCCTGAAGCAGAGAATCCTGTTAAACTGTAGCTCGATTCCTGATCCAGAGAAATTGTGTGTGTGTGTGTGTGTGTGTGTGTGTGTGTGTATTTTAAGCTGCTAAGTTTTGATTTTTTTATGAATTTGCATAATTTATTATGCAGCATAAACTAATATGCTATCCCATCTGTTGTTTTTGACACAGATGAAAAAGATAAGAAGCCCTAATATTCCTTCCCTACAAAGAATATGACACTACTATAATATTGTAGTGCCATAATATTATTCTGGAGTGTTATAATGCACTGTACTATGGTGTAATAATGTTTTATTATTAAAGTATATAGTATTATATAGTGCTATAATATTATACTATATGGTACTACAGTATTACAATCCTAGCTGTCCTTTAGCTCAGATGTGCTGAACCTCACCAATACTGACAGGTTTAGTGACAGGGTAATTTAGAACCACATGGTTTAAGCCCTAAAGAGATAAAGATACTCAAATATCTCTTCTTTTGTATTCTTGATGACATCTGGCAGTGTCCATGTATCTTAATCTGGAATGTGGCAGAATGAGGAGGAATCTCTTTAATCTTGTAGCCCTGACCTTGTTCCATCTCATTAGTCAGAGTAAACTTTGGCCTTCTGATAGGGAGAGGATCATTTGAATAGCATACAAGGAAGTGTGGAATGAAAACAAAACAAAACGAAAAGTCAAAACTAAATTTAAACAATCAGGTACAGGCTAGATTATTAGGTGGAAGTTAAAGCAGAAGATCAATAAAGTTGACTTCTGTTAGATCTAACTACTCAAGGCAGAGGCAAGTGTATATGGAATAATGAAGTGGATACCATGGCGCGCCTCATCCAGATCCCTCTTCAGGGCTGATGCTGCCATCCCCCAGATGCTGGGAGCATCAGTGCTGATGGGTCTCACGTGCGCTGGGAATGGCCCATCTGTCACTGGTTAACCCCCTCCCAGAGTACCTGTGGTCAATGGCCGGCCAATGGATATAGAGCCTGGCTCCTCCCCTCAGTTGGGAAATTCTGAAGGCCCATCCTAGCTGCAAGGCTTCCCTATTAGATCTGCTGAAGCTTTCCTTTCCATCATAGGGCAGGTCAGTTTCTCCCTCTGTCCAATTCTATGGTCCTCATTCCCCATAGGTGTATTTTCTGATTAACACACAGGAAGCCCAGTGAGTTTAAATATCAGATTAACAATGAAGAATTTTTAGTCTAAGTATGTCCCATTCAATATTTGGGACATACTTAGACTAAAAACTTATTTGTTATTTATCTGAAATTCAAATTTAACTGGGCATCCTGTATTTTTGGTTGCTAAATGTGACAACTCAAATCCTAAGAATACTTTCTGATAAAGCTTCTGCAGACAACTTTTGATCTTATTTAATCTTGAGTCTGTTTCCAGGGAACTCAGTCTATGGTAGGGAGGGTGAAATAGGGTCACAAAAAGATGAATGATGCATAAGTTTGCTTTCAAAATCTGCCGTGGAGGGTTTTACAAGCGCGATGCTTTCCAAAACTTGTTGCGAATAGGATTCTAAAAACTCAATTCTTTCTTCCTTGTACTTGTCATGCCTTGTAATCCTCAGGTGAAAACAAATTCCCAGTCTGCAGACAAACAGGAACCAGATATACTGGTTATACCCAAATAACGAAGCTAATCGAGATTTAATGATGCAGAATCCTCACGGAATTCTTCCTTGTATAAGATTCTCTTCGTCGCATTGCTCTCATACCTCATTATATCTTCTCTGTATTCCCATAGTTAAACAAAGTCACTCACCAGATGTCTGTGAGAACCCTACAGCTCAATTCTCTAGAGTCATCACTCTTTTTAGAGATATCATATATAGACAAATTTCCTTCTATTTTATGTATTTTTTAGAGAAAAGTCAAGAAACTTATAGGAATATATAATCAAACATTTTCTTTCATGGATTCCAAATATATATTAAAAGCCATTTTATGCTCAAGTTTAACTTTTTATTATTCAGCAACTTTTTTTTGTTGCTGAATCTATAACTTTTGATAGATTCATTGCTGAATCTATAAAAATATACCATTATATTGGTATAATATAAATACCAAAAATGGCTTTAATTCTAGATTCATAAACAGAATTTTGCCAAGTGTCATTCCATAGCCCACTACTCTCCTACACTAGCACTTCTTAAACTTAGCTTCTTAAATGGCTTTCCAAACACTATAAACTCTTCTAGTCAGAGGTTATGCATTATTTTTATGTGCTAGGTTCACACAGGAGCTCAATAAATGATAGAGTAGTAGCAGTCGTTTATGAGATGAGAACAGTATAGATGCCCACAATAATTGGCTAGTACCAAATACTTCAAAGACTGATTACAATTGTGGGAACAATGTTCAAATTGAATGAATTATGGTAACATGAGTCAGGCAGGTGTAGACTTTCAATTAATGTTTTATTCTATTTGAACAATTTAATGTTTTCTTACCTGCTTTGATTCTTTCCAGGTATATCTGCATATGTTTATTCACCATATGAACTTTCTTAATGACTTCATTCCATACCCACCATTTGCTGTGAAATCCATCAATCACATACCAGTTCTGATGCTGTTCTTGATAATATTTCCTAATCTCATCAATGTTTTTGCGGTATTTTGAGTTTTTGACAGCTGTAATCTGTGTGCTGTTGTGCAGTGGGTAAGGCAAACTAATAAAGAGAGTGAATGGGAAAAGCCGTTAAAAATACACCTTTTTCTGAATGGTTAAAGTTTATTCCTTTATCGTTGCTTTCGTCATATACATTACCTTTGCTCCTTTTTTTTTTCCAGGAACAATCTTTTGAAAATCTCCTTGGAAGGCACATCCAACTCAAAGATGACCATGGGGATGATTGACCTAGCTTCCAAGAGACTCACTTGATACTTAGTTACAGGGTAGCCGTCGATGACAACACTAACAAGGAGAAACATGAAAATAATTCCAGTTTTCTTTTCTCTCCTATCTTCCTGTCTTCTAAAACCAGTCTATCTCTTTAGGAATAGTCTCTTGCTCTTTCTTTTGTAACTTGACTTATCTTCTTCGCACTTTGTGCTCTTTATCTCTGTGTTTTTAACCTCACTCAGCCCAAGAGCCAGATGTAGGATGGCATCCGAAGAGACACAGCTCTGAAGTCATACACTTAGCATCACAGAGCTAGGCTTGGACAGAACTCAAGAGGTAACACATGTAAGACTTTGAACATTGTGTTATTCAATTGGTGCTTTTATCCTAAGCATGAAACAGTGCAAAGAATACAGGCTTCAGAGGCAGACAGACACAGACTGAGAACTAGTTTGACCTCTCTGAGTCTCAGTTTTCAGTAAAATGGGGGAAATGATACTTAACCCTGCGAGCTGTCTTAAAGACTTATAGATCTGGTATGTAAAGCAACTAGAATGGGTCCTGGCACAATAAACAGTATCTTAGTAAGAGATTAAGCAAATATGGGAAAACAACTGTGCTCTAAGCTTGATTTTATTGGAAAGTTCTGTGGGAAGGCTGGAGGGTGGCAATGGGAGGAGAGATGGGGAGTTGGTGAGAGGAGACCTGTGATATCTGGGAAAAAATCATCCCATCAGGACCCATCATGCTTCTGAGCAGAAGTGACAGAGAATTTTAGCTAGTCCAACAATTTGAGATAATGAGAGTATAACTACCAAACTGAGAGGAGGAATAAAGGGTGTCCACACATTCTGAGAGGAATGGCCGCCAGAGTCAGGAAACTCCCTCTGGGGTGGGATCGAGCCGGGCCTGCTGGCTGCTGGTCATCAGGAAGGGCTGGTTTAGAGGAAGTCACTAGTTCTAAGCTCCAGGACAGAGAGGATTGTAAGTTAATGGAGTCAGGCAAACCTAATAGAGAATGTTATGGGAGCGCCATGGTTGTGTTTCGCGGTTTTCAAAATAGAGAGTAGCTCAATTTCTTCGCTTGTGAAGGGTCGCTTGAGTGACCCTCAAGATTAGAAAAATTCAGGATGACTGGGCAGTCACTGTCCTGGTATCAAGGCGAAATAAGACCGTTGCCGTCACAGAGATCCCTTGTGTGCAAAGCTGTATGCCAGGGAGGAGGTAAACTCAGTTTGCGGAATTCCCAGGGCCTTCTCTTGGAGAAAAGAATCTGACACCCAGGAATCTGCTTTTCATAATGGAAACCAGAACTGTCCTAAGACTTGATTAAGGACTAGTGGCAGGGAAGGGCTAAAAGCCTTTTAATACAAGCTTGAGGAAATCAGTGGGATTCTAGGTCAGTGATCTGGGCTCAAGGGCAGGGCATTAGGCTGCACTGGCTTTTACACCTGGGTGTGACCAGTGGCTACACTGGGTGAGTAATGGTTGAACAGAGGATTGTAAACTGAAGAAGTCCCTCAGGTCCAAATGTAGCATTAAGGGAGGGGCACTGCTCCCTGTGCAGAGAGCTGGGCCAGTGAGAGACTATGTCTCCATTAGACCAATACCTTCTAGGGGACAGGGGAGGGCCACTCCTTCAACATTCCATGGAGCAGTGAGGAGGTCTGCTAGACACTGAAAGTCACACTGGCCCCCTTTGTTGGCACTGTACTCCCAGAGACTCTTGGACAGCACAGGGGTTGCTGCGGCGAGGCAAGTGGCCGGCTTGCTATCCTGCCCTATGAGTGTTCAAGCCAAGTTGTAGCCTGACTGAAAATTAAAATATATAACCACGTAGGGGCCTAAGGCTTGAGAAGTAGATCACACCGTTTACAAGAGCTTTAAACCTTGTTTAAGGTGAGGGTTTTAAATTCTGGCAATAATTCTTGAAAGAAGTCTTTAACTCCCCCCCCCCCCGCCCCAACCTCCACTTACCCTGCAGTGTTACACACACTCCCCATCAGGCAGATCTCTAAGGCCTGAATAGCCAGTTCCTCGGGCGCCGTCATTCCTTTATGCAGATGCCAGTTCAGCATGAGCGCCAGCTCTGTGTCTGGTTGGCTGTTTAAGACATAGCGCAGAGCTTCCCCTATGGACAGACGCTTTAAGCCATATTCACTTGAAAGTTTTTGAGCCACTGGAAAACATTAACACTTTAAACTTACTCCATTTCCCAGATTCATTAGTTAACCTTATTTCTATCTCTGGCTAACTGACATCCACGGTGAGCTAACTAATGTTCGCATTCTCCAAAGAAATTTTGATAATCAGAATTGTTACATTTTATTGTGTTAATACTGTCCAAGGTCAATTAGTACTCCAAGTATGTGGCTGATGGATCTGGTAATGAGCCAGCTCTGTGGATTTTTCTCATAACCAAACTGACATTTAAGTGTCTTCTTCCTTCTGCACCAGGTAGCAGCAATTTTGAGAAATTTACATGGCATCCTATGTGTACCATTAATATTTGGTATTTATTTTTAAGTTCTAATAATAATAAAAACTTCCATAGCTTGATATTTTATTGATATCAATAATATATTATTATATAATATATAAACTTCCATAGCTTGATATCTTATTAAAAATTTACCTCTATTTCAACAAAGAAATGAGAAATCAAACCAATATGGTATTGACACAAAAACAGACACAGTGATCAATAGAACAGAATAGAGAGCCCAGAAATAAACCTACATGTATATGGTAAATTAATTTATGACAAAGGAGGCAAGAATACACAATGGGGATAAGATAGTCTCTTCAATAAATGGTGTTGTGAAACCTGGACAGTTACATGCAAAAGAATAAAACTGTACCAGGAATTTAATTTGGTGCAGCAAACAGCACACTGTTTGAAAACAGTGTGGAGGTTCCTCAAGAAGTTAAAAATAGAAATACCATACAATTAAGTAATCCCACTGCTGGATATTTACCCAAAGAAAACAAAAACACTAATTTGAAAAGATATATGCACCTGTGTGTTTACTGCAGCATTATTTACAATAGCCAAGATACGGAATCAAATAAGTGTCCATTGACAGATGAGTGGAAAAAGAGGATGTAATACATGTGTATGCATGCACGCGCGCACACACGCACGCACGCACACGCACACACACACAACGGAATACTACTCAGCCATAAAAAGAATAAGATCTTGCTATTTTCGACAACATGGATGGACCCAGAGGGTATTGTACTAAGTAAAATAAGTCAGAAAGAGAGAGATAAATACTATTATGATTTCACTTGTATGTGGAATCTAAACAAACAAATGAACAAACGAACCAAAAACAGAAGACTTGTAAATACAGAGAACAAACTGATGGTTGCCGGAGCGGGGAGGTGGAGGGATGGGTGAAATAGGTGAGGAAGATTAAGAGGCACACAAAACAGTAAATGAGAAATCAGGTTGTTTTAGCTACATTTTCACCTTTTGCTCTGGTAGAGGGATCTTATTTTAAATGTTTGTGATCATTTTAAATGTGAACATCTAAAAAAAAATTTTATTTAGAGAGGCAGAGTGCCTGCGCAAGTGGAGGAGTGGGGGAGAGAGAATCTCAAATAGGCTCCAGGCCCAGCGCAGAGCCAGCTGCAGGGCTCAATCTCATGACCCTGAGATCATGACCTGAGCTGAAATCAAGAACTGGATGCTTAACCAAATGAGCCATCCAGGAGCCCCTACGTTTGTGAATGTTTAGAATATGACTATTAAAGTCTCTTCCACCATGTTAAGAGGTTTAAATGGGCAAAATAAACTTTTTGAACTGGAACACAAAACTCCCCTTTATTATTCTTGGTGACAAATTTATCTTTGACCTCATCTCTCCCCTTCATTCTTTATTCAGTCAGTCCTTAAGTCCTATTGTTTTCCTTTGAAATATCTCCTGTATCTGTCCTTTCCATTTTATTCTCATTGCGACCAACCGTTGCTCATGTTGTTATCATGTCATCCTGAAATACTACAACCAACCTTTTGATGGACTATTGGCCTTAAAAAAAAAAAAAAAACAGTACAAAGTTATACAAAATTCAGACATTATGGGGATATAGTTTACCCAGTGCCTTTCTCAACAATGATTAAGACAGTGGATTTTTACTCTTTATTAGCACAATAAATTATATTTCAATTTTAAAAAATATTATATTAAAATCTTTTATATAATTTTTATGTTAGTATAATATTAATATACTGTTATTTGACTCTATTTGTAAATGATATTAATTTGTAATATCTTTTCTTGTATTATTTTGTTAGGTTTTAATATCAGAGTTATGCTAATTTAAAAATCAATTTGTATTCTTTATAACTTTTTGGATAAATGGACAATAATTTAGCCCATATAAATATTTGATTATATTTAGTGAGGACTATACTCCTTAATTAAAAAAAAAATTGGAAATAAATTAGGAAACTCGTTGTCTTTTTTCCCCTGCTGTGAAAAAGCTTACAAAAACACAGGAATTATCTCTTGAGTTTTTTGATTCTTTGGAAGTTTGATATAATTATTCTCTAAAACTACTGATTGATCCTGGACTGTTTTGGAATGGGATTATATTTTTGAATGATTTATCTTTAATAGTTATTATCCTATTTAGGTTTTCTATCTCTTTTTGAGTGAATTTTAATAGTTGGCTTCCTGGAGAAGTGCCATTAGCTTTCAGAAGATTCTTTTATACTTAAGAATAACAAAGGCCTGACAGCAATAAGAGAAAAGAAAAAAACCTATGATCATTTCAATAGATGCAGAAAAAACATTTAACAAAGTACAACATCCATTTATGATAAAATCCCTCAATAAAGTAGGTTTAGAGGGAACATACCTCAACATAATAAAGTTTTTATATGAAAAACCCACATCATACTCAATGGGGACAAACCATTCAGGGGAGAGCTTTTCCCCTGAAGTCATGAATAAGACAAGGATGTCCACTCTCACCACATTTTTAAAAAAGATTTTTTATTTATTCATTTGAGAGAGAGAGAGCAGCAAGAACATGAGCAGGGGTAGTGTCAGAGGGAGAGAGAGAAGCAGACTCCCACCTGAGGAGGGTGCCTGACTTGGGGCTCAATCCCAGGACCCCAGGATGATGACCTGAGCAGAAGGCAGACCCTTAACAAACTGAGCCACCCAGGTGCCCCCACTCTCACCACTTTTATTCAACATAGTACTGGGAGTCCTAGCCATAGCAATCAGACAATAAATAGAAAGGAATAAAAGGCATCCAAATTGGTAAGGAAGAAGAAAAACTTCACTATTTAGATAACATGATACTTATTATACAGAGAAAACCATGAAGACTCCACCAAAGAACTCTTAGAACTGATAAATGAATTCAGCAAGGATACAAAATTAATGTACAGAAATCTGTATTATTTCTGTATACTAATAATGAAGCAGCAGAAAGAGAAATTAAGAAAACAATCCCATTTACAATTACACCAAAAATAGTACCACACCTAGGAATAAACTTATCCAAAGAGGTGAAAGACCTGCAGTCTGAAAACTACAAAACACTGATGAAGGAAATTGAAGATGACACAAACAAACGGAAAGATATTTCAAGCTAATGGATTGGAAGAACAAACAGTGTTAAAATGTCTCTATCGGCCAAAACAGATTTAATGCAAAATACCTCTATCAAAATACCAACAGGATTTCTCACAGAACTAGAACAAGCAATCCTAAAATTTGTATGGAACCACAAAAGATCCCCAATAGCCAAAGTAATCTTGAAAAAGAAAAACAAAACTGGAGGCATCACAATTCCAGACTCCAAGTCATATTACAAAGCTCTGGTAATCAAAACAATATGGTACTGGCACAAAAACAACACAGATCAATGAAATAGAATAGCAAACCCAGAAGTAAACTCATATTAGATAGTCAATTAATCTTTGACAAAGCAGGAAGGAATATGCAATGGGAAAAAGGCAATCTCTTCAACAAGTGATGTTGGGAAGACTGGGCAGCTACATGCAAAAGAATGAAACTGAACCCCTTTCTTACACCATACACAAAAATAAAATGGATTAAGGACCTAAATGTGAGACCTAAAACCATAAAAATCCTAGAAGAGAGCATACACGGTAATTTCTCTAACATCGGCCCTAGGAACATTTTTGTATTTATGCCTCCAGAGGCAAAGAAAACAAGAGGAAAAATAAACTATTGGGATTGCATAAAAATAAAAAGCTTCTGCATAGCAAAGGAAGCAACCAACAAAACTAAAAGACAACCTGCTGAGGGGAGAAGATACTTAGAGATGACATATCCACTAAAGGATATAAATTATAGAATTGGATACAAATTATATAAAGAACGTATACAATTCCAAACTCAAAAAACAAATAATCCAATTAAGAAATGGGCAGGAAACATGAACCAATATTTCTCCAAAGAAGACGTAAAAATGACCAAAAGACACATGAAAAGATGCTTAACATTACTTATCATCAGAGAAATGCAAGTCAAAGATCACAATGGGATATTACCTTACACCAGTCAGAATGGTTAAAATAGACACAAGAGACAAGTGTTGGCAAGAATGTGGAGAAATGGGAATGCTTGTGCTCTATTGGTGGGAATGTAAACTGGTGCAGCCACTGTGGAAGACAGTATGGAGGTTCCTCAAAATATTAAAAATAGAACTACCCATGATCCAGGAATTGCACTCATGAATCTTTATCCCCAAAATACAAAAACTCTAATTCAAAAGGATATATGCACCCCTATGTTTATTGCAGCATTATTTACAATAGCTATGTTATGGAAGCAGCCTAAGTATTCATTGATAGATGAATGGATACACTTGATCTTAGCCAAAAGCCTGAGAAGCGATTGATAGATGAATGGTTAAAGAAGAGGTGGTACACACACACACACACACACACACACACACACACACACACACACACACAGGAATATTACCCAGTCATAAAAAGGGACAACATCTTGCCATTTGTAACAACATGGATGGATCTGCAAAGTATAATGCTAAGCAAAGTAAGCCAGTCAGAAAAAGACAAATACTACATGATTTCACTCATCTGTGGAATTTAAGAAACAAAACAAACAAACAAAAGAAAAAAGAAAAAAAGACATAAGCTAAAAAACACACTCTTAAGTATAGAGAACAGATGGCTTCCAGAGGAAAGGTTGGTGGGGGGACAGGTGAAACAGGTGAAGGGGACTAAGAGTACATTTATCTTGCTGAGCACTGAGTAATGCATGGAATTGCTGAATCACTGTATTGTACACTTGAAGTGAATATAACACTGTACAATAACTACATTGGGATTAAAACAACAACAAAAACAGAGGCAAAAACACACCCTTACCTGTAGTTTTCCCAGATTTTGGAGGTCCCAGAATCATAATCCTAATGGGCACAGTAGGCTTAGGTTTGGGTTGGCGGATATATTTGATTGGGTTCTTCATAAATTTTTCTTTAGTTTCCTTACTAGATAAAAAATAAATATACTGATGATGGATTACAGCATGGACTGGATTCTCTGAAGTTTCAACTGGTTTGATGGTCTCTCCTTCACTTAGCTGCAGTATGTACACAATTGAATTAAATTCAGGTTTAAGTTAAATTCAGCATTTTCCCCAAATACATTTGAACAAATTTGTAAAATAAAATCTTTCTTACACTACATAAGAAAACTAACTATAACCAAGTATTATTATTAAATACTTTACTTATTCTTTCTACATAAAGAATAAACTATTTTATACCCACGTGCAGTTGATGAAATCTCAACTAGCTTTCAGCTTATGACAATTATAGTTCTCCTACTTCCTTTATAATGTACTTAGTGTGTTTTTGCCAAGGACTGGAAAGTTGTTTGCGTATATTCATGGACCAATTTATCCTCACAAACAGGTCCATTCCTGAGGTGGTGGTATCGATGGAAATACTATCCCATAGATTCAACCTACTCCATAGGTTGAAGCCCTAATCCCCAAAGTGACTGTGTTTGGAGATAGGGCCCTTAAAGAGGTAATTAAGGTTGAGATCCATAAGAGTAAGACTATCCTATCCAGTAAGACTGGTGTCCTCGTAGGAAGAGGAAGAGACACCAGGCGTGCCTAAGCATGGAGGAAAGGTCATGTGTGGACATAGTGAGAAGGTGATCGTCTGCAAGCCTGGAAGAGAGGTCTCACCAGAAAAACGTCCCTGCTGACACCTAGATCTTGGATTTCCAGCCTTAGAACTGTGAGAAAATAAATTTCTGTTGTTTGAACCACCGTATCTGTGGTCCTTTGTTCTGGCAGCCCGAGTACACTACTACAGGAGGGGTCCTGGGTTATCTTTAGGGGAATACTGGTAGGACAGATCCCACAGGCTTCTTATCCACATTTTACATAGGCAAATCCCACTCACGTAAACATCAAGAGCAGTGAAAAAGGGGAAAAAGACTTAAAAGGCTGTTTAAGGTCTAGGTGTGGAATGGAGTGGGAGGAATAGTCTCACATATTTGCATTAGGTCAAGATGAGAACTGGGTCATTGATTGATCTTAGGTTTGGATATCTTTTTTTTTTTTTTTTTTTTTTTTTAGAGCATCAGATGGCCAAGTATCAGCCCATACTTGACAAAGGAGGTGTGAAGCAGTATGTTTCAACATCGCTCCTTTACCAGAGCTACACCAAGACAGTTGTCACAGGTCAATGGTATTGTCTACATCAACATTTTTGGGCTGGAGTAAATGCTAGGTATAAGAAGAAACACAGGGGTGGCATGGGCATGTCTGCTGTGTGTCTCGTATTTGGTTAAAACAAAAAAAAGCTGAAAGTCTAATGATTCCATTTCAAATTCTCAAACTGAGAGTCCTTACGGTAGTTTCTGTTGTTACTCAAAATACCTAGCATGTATCCTTTCTCCTCTGTAGGTCAGACTACACATAGTGTCATCAAATCAGAAATATTGAACTTGGCTCAGTTAGTTAAGGGGCTGACTTTAGTTCAGGTCATGATCTCAGGGTCCTGAGATCAAGACCCACATCAGGCTCCCTCCTGAGCTGGAGGGTGTGAGGCTCTGTTTCTCCCTCTCTCTGCCCCTCCCCACCACTCATGCTCTCTCTCTCACTCTCTCCAAATAAATAAAATCTTTAAAAAAAAAAAAAACCTGTCAGAAACCCAGAAAGATTCAAAAAGCCCTGAAAAATGCTTATTTAAATGCTTAAACCCTTCTTACGACCAGGCGCTCCTTTCTCCACAAGGCATTTTTGTGTGGTCCTGTTATGTTTGGACATAAGTCCTTTCTCCCTAAATACGGTTCTGACTTTGTCTGCTTCCTCCCCTTTCTTTCTTGTCTCAGAGAGAAGGGCATGACTATCTTTCAAAAGCTTTCTAGGTGATTCTAATACATGCTTAACTCTATCTAATTCTCTATGGAGGGCACTATATTCCAGCATGCTATTTGAAAATGTTTCTCTTGACATCCTACGGCTAAGATAAAGAAGATGGCACAATTAAGTAGAACTGAAATTGATTGTGTCAATATCAACCAGGAAGGAGGTTTCAAGTAAATGCACAAGGCTCCATTTTGGATCCCATCTTCCAAAATACTTTTTATCCATGACCAATACCAGTAATACATATTAATAACAGCTGTAAGTTTTACTGAGCACTTGCAAAAAGCCAAACACTGTTGTAAGCACTTTACAATAATTAACTCAATTAATCATTGTAACAATATTGTAAGGTAGGGACTCTTCTTATTCCCATTATGCAAATGAAATGACTCTGAGAGGTTAAGTAATTTTGTCCAAGGTCATTCATCTAATAAGTAGTGGTTTTGAACCTAGGCAGTCTGGCTCCAGAGGCCATAATCTTTTGCACTGTGCTATATCATCGATGGAAATAAAAAGTTACATGGGGTCACTATCACATGACGTTTTTTGATTGTCCTTATACCACTTAATATTATCTCTCAAGAACATATTTGTTTGTTTACTTATTTATTGCCTATCCTCCCTCACAATCCAACTAGAATATAAACTGGAAGACAAAAGAAACATTGTCCGTTTTGTTCACTACAGTATTCCCAGGGACTAGATCAGTGACTAGCATATTCTTGGTTGAGATTCGTTGAAAATCATCCCACGTTCGAGATTACTGAATTCTACCTGGATTAAATCTGTTTGTCCACATTGCATAAAAATATGGTCCTTAGAAATGCTTGTTATGAACATCAATGCCACATTTTGTGTTGTGTCTCACACTTTCCAGAGGACTTTATAATCATGTATTTGATCACAGTGGCCTGGTGGCATGATTGTTTCATCTTAAAGGTAAGGAACCAAGCAGGGTCTTAGAACTAGGTCTTTGTACAGGGTCTGAGACCCTGGGTCCAGTAAAGAATCAAAGAGATTAAATGACTTACCTAAAATTAGGTGGCAAATTAGTACCAGGGCTCAGCCCTTTAGATGTGTAATTTGAAAATATTTCTACTACCCATCTTCAGCTACAAAGTTAAAATCAAGTTGGAATTGTGTTATCTCTACAGAAGTAGATAGAATAAATTAAACCCTTTGATTACGTTCCATACTTCAGAAAGATAAAACAATCACATATTTTTATAGCAAGGTAAGAGTACTGTATAATGCTTTTGAAATTATCCTCTGTCATCTTCTTCTTAGACATACTTAAAAAATTAAAAGAAAGAACATGGCTTTTAGGCGCATTTGCTGCATTACCTTTACAGGGTCCCAGTAGCCAAACGCGCTTATATACTTATAGGTATAGCTGAGCATTTTCTGGGCAAGGTGTGATGTTATCGGATAACATTTTTCAAAAATGCTCTCACGATTCTCCACCAGTGGTTGCAGTTTCATATTCATATTATATTGTACAATGTGGATTTTCCGAGCTCCATTGATGAGAATTATTGGTATCAAAAGCTTCTCAAATTCATCCTGATGAAAAAAAGTAATAAAATCAAATATTTTTAATGGGACGAAGTCCAGTCACAGCACATAGACGTTGCTGGTGACAGAAAGCTTTGGTGAAAAAAACAAACAAACAAATACTTTTCAGTTTCTAAGTGGCTGCATATTGGCAGCTAAAACTTTTTTTTTTTTTTAAGATTTTATTTATTTATTTGACAGAGAGAGAGAGGGAACACAAGCAGGGGGAGTGGGAGAGGGAGAAGCAGGCTGAGGAGGCAGCCTGATGCGGAGCTCGATCCCAGGACCCTGGGATCATGATCTGAGCTGAAGGCAGACGCTTAATGATTGAGCCACCCAGGTCCCCGGCAGCTAAAACTTTTGACTCTATGTGGCTTCCATGTTGCCCTTGATTTATTAATTTGTTTTCATAATTGCAAAGGATGCTGGCAAAAGGGAAGCACACCCTAAAAACACACATTTCTTTCGAAATGTTAAAAAGAAACCAAGACATAAACTAAATATTTGTTCCATTCTCAAATGTTACATTTTGAATCGTGAACAGTGAAGGAAGAGTAATAACCTGGATTGCTTGTAAATTACTCATATCTGCTTCAAATTTTTCCCCCAGTTCGCCTCGCAGGCGCTCAAGTGCCTCGATCTCCTGTTCTTCGTCTTCCTCACTCATTACTTCCTCGTCTTTTGGAAATTCATCTTCCAGGATGTTCTCAATATCATCTTCATCTTCTTCAGGCTCTTCTTCACTGAAATCTTCATCTTCTTTGCTAACCTAAGGAAAGACATGTTCTCTTTTACTACATATATAAAATACGCAACAATAACTCTGCTAACTAATCCTTTGGAATATTCTGTGTCACTGGCTATTGGTTGGTATGGCATGGCAACATTCCTTTAGTGACACAGTAAAACGTTAAATATCTGGCACCCAGAAATTTAATCCTTTCAAGACTCTGACACCATACTGATCTCATAGTAAATACATAAACAAGATATTAAATATTTCTTATGCCTATGGCTGTGATAAAGTTGCGTTTGTTTATTTAGAGTTTTTATCTTGATTCCAGTTCATTTACATAGGTTATATGAGGTTCCGGTGTACAATACAGTGATTCAACAATTCCATGTATCACCTGGTGCTCAACACAGGTGTGCTCCTTAGTCCCCATTATCTGATTAGCCCACTCCCCCCACCCACCTCCAAAGCTGGTAACCATCAGTTTGTTCTCATAATCAAGAGTCTGGTTTTTCTTCTTCTTCCCCTCACCTCCCCCGTGGCTGATACCTTCACTGCTGTCGAGGTGGGGGGCTCACGAGTTCTTGGTGGGGCACTGGCTTCCTCTTCCCCTTCACAGGCTTCTGGTGCTCAGGATGGCACCGGCTCTGCAAATGGCAGCCATGTGCAGGTTGGGGTGGTACTTGGTTCTTGCGGCACGTGCCTGATGCTGCTGATGGTGGCCCACACATTCTAGCTAATGGTGGTCCACAGGTAGGAGGTGGTGCATTTTCACTGGCCAGATCTCTGCTTCCTGACCACCAACGTCAGCTTTTTGCAGTGGGCAGTTGGCTTCACACCCACAGGCTTGCAGTGAAGCAGCCCGTTTGGTGGAAGGAGTTGTGAACCTTCAGGTTATTGGGCTGGGCGCTGTGTGTCTGCTTGTTCCTCTCCATCAGGAAGCTGGAGCGGTTCCACAGGACCATCCATCGCAGGTGGGTGGACAGGGCGCCTCTCACTACAGCCATGGAAGTCGAAAAGCAAATCTTATCCACATTCCTTTGTAGGTATCTTTTCTTCATTTTAGAAATGCTTAAAATCTCTTATAATGAGCATCTTAAATTTCATAAGGAGGGGCGCCTGGGTGGCTCAGTGGGTTAAAAGCCTCTGCCTTCTGCTCGGGTCATGATCCCAGGTCCTGGGATCGAGCCCCGCCTTGGGCTCTCTGCTTAGCGGGGAGCCTGCTTCCTCCTCTCTCTCTCTCTCTCTCTCTCCACCTGCCTCTATGCCTACTTGTGATCTCTGTCAAATAAATAAATAAAAATAAAATCTTTAAAAAAAATTTCATGAGGAAGTAGCTAATGTACATCTCTTTTAATTTGTTCTAGTCAGTATTCATTGAGCTCTTTGAACTTGAAGATCCTCTGCTTTCTTCAATATTTTGAACATTCCTTTCAATATTTTAAAGATTATTTCCTCCTTTATTTTTTCTCCTTTCATTTTTTTTTTTTTTTTGGAATGCATATTGGATGTTGATCCTCCTGGATTGCCGCCACATATCACCAGTTTTTTCTTTCATGTTTTCTATCTCTTATATTTTTGTTCTATATTTGAGAAACTTTGACTTTTCTAATCTTTTTATTCAATTTTTAACTAATTTACATTATATATTTTAGCTTCTATGAACTCTTTTTTCTCTCTGATTTTTCAAAACATCCTGTTTTTGTTTTCTGGATAAAAGTTCTTGAATTTTCTGAGAAAGATTGAATTTTTTTTTAATGTTTAGTAAGGTTTTCTGAACTGCCTATTCATTTTAGGCTCAATTGTTTTGTTTGCTCATCTTGTTGCTCCTTGGTATTGATAATCTTTCTCAAGTATATGGTAATCCTTGGTTTTTCATTCATTTTTATGAATGGGGGACCAAGTTGGTTAATTGGTCTGCAAGCTCTGGGTATGTGAGCAGGCAGGTTGTATTGTGCTTCCATTTGAATGAGCTATGAGAATGAGACGAGACAGGCAGGATAGATCTTGTTCCAAATGATGGGAGGTACCAACCAACATTCCGTGGCACCTATCATCTTCAAGATGGATTATTTAATTACTTTAGAAATTATTTTCCTTTTCTTCTTCATGGGGGCAAATGTCATTGTTAATAAAGAGCTGTGGTGGCCACCTTAAATAATTTTTGTGCAATTAACTTTCCTGGACTTTCTAGGTAATCAAATTATACGCACATAAGGAGTTCTATCCTTACAGAACTTTTCAACATGTATGGTTTTTTTTTCTTATTATATTTCTTTTGCTAGTTCCTTAAATACAGTGTTGAATTTTTTAAAGGTTAATATCCTAAAAATATCCACAGCTAATTCTTCTTAGGAAAAAAGTTTTTATTTTTTCATAAATGGCAATTTGATCTTTTGAAACAGTGTTGCTTTTTTCTTTTTCTGATGTATTACACTTTTTAGGCCTTATGTTAGTTGATATATATTCTAAAATTCTAGGTCTCAGAGACCTGCCTCCAGTATGAAGGAAGAAGTTAATTTAGTCTCTAATAGATAACCATCATAAACCATGAACAGTACACCTCCCCTGCAAACACACACACACACACACACACACACACACACTTTATCTCACTCATTTAAGGGGCTCAAGAGTAAACAAAGGCAGATTTTGGAAACAGTAAAAATTAGAAGGGAGCATTTGGTTTAGGATGAGTTCTTTAATTTTGTGCATTTGCTCAGAGGGCAGCCTCTGTTACAGTGGTGCTGGCATAGGGTGATTAAAACTCTGATAGGGAGCTTGGTGTCTTTCCAGCTGGGGCAACCAGGGGAAGGAGACACAACCAGGGCACTGGAGAGTGAGCGTAAACTTCAGATTTGAGAGAACCAGATAAGGAAACAACATGTTTAGTTTGTAAAGACTGTCCGTGTCTCTGAATCAGGCACATATGGGCTGTTTGAGAACAGTATCAATTGAACTGCCACCATTGCCCGCATGACAGACTTTGCAGGTTTAGTCTTACCAAGTAAATTGCCTGCTAAAACAAAAACACCAGCCTTCTCCGGAGGTATATAACAGAATTCAGAATCTCCAGAACATAACATTCATAATTTTAGGATACAATCCAAAATTACTCAAAATATAAAGGATCATGAGACATAACCCATTCTCATAAGAAAAGATATTATTAAATACCCACTCTGGGTATCAGAGTTACCAAACAAGAACTTTAAAGCAGTTGTTATCTCTATGACTAATGAGGAAAAGGAAAATACATCAAAAGATAGGAAATTCCAGGAGGGAAATAAAAAATACAAAAACAAATCAAATGGAAATTTTAGAACAAAAAAATATAGTATTTGAAATTATAAGATAACAGATGGGTTTAATAGACTGGAGATGACAGAGGGAAGGACCAGTGAATTTGAAAATAAATCAAAGGAAATTATCAAAGTTAAAGAAGAGAGAGAAAAAGACTGAAAAAGTTAATAGCCCCAAGATCATGTGCAACGATAGTGAATGATCTATGTGGAATTGATTTTCAGAAGGAGACAGAGAGCAAACAGAGCAGAAAAGATATTTGAAGAAATAATGTCCAAAGTTCTCCCAATTTAGCAAAAGACATACATTTACAGATTAAAGAAGCTTAGTGAAACCCAAACTAGATAAAATGAACAAAATGACATGCAGGCATGTCATAAACTATTGAAAAGCAAAGATACAGAGAAAATCATGAAAACAGTTGAGAAAAATTATACAAGAAAACAATTCAAATGACCATATTCTTCTCATCCCTCTGGTTCCCCACAACCACAGAATGAAGAGCTACAGAAATGCTAAGTATCTGGATAAATGTAAAGGACTTATTTTTCCTCTTAAAAATTTTAAGATACATGTGACTGTTTAAAACAAAAACTGCAATTTTTTTCTTATGGAGTTTATAATAAATTTGGCTCTAAAACAAGTAACTAGAGCATAAAGGGTGTTAGGGGAGCAGGGTTGGATGTAAATGGACTTCTAGAGTCACAGGCTTCTATTAATTACATGGAATGATATTGACTCAAAGTAGAGTGGGAAAAGCTGAGTGTGTATAGAGCAACCACTATAAAACAGTACATAGAGGTATAAACTTAAAAGCCAATAGATAAATAAAATGGATTTCTAAAGTACATTCAAACAGTCTCAGAGATGGCTGGAAAGGGAAAAGAGAAAATAAAGAAGACAAACAGAAAACAAAATTCACGGTCTCATAGAAATAGGACTAGATTTGGGGTAAGCGCTCTAGTAACTTTCCGTCAGCAGGGGAAGGGAAGGGCAAGGCTGGTTTGTGGAAGTTTATGCCAGGAGGGTGATGGAGATTATACTCAGAATGCTTACAACTAGGGAAGAAATGAGATAGGAAGAAATGGAAAGAGGAGAAGACCAAGACTGTCCGAGTTCTAGGGCTTCCCAATGGATGCACGTTAAGCAGACGGTAGATTCCCTTACTATACCTGGTTGCCTTCTAAATGTGGATTTTTGGAGACACTATTCCAAACCATTTGTTTTTCAAACCTTGAAACTCAATCCAAGGGAGATGAATCGGGGTCGGGGAAGGGGGCGGTGGTCGGGAATGTGTGAAACAGGTGATGAGGATTAAGGAGCGCACTTGCCATGAGCACTGGGTGTTTTATGCAAGGGTCCAATCACTATATTGTACACTTAAAACGAATATTACACTGTATGTTAACTAACTGGAATTTAAGTAAAAGCTTTAAAAAAAAAAACCTCAGTCCCCAACCTGTACACCCCATACACACCTTTGCTTTCCGTTTCATCCCAAAGTGCTCTCTGCATATAGACCTTTGGGCTTATATACTTCACCTTCTCCCTAGAAGGCCTCAAGGATGGTCTTGGCCTGGTGCTTGGTCCTGAACCTTGTTTTAACCTCATTTGAACTCTGACTTTGGCTTCCCCTTAGTACTTAGGGTATTTATCTGTATTAACTATTCACCTGGATGTGGTCCCTCACGATTCTGCTCATTTACAGTCTGGCTCCCTGTCCTGGCTCTTTCTGGCTTTTACCTTTCGGTGGCTACTCACAATTCAGTCAAAGAGACTGAGGCACCGGAGAAGGAGCCAGTGAACAGGAAGAGAGCCAGGATTCTGGAGCGAGGACCAGGACCAGGAGTGGAAGGGAGGCCTCTGAGGAACTGGAAAGTATGGAAACTAAATCTCTATACAAAGTGGCTGAATTACAGATTATTCTTGAGTCACACTTGGAGACTAAAATTCCACAAGATGGCGACATTTTCCTACAAAATTAATGTGAGCAACTCCCCCCCCCCCCCCCCCCCCCCCCCCCCCCCCC